>NC_092063.1:26430250-26760250 GCF_039877785.1 Chaetodon trifascialis
CTGTCTACAGTCTAGGCTGTAGAATTACACGTTAGGAGATTTATTATTACCACGAAGTAACGGTAACCGAAAGGGCCTATATTATTATTGTGCGTCTGGCCTGGTTGCGGCAGGTATGATGTAGCGGTGGGTCATTATGATATACGTAAGGGATAGTGCCCGACAAGGTGTCCATTATCAGAAATGAATGGACGACGCTGAGGCGTGAACCGTCCGACCCGAAGCGCTGGCTCAAACGCTGGTTGAACAATCAGGCAATTTGACCGGATCTTTTTATAGGTGTCCTACAACACTTTTTAACGGACACCCTGCAGCCATTCAGAATCGAATATTTCAGCAGAATTTAGCAGGTTTTCCTCCCTTATACTTGGAATTTCAGGTCATGTTCACTTGGTTACGTCTTTTTTTTTTCTTCTTTTTTTTTTTCGTCGTATGCTTGATGTGATTAGACAAGTAGGTCAGTGAAATGTCAACTCTGGGCTTGCATGTTATAACTGAAATTAATCATAAGGTTGTAGTATTTTTAAAGCTTCATCATAGAGGGTTTTTATTGCAACTTCGACTGACTCTGTTGCCTTATCTCCGCTGGATCACCGGAGCAGTTGTCTGCTTCTCCTTGTCTGTGGCGCTGCATGTAGAGGCTTCAGTGTCGATTGGCTGTCACTGACTCACTTGTGCCATGTAGCCAATCAGTGAGGGCTGTGGGCGGGACATTGGCCGTTTCTCAATATGCGCTCTTCTCTGTACTTGTGTTCTTGTGTACTTGAGAAACGTCATCACTCTGAGTCCAAGTACTGTTCCAATTCTCAAGTCCGCATCTCGACAAGTACACTCAAATACCCGGATGTGTTCTTGCCCCTCCCACTTTATCGAGGATGCATCGGATGGTGACTTGTGCGGACTTGGGGCAACCATGTATCCCAGAATGCATTTCGTCGCAACGATGCCGGAGGAGAGGACTCACAACTATAAGTTACAAGTTTG
The DNA here is from genome assembly GCF_039877785.1 of Chaetodon trifascialis. Lineage (NCBI taxonomy): Eukaryota > Metazoa > Chordata > Actinopteri > Chaetodontiformes > Chaetodontidae > Chaetodon > Chaetodon trifascialis. Next base: position 26,431,235 of record NC_092063.1, read on the forward strand.
GAAATACTGCTGTTTTAGTAGTACGGAATGTGGTTTTAAGATTATTTTATGTGAGAAAGTGGATGTTAAAACTTACAATCTGTGGTCGATTCATTGCGATAGCGCATAGTTTAAAATTTGCTCCAAAGTTTTCGGAGATGTGTCGTCCTGCTAGCGTCATCAAGTACGCTGCTGTCCCAATTGCAGAATGACGGTCCTGCGTCCTCCCGTCCTGCAGAGACTGTACTCCCAAGTCGAACTTGCTAAGTCCGAACTGCCAAGTTCGTAAGTCCGAACTTAAAGTTAACTGTGGTACATAGCCTGTTAATAAAGACAGATTAATCATGTCTTATAAATAAGAGCCAATAATGGTAAAACTTCTTTAAGCGGCTTAGTTGGGATGGGGTCTAAAATACAGGTTGAAGATTTTGATGACGAAATTATTGAAATTTGTTGACACAGGTGAAAAACAGGTTATCGACAGGTGAAAAACAGTCTAAAACTATGAAAGGATGAATAACAATTTCTATGGTTTCTGTGTTTGAAGATAAGTTAGTACCTGATGATGGCAGGAAGTGGTGAATTCTGTCTCTAAAAGTAAGAATTTTATCATTGAAGAAGCTCATGCAGTCATTACTGCTCAGGGGCTAAAGGAATACATGGTTCTATGGAATTATGGCTCTCTGTCAGCCTGACTACAGAGCTGAAGAGAAACCTGGATTTATTCTTATTTTCCTCTATTAGTGCAGAGTAATAGGATGTCCTACCACTGTGGAGGGCTTTCCTGTATGTTTCAAGACTGTCTTGTCAGGCGAAACGTAATTTTTCCAAATTAGTAGGATGCCATTTCCTAATTAATTCCCAATTCCTATTTTCTTAATTTGCAGGTTTGAGGGGTATACCATGGAGCTCACTTCCTCTGTTTTTACCTTCTTTTTTTAGAGGGGCAACTGAGTCAAGTGTCATATGCAATGAGCCTGTAGCACCATCAACCTACCTGGTTGATGGTGCTCCATCAACCAGGTAGTCAATTTGGGAGGGACTAAAGTTAGCATAGGAGTCCTCTGTTGTATTGAGACATGGCATTGAATTAAATACTGATGGGATCATATCCTTTAACAGAAACAGTGATTGCACATGACATCAATGGCCATACACACGTTGTACCATATGTTGTCATTATATTTTAGAAGATATGTTTCATGTAGGCTGCACGGTGGTGCAGCAAGTAGTGCGCGTGCCTCACAGCAAGAAGGTTGCCGGTTCGATCCCCGGGTCAGACGGGGCCTTTCTGTGTGAAGTTTGCATGTTCTTCCCGTGCATGCGTGGGTTCTCTCCGGGTACTCCGGCTTCCTCCCACAGACCAAAAACATGCTCATTAGGTTGATTGATGACTCTAAATTGTCCGTAGGTGTGAGTGTGAGTGTGAATGTTTGTTTGTCCTTGTATGTGGCCCTGCAATCGGCTGGCGACCGGTTCAGGGTGTACCCCGCCTCTCGCCCATTGTAGCTGGGATAGGCTCCAGCCCCCCGCAACCCCGAAAGGGATAGGCGGTATAGATAATGGATGGATGGATGGATGTTTCATGTACAGTCATGGAAAAAATTATTAGACCACCCTTGTTTTCGTCAATTTCTTGTTCATTTTAATGCCTGGTACAACTAAAGGTACATTTGTTTGGACAAATATAATGATAACAAAAATAGCTCACAAAAGTTTAATTTAAGAGCTGACACCTAGCCATTTTCCATGGTTTTCTTGATAATAACCAAAATCACTTAAGTTCTTACATCAATAGCTATGGCATTGTACTGCCAAAAACAGTGCTTTAAGGCATTCCATATTTTCTTTTCTGCCTGTTAGTCACATGATACACACAGGAGTTAGTACTTGATTGCATAACCATTGTTTCTGATGACTGCAGGCATGCGTCTTGGCATGCTCTCCACCAGCGTCACAGCAGCCCATTCCTGCTGCAAAACTTAAAACAATTTTGCTTTGTTTTTGGGCTTGTGGTTCTCCATTTTGAGTTTGATGATGTTCCACAGGTTTTCGATTGGATTTAGATCTGGAGATTGAGCAGGCCAAGGCATGGTTCGAATGTTCTGGTTCTCCATCCAGGCTTTAACTGACCTTGCCATGTGGCAAGGGGCATTGTCTTGTTGGAAAATCCAGTCATTTGAAGCAGGAAAGAGTTTATCAGCTGAGGAAGAAGACTGTTTTCAAGAGTAGCCCTGTAGGTGACCTGGTTCATTCGCCCTTCACACAACTGCATTTGCCCTGTTCCATCCTGAAAACTGAAACAACCCCAGATCATCACCGATCCACCCCGATGTTTTACTGTAGGGACAAGACAGTCTGGTTTGTAGGCTTCTCCAGGCTTCCTCCTAACCAGTAAGTTAGCTGGAGTGGGCATCGACTCAAAATTGGATTCATCACTGAAGAGAACCTTAGCCCAATCATCAACAGTCCAGTCCTTGTGATCCCTAGCAAAGAGTAACCGGGCCTTCCTCTGCCTTTCGTTGATGAAGGGCTTCTTCTGTGCCCTGTGTGACTTCAGACCAGCTTCAAGAAGTTGTGTTGAACTGTCCTTGCTAAACAAGTCACATTTCTCGACAGTGCCCACTCATTTTTAAGGTCCTTGGAGGTCTGACGAAGATTCCTGACACAGGAACGGATGAGTGCACGGTTCTCTCGTGGGGTAGAAAGACGTTTCCTGCCTCGAACAGCTACCAATTTCGTAGTACCATATTTGGCTTGCTTTTTCTTGGTGGTGCCACGCTGCTTAAAACATGAGCAGAATCAGTGGAGATCAGCCTCAGGTGCGCCATCTGCTCTCCGCACCACCAGGCCACGCCTCCACTGCAGATACAGAGAGAAGGTTACAAAAACACAAACAACCACACAGAGAAGACAAAACCAAATCATAATGTCACAGCCTGGCTCAATGGTGTGTGACAAAAGGGAGACCACACATACTCTGCAAAGTTTTAACAAAAGTTTAATGAAATAAGTAAATAATTAAATGCCACAAAATTAATAAACTGTGATTGTCAGTGTGCATGCTGTGTTGGATGTGTCAGTCTGCAAATCAAATGAACGAAGAAACAAACAAAGGTCAGTCACAGTCTGCAGGCCATGGAGAAGAGAGAGCGAGATCTGTGAGCAGATCTGAGGCCTGTACCATAAAGCTGGATTACGGCTTAGCGAGATAACTTCAGGCTTAACCCTGGCTTTTCGGTACCATAAAGGTGGCTTACTTTCTATCGGGCTACGTTGCCGTGGTAACCTATGCTGAACACCTAACCTGCTCCGGAGCAGGATAAGTTCAGGATAAGAGCTCAGCAGGTATAAAAGCCCCACCTACTGACCAATCAGTTCTCTTGGAAAATGACTTGTCCGTTTTATGAGAACCCGGTGGATCTTGGTGCACAGCTTGTGCGAAGAGCACTCAGGCGCGAGAGAATATTTAGAGATCACTGTAATCCGTTCAAATTGTCTGAACAATCACTGTACGAAAGGTACAGGTTTCCGGGAGAGGGGTTACAATACATCTGTCAGCTGCTGGAGCCTTACATCAGTAATGTAACGCACCGCAACCACGCGCTGACAGTCCCACAGACAGTGTGCATTGCACTGAGGTTTTTTGCCACAGGTAATATATTTCTTAGTGATGTTTGTAATTATTATGATGTCTTTAAATCCCTCGTTGGATGGGTTACAAGCAAGCCACAGATAAAATGCCATTAATCAATTATTTGTTTAAGTAAATCATGGATTGATTCATTCATTCATAGGTACTTTTATGTATTCTGTTGGCGATGCCGAAAACCTCGGGAAAAACACAGTATGTAGAGCTATTCATAAAGTCGCGGGGGCCCTGACTGAGCTTGTCGATGCATTCGTGGTGTTTCCCGGCCACCTGCCCACGTAATGCATCAAAGAGGGCTTTTATGACATCGCAGGTAAGCAAGGTTGATGTGTAATTTGCATAATGTAGACTAAGCCCTGGGATGTTTGCCGTTGTATATTGTATTGTATATAGCCTCCAACATGTAGGCCTACATATACATATGCTACATGTATAAGATATAGTAAGCGTACTGACCACTTTGAAGTATATTTTTATACTTATGTTTGATTTGCTCCCATGTTCTCTTTGCTCCACTCGGGTTGCATCTGAAATAATAAGGCTACAATCACATGCCATAACGAAAAATTTCATACACACATACATTTATGGAACACACAAATGTTTCTGTAGTCAGATATACAAGTGCAGTCATAGTGGGGAAGTAATATTATAATGACACTAACTTACGCATTGACACAGTCAGCGATTTTTTGCCAGCAATCCTTGCGCCGTTTGGCAGCTGCAACTGTGTTGCTTTTTGCCTGGATTATTGATTTGTATTCCTCGTATTTATTAATTATTATTGTTTGCTCCTCTGTAGTGAAATATGTGGCTCGGGCTGATTTTTCCATGTTTGCGATTGGTCGCATGCAGCAAACTCCGTCCTTTTTATGTGAGCGCGCACAGATCTAGATTGGACAAGCCTGAATTGAATTAGTGAGTTGATAGTCGGCTTTATGGTACCGAAAATCCGGAGGGCGGATGTCTCGTTAAGTGAAGCCTGATAAGTAAGAGGAAGCCTGGCTAGGTTAATCAAGCTTTATGGTACAGGCCTCTGCTTTTGTAGCTTCCTGAGCCCAGCCTGCTCAGGTGTGCCAGATTGGTGTCTCAGACAAACACCTCCCCCACTACCTGAAACACAGAAAAAACAGCCAGAAGGAGGGGCAGAGCAAAAGAGAGAGAAGGCCTCTCTAGGCCGTAACAATAACAACACAGACTCTAACAATTTGGTTTTGTTGTTTAACTTTATCATAATTTCCTTTTAGTTATGTAAAAGAAACTATCTTTTATTTGCAACTGTTACATGTTCTCCACTTCTTTGTCCAGCCTTGAGGAGGGTTGTGACAAAATGCCGTTTGAGATGGGTACTCCCATTTTGTCACAGCCTGACTCAAGGCTGGACACAAGGAATGTGTTGGAGTTGTAGCTAAACATAAGTTAAATTTACATAACCACCAGACTACTGGAGCGAGAGACCTACTTAGAGGGTCATAACAGTATCAATATAAGTGAAGCAGAGGTGGGAAACCTGTGGCCTCTGAGATCATTTGATCTGGCTCGCAAAGCAATTCAGAAGTATAATTTTTTTTTTTAAATCTACTTACTTTATTTTTTACTTGTAGCAAGAAGGGGAAAAAGGAAATGACAACACAGCCTTTTCCACCTGAGCAGGAAATGAAGGGGGAGGGAGATGATAAATCACACACCTGAGAGTTCAAGAAAGGAGGGAAATCAGACAAAGGAGGCTTGAGGGAGGATCGAAAAGGAAGTGAGAAGTGAGAAAGAAGGAAAAAGGAGATAAGTCAAATTTCTCTTAAGTTGTCGGCTTAATTTCAAGAAAGCAAGTAAATTAAACCAAGTATTAATGACGTTCAGCTTCTCCTAGCTTCTCTCCCCTCAAACATACACCCTCTGGACTGAATTACACTCACCCCCCCCCCCCAACACAAACACAAATACCTCCTGAACTGAACTGAATTACACCCAAACTATACACAATCACACTCACATCCACAAACCCACAATTTGTTTTTTTCATTTACTGATAGGATCTGTTTTTATTTCTCTAAAGAACTTTTGGTTTTGTGATTACTCTCAAAATATTTCCTTTGAATTTGGTTTCTGTTTTATGAACGAACCTTTATGAACTGAGAGACATTTGAGTTGATTATTGATCTGATATGTTTTGATTAATAATTGGTTGAAAATAAGAAAACTTACTAACTGGATCACTATCACTATTGTGTGATTTTTTGGCGAGGAGACCAGCTGCTGGGTTTTTCTGGGTTATTTCTGGTAGTATTTGTTTTAAAATATTGGCAGGCTGATTTTTGAGTATTCTCCTGTCTGGCGCCCAACATTATTTCATATTTTGTGGAACTCCTTCGCTACAGAAATGGCGCCCAACGTGGGGCCCTGAGTTTTTGAATTCAAATTACTTAAATTTGAATTTAGTTAATCTGACCTTAACAAGTTAAAGTCAATTTTTGTCCTTTTACTCTTTGATCTGCTGGTGTGTTCTGAAGGAAGTGCATTTGCTATCTGCAATGGTTAAAATGTTTCGTGTACTTTGAACTGTTAATGTGTGTCATTTCAGATTTTTAAGTGCTGTATTCTGTGGGAACATTAATTCTCAACCACCCTTACCTTATGGCTCACCCACAACATCCCCCAGCGTCACCCTCTGTTTCTCTGGACATAGAAGCTCCAGATGTTCAAACTCCTGTTGTCCCCTATGGTGCACTCCCTGGATTTGGTGCCCACCTACAGACTTATTTCCCCACTCCTAGTCAACCTCAGGCCCAAATATCTGAGCTCAATTATCCCCACAGATCCTTTCCCCCTTTGGACAATCTTCACTCTGTTAATCAATCTCTTGCTTGGGAACCAGAGGCTGTGGCTTCTTCACCTGATCCAGGAGATGGAGTTTTGAACCTCACAGCTTCTTCTTCTTCTGTCCCAGCTCAGTATGAACTTCCACAGGCGATGCCTACTCCTGCTCGGGATCTGCATCAACAAAACCCAGAAAGGATGGGAAATGATGCACACAGAGATGAAAGAACAGAGCGTGGCTATCAAAAAGCTGGCAACATCCCTGAAAGGAAGTCGAACCATTTCAAAGGAACAATTTAAGCGTCTTGGGGATCAAACCATCAGGAACTTTTCACCATGATGAAAACACATAAGGAAGACACAGGAACTGAAATGGATAAACTAGTGAAAGGAATCAAACAGATGGTGGAGGAGGAAGTGAAAAACTCTGAAACTTCACTGCTGTCAGAGATTCGCTTCATGGTGGAACAGCTTCAAATGGAAATCCAACAGGAGCTTAAAGGTTATCACACTGCTACTCAAGGTAGTATTAGCAGTTGAAGCCAGTAGTGATGAAATAACCCAGCTGACCACACACATGAGGACAGTGGAGCATGAAGGTAAAGTTACAAACAGTTACAACTTCTTGATAAGAAGACTTCTGATCTGGAAAGCAAGCTCGAAACTTTCATGGCAGAAGTCAAATCTACCTTTTTCTCTTCTGGATCTTCTGGTCCTAGTGAGTGTCAGAGTAAACCATCATCGGCTGTGGCTAAAAAACCCCCGATGGTAAAAAGTGATCAGATTAGGTTGATCTTTCCCACCTATGGTGGACCTACTGATGAGCCGGATCCCCTTAATTATCTGTCCAAGTGCCATGACTTTCTTGCCTTGCACTCTTTAGCTGATCCTGATATTCTGGCAACTTTCAGAACCGTCCTCTATGGCACTGCTTGGGATTCATGGGAGATCGCTAGATCAGAGGTCACTACTTGGAGTCAGTTTGAAACTGTCTTCCTGTCTGCTTTACTCTCAGAAGACTACGAGGATGAATTGCTGAACGTGTCAGAACCTGCTGACAAAAAGAGAATGAACCCCTAAGAGACTTTGCTTTCTCCTATAGGGCTCTCTTTAAAAGGTGGAACCCTGCTCTCACTGAGGTTAACATTGTCAAGATGATCTTGAAAAACATCAAACCTCTTCTTGCTAGTCAGCTCAGGGGTCAGGGTGACACTGTTGAAAAGTTGGTATGTCTTGGTCACCAGTTTGAAAAACACCATGCCCAGCAACTTGAATACAATCAGCAAATGGGAGCTCGAAATGTTCATCCCCATCACAAACCTCTTGCCTTTCCTCACCCTAATGGTAAACCCAAATCATCTGTCTTGTGTTGGAGATGTAAAGTAGACCACGCTCCTGGCTCTTGCCCACATTACAGTTCACCTAGTGCCAACTCTCCTACTCCTTATCGGCAGCAGGGGCCTCCAAAACACCTCCCACGAGCTCCAATGCAAAAGGGTCCATCTGGTAACGATTCCATGACCATTGTGAAAACAAAAAAAGAGTTCAAACCCAAAGCTCAACCACGTCACAAAATACAGTACCCATATCAGAAACTTCTAATCATTTGGAGTCCTCCTCAAGTCCCCAACAAGCCAGTTTCCATCGGTACATGGCGTGGGAAGGCCATAGTTGACACAGGAGCTAGCTATACTCTCATGCATGAGTATCTGTGGGTGGAGTTAAAGGGGTCAAAGAATGACCTCCAACCATGGACAGAGAGTCCCTTGTATCTTGCTAACAGTGAAGCCGCCATCCCACTTGGGTGGGGAAACCTTTGTGTTGCCCTTCAGGGCAAGGTGTCCACTCTGCCTATTGCTGTACTTGGGCAAGAAGCTCTAGCTTATGGTATAGTTCTTGGCCTTGATTTCATCTCTAATGTGAAAATGATCATCAATGTGGCTGATAAAGTTTACAGTTTTTTGTCCACTCCTTCTGTGACTTATCCATTCCAGCCTGGCAGTGCTTCACTTCCACAGAACACCCCTCTGAAATCAAATCCAAACCTTCATGTGACAAAACCCAGTCCAGGTCAAAATCTTTCTCTAATCAGCTCTGTTCCACCTCCTATCCTCACACTGGAACCTGTGCGATTGGAAGTAAAAGATTACATTAACAAGGCTGTGTCCGATGCTCATTTACAGGATGAAGAAAAAAAACAGCTACGACAGCTCCTGGAGGCTAACCCACAAGTCTGTACAAATCAACCTGGGAGAACTGATGTTTTGCAACACACCATTTACAGCACTAACGGTGTACCAATCAAACAGAGACCTTACAGGATGTCTGCCGCCAAACAAGCAATTGTGGAGGAGCAGTTAAGAGATATGGTTGCATCTGGAGTTGTGGAACCTTCTCATTCTGGGTGGGCTTCTCCTGTAGTCCTACCTCCAAAGACAGATGGCAGTCACAGATTTTGTGTGGACTTCCGGAAAGTCAATTCCATCACTGAAACCGATGCCTATCCACTTCCTAACATCAATGAAATCCTCGAGTCACTTTCTGGGTCCTCTCTTTTCTCCACAATCGACTTAAACTGTGGGTACTGGCAGGTACCAATGGACCCTGATAGTAAAGCAAAAACCGCCTTTGTCACTTACGCTGGACTGTACCATTTCAATGTCATGCCTTTTGGGCTCAAAAATATGCCAGCCACTTTTCAAAGGCTAATGGAGGTAGTTCTGGATGGCCTGAGGGGTGACATATGTCTGGTATATCTAGATGACATTATTGTGTATTCATCCTCTGGAGCTCAACATTTCGAACGGTTGCAGGCTGTACTGGATTGACTACATAAAGCTCACTTAACCATCAACCTGAAGAAATCTAAAATTTGTCTGACGGAAATTAGATTTCTGGGACATATTGTCTCTGGAAAAGGAGTAAGTGCTGATCCTGATAAGGTGGAGGCCATCAGATCCTACCCAATTCCCACAAACCTCAAGGAAGTCCAGAGGTTCCTAGGACTTGCTGGGTGGTATCACAAGTTCGTGCCAGACTTCTCCAAACTAGCCCAACCTTTGAACGACCTAAAGAAAAAAGGAAAGTGTGGAGTCAAACATGTCAACATGCTTTTGATCAGTTGAAATCTTGTCTGATCTCACCCCATCTCTTGGGTCATCCAAACCCTGCCTTGCCATTCTGTGTGTATACTGACGCCAGCAATACAGGCCTGGGAGCAGTGTTGACACAGAAAGGAAACAACGAAAGGGAAGTGGTGCTTGCTTATGCTAGTCGATCCTTAAACCGAGCCGAAAAGAATTACACTGCTACTGAAAAGGAATGTCTAGCCATCTTTTGGGCCCTAGAGAGATGGCAACACTATCTCGAACCAAAACTTTTCACTGTCATCACCGATCACTCTGCCTTAAAGTGGGTCCTGATGCTCTTTCCAGGATCCCTCCTGATGTCCAATGCTGTCTGTACACCAAGAAACTGGATGAAAACATGTCCATATCTCTTGAGAAGGTATGGGAAGAGCAACATAAGGACCCCAAAATGGACGAGATCTTGAAACAGCTGGCTGAAATGAACAAGAAAGCAGAACAGGAGTTCGTGGTCCTGGAAGATAAACTATATCACAAGAAGCAACTATCAGAAAATCAGTTCCACTTCCGACTCTAGCCTGTTTCAGGAGTTACTCCAGAATTATCATGAAAGCCCTCTAAGTGGTCATGCTGGCATCTTTAAAACCTATAAGAGGCTTTACAAGGTAGCCTATTGGCCAGGGATTTGGACTGATGTGAAAACCTTCATCCAACACTGTGCGGTTTGTCAGAGCCTGAAAGCTGACAACCAGAAACCTGCTGGGAAAATTCAGCAGACCAAAGTCAAAGCTCCGAATGAAATGCTCGGCATTGACCTTATGGGTCCTCTGCCCAGAAGTCCACAGAGGCATGAGTACCTTTTGGTTGTAGTGGATTATTTTACCCACTGGGTTGAGCTTACTCCCATGAAAGCTGCTACGGCCCAAACTGTTGACCGATATCTGAAAAATGAGCACTGGATGAAAAGTCACATTTCCGTCAATTTCCGTCACTGTAAATTGCCGTGGAAGTTCTCTCTCAGCCACTGTGACCATGAGGTGTTAAAATGCAAATGTAAATGCTGTAAAGCTATACAAATGCAAATTGGGATTTTGTGTGTGTGTGTGTGTGTGTGTGTGTGTGTGTGTGTGTGTGTGTGTGTTCTGTGCCTACAGAATACAAACATTTTTTTTTCATGAGGATTTAAAAGTGTGTTTAAATAATTTTATAGGTTACATACAGGATAAGTGTCCTGACTCTCAAAGGTCTTTAATTTTCCACTTAAATTGCTAAATCAAAATTCTGAAAATTAAAGCATCTACAGTTCTTGGACACTGGTCACAATTTTTCACATTTTGCCACCACAACACCAGATGAACAATGCTTGTGTGATTAGCTTGCAAAATTCCAGCAGAGTAAGTCCACTGATGATTCTTTAAGTAGGAATAGAAAGGGAATACACCAAAGTAACTTTTCTTTTTTTTTATTTTTGATGATGTCACTTTAAAGAAGTTTACATGTTTTATAAAATATTCAGGTACAAAAATAGAAAATCAAAGTACCTTACAAAATCCCAGCATGTTTTTCATTCTACGCAACAAAAATGGTCTCGCGAGAAATTCCGAGAGCGCGACCTCGCATATGATTGGACGCCTCCTCTGACGCAATGACGTCTGCAGAAAACGACCTCGGCGCGTCTGTGAACGCGAATCGAGCTTGGATTACAACAGTTACGTTTCGGGTCCTGCTAAACTTTAACTCTGTTCATGCAATGGCCGGACGTCGTCTTCAGTTCATCCCAGAAGGCACTCCTCTGCGACGAGTGGACGGCCTGGCTGCGGAGCGACCATATCCAGAAAGTCCAAACAATTTAGAGAAGAAACTGCTGGGTGTCTTCAGCGGATTGTCTCGGCTGCTAACGCAGCTGATCGCGCAGTTGGCGAGGAGAACGGCCGTGACAAAAGCCAGACTGCTCGCTCTGGAGGAGCAGCCCCGACCGAACTGCCGCTGCGGAGACGAAGAGACGGGTGCGTAAGTTACGTACGTAACGTTAGCATTTAGTACCACATTGAGCAGTTTTTAGGGCGCCAAACCTTTATTATTCTTATTGCACTACGTTCCGAACGTTTGGTAATCATTCACGTTACATTTAACATTACAATGTATTTTGTATTTTAAAGGAAAAGGTGCGACGTCTGCACAATAGTGACGGACACGACAGGCGATATGAACCTGAGCAGGGGTAAGTTAATAAAATGCACAGGAAATATTCTACAGAATATAAGTAAATGTAAACGTTGCATGACCTGTTTGTACTTTTTGCGTTTTACAGACTAAACTCGCCCCACAACGAAACGGTGACGTCATATTTGATGGCAACTTTAACTGGGAGTCCAGACATGGATGGTGTGGACAGCAGTCTTTTACACCCTTTCTGTTGTTTCTTGTTGTTGTTTTTACTGAAGCCTGCCTTAATTATTTCAAACCAATATATATTTTCTTCCAGCGGCCTGTAAGACATATTATGAGATGGTGTGGAGGAGCTTCAGGTATGCCCAGGCAGCTCTTTCAGTTCAGGCAGCAGCTGTGAAGATTTCAGCTCGCAGCAGACAGAGAAGGAAGCGGGTAAGAGTCCCATGAATGCCGCTTTATTTTCACAACAATGTAAAAATGGGCTGAATTTAATTTATTAGCTGCATTGTTTTTGACAAACATGCTCACATATGTTATGTGTTATTGTTTCTTAGCAGTAGTAATATTATATTAACACCTGTATTTACAGCTGCTGGAAGCAAGAAGGAGTGTCCTAGCTCTCCAAACTCTGCCAGACACTGCAAGAGTGGCTGGAGAGCGACCCAAAGTATGTGGCAACACACTGCAAGAGGCTTCGCATCGAGTCCCCTTCAAAGCAACAGGCGCCAACTCAGTATGACCCAGAGGCAGCAAAGAAGCATTTCCAAAGGCCTTAGACTCTTTTTCATGCACCATGGACCAGCGGCATGGCCCAACCCAGAGACTCTTATCAGTGAACCCCTCTGCACATTTCCTCGCTTTTTTCCCCAGTAGTCACTGATTTTACTTGGTTGATCCTTGTTAATGTGTGTGTCACGATTTCATTAAAGACTTTTTTTCAAAATGTTTCTGTCAACTGTGTTCTTTGTGTTCTACTGTGCGGTAGTGTAGAAGGTGGATCGCAAAATAAATCAATGAATCATCAATCAAATAAAATATATATATCATTTATATATATATATATATATATATATATATATATATATATATATAATAACACATTTTAATATATTAATTCATTATATAGTATTTAATTTAATATGTATTTATTATTATTATTATTATTATTATTATTATTATTATTATTATTTGTGGCGCACAGATGACCAATAGCAGCAGAGTTGTCATCCAATCACATGATCATTCACTCATGTGATTGGAGTTGCCATCCAATCACATGATGGTTTCCTTTTAAAATGCCTGTGGAATCATCCAATGGTTGTTTGTGAAGTCAGCAGGCCAGCCTGAGTAGATCAACGTCGGTAGCATTCATGTGCTAATGAGAGCTATTCACACCTTCGCAAAGGCGCGATTAACCCCGCCTCCCGCCGACAGATGGTTCGTTTCCGACGATTTTCGGAGCCGGCGAAGTTCCCCGTAAACTTGCCGTAAATTGCCGAAAATCAACGAAATTCGCGGGGATTTATGGGTCAAAAATGTGGTTTTTCATGCAGTGGAGGTTTTTACCAGATGGGGTGTTCCTGATTACATTCTGTCTGATCAAGGATGTCATTTTGTGTCTGAGGTGTTTCGTGAACTCTGCGACCAATGGACTGTAACTCCCAAACTCACCACTGCCTATCACCCGCAAACCAACATGACTGAGAGAGTTAATCGTACCGATACAGGTCAGGATGTAAGGACTGTGCACGTCTGCAACCTTAAACCTACCCTAGTGCTGAGGACTAGGAACTCCTTTGCTACATACTGATAAGGAAAATAAGATAAAATTAGTAAAATAACGCTTTTTTCCAAACAGTCAATGAACACAAGACACACAGAGTGGCTGGTATCATGTCAGTGCATCATGGCGCCTGTTAATAAAAAAAAATGCCAAAGGCCAATCTGAAGAGTTATTACAGCCTCAAACATGCTAAACTGGATGAGCTGCAAAGACAAATGCACTTGGGTGAAGAGTTTGGATGCCCAACAAGCAGCTTTCACGAGACAGTATTCTGACAGAGACAGTGTTATGCAGACAAGTTTTGAGGTGGTGAACCTAATGAAGGAGAGACCTGTTGCTGTGGAGCTGCTAGCACCAGAGGAAATTGTTTCAGAGTGTCAGGTTTTCCAGTCATCTTGATGAATTATTCCTGATAAACTGTCATGGAAACTCAGTGATAGCAAGTGAGAATTTGCTTTCATGATGGACATGACAAAGTGCCTCTCAGAGCTGAACCTCAAGTTCCAGCCAGGTTCTCAACTTTCTGCTTTCAAATGTGAAATAATCTGAAGTGAAATTAAATTATTGACCTGTACCCTTGTGTCAGTTGTTTTATGTCTGTTCATATTGTTGTATTTGTTTTTTTTGTGATAATCTTGTTGGGCTCCCTTCTTGGCTAGGTCACTCTTGGAAAAGAGATTTTAATCTCAATGAGGCTTTTACCAGGTTAAATAAAGGATATACTGTATATATATATAGCTGTGGCAAGTGCTAACCGAAAGAGGTAACACAGCATTTTCTTGCTCTGCAAGAACAAAAGCCAATGGTGATATCTAAATATGTTGCTGAGAGTGAAAACTCCCTCAGGCATTTGGTGAGAGGTTTCCCGACATGAAAAGTAAACAAAAGTATCTGGATATATTTGCTACATTGTTTAATGTGGAACCACCTGATGTTCCTGACAACCGACAACATGAAAATGTGTGAGCTTCAACCAACTACAGTCATTGTGGTCAGGGTTGCTTCCAAGGGTTGCTAAGACCACCCTGATACCTTTGCTGGCCCACCTGGCGGGCAGGTGGTGGTGGAGGCACAGGTGTAGCAAGATGGTGGTGGTAGAGGGTTGGAGGCTTGAGGCACATGGAGACGAGAGACTGGGAAGTGTGGTGGCAGAGGTGCTGGGGCTGGAGATCGATGTAGGTGAACTCATTGATCCAAGAAAAAGGAATAAGACACAGATGACTAGATACTGGAGACAGGCAGTGGAGAAAATAACACTCAATGATAACGAACGCTAGAAACACTGGTATACCTGAGCATACCAGTGTCTACCAATACCACTGAGTAGTGGAAACAATCTACTGACAAGTCTTCAGCAGCCCCCCCCCCAACCCACCTATACATACATACAATGCTAAAAGTCTATCTGCTCATTCATACATTAAATGGAAACTCATTCAAACTCAACATTCAAACCTTAAAATGTTGCACATCTTTCTGACCTTGAAGGATTGATTAATTATTTGCGTCCCATTTATACTGATTAGACCTTTTCCCACTTTTCATATACCATCAGCTACATCTTCATATAAAGTTAAGCCAGCGAGGCACTTTAACTCCCATCTCCCATCTTACATTTTTTTCTTCATCATCATATCAGCATAATCATCATTATCTAGCATTTGCACCAGTTTCTTCAGAAATTGCCTTCTTTGGTGACAATTGATGTTGAATAAACATTGGATTTCCATCCAATAACTGACACAAAGTCAATATTGATTCACTCGTCATCTAAAAAAGTCAGTTTTCATCTAAATTTTAGCTGATTAAAAATTGAAACTAGGTTGAAATATTTAATTAACACTGAGTTAAGACCTTTATAAGAAGTGCCTTTATATCAAGTCTTATTGATGAGTTTTCTTATGAAATACATACCTTCCAATTTTGTAATTAAGAAATACAACATCCCTACAATGCTGTCCTGTATTTGAGGTGGACCAAAACACACACTACACACTAAACCATGTATTGTTGGCTGATATTAATATTATTAGGTTGTTATAAATTAGCTTTGCATCTGTTTCAATATGAATAAAAAACAAACCAAAACATGAAACTATATAAAAAGAAATTTGAATAATTAAAATAATAGCAGCAAAAATGCTACTAAAATTGCTCCCAAAAAACATAATTTCATGTGGTTATTAGAATGTTTTACATTGAATGAAAACAAAATAGCAAAATATTCTTGGAACGCTGTGGGATGGTCAAAATTAGAAGACTTGTTCGATAGAATTCAATGTAACTAAAACATTAAAAATATTAAATCTGCATTAATAATTATTTGGCCTTTTTTCAGGCCAATTTTATGTTGTTACGTTGTTTGTAATAATATATTTATATATATATTTTTTTCCTCATTATCATTCCTGATCAATTTTCAGAGCTGCAGTAAGTGATTCTTTGGGGCAATGCAACAAACTGTTAAAAAAACAAAACAAACAAAAAAAAAACCTCACACTGACATACAACTGTATTCAGCTTTAGCAAACACGTACTTACTACTATCTACATATCCCGGAGACATGGAGTAAAATTAGTATTTGGAGTTGTATTTGTTTCCACCTGTTGAACCTGCTGAATGTAATCTGTATCCGTTTGTTTGGGCTGAACAGGTAGGGTGCAGTAGGTTTTTTTTTAACTGAAAACAGTTGCCTGTTGCAGGTGGAAAAGAAGCCAATGGGAGCTATGAGTTGTGGGCTGTAAAATCAAAACAATATTCTAAAAAGCTCTTTTCTATCCACTGAAATTAAAGTTTGACATTGATGCATTCATTTCTAATCTTGTGCATGTGAGGTTGTGTTAGGAAAGTGTCAGTAACTGCATGTGTCTTTACTGATGTGCAGTGTGTATATATAATATAAGCATAGGCTGCATGGTTGCACACCATCCTCTGCACTTAGGTTTTGCTTCAGTGTTTCTTCACTGCACTGCCTGGTGACTTCACCTCTGCAGTGTGTGCTGCCAGCAGCTGAAACACTACCCAACACTTACAAAGGGGAGAAATTAATCCCATATTTTCTGTTCTATCTGCACACTATGTATCCACCTCTCCCCCACTGTGCAACATTTAGATACATCTGATGCCCACTTGGCAAAAAATTTGGTTCCAGAAACAGAACCTGGGTCATTTAAAGCCAGCAGTAGAACATGCATCTGCTTTACAACAACAAGTTTTTATAATGAGACATGAAGCGTGTGTGTGTGTGTGTGTGTGTGTCAGGGAGAGTATGCGTGTGTTTGACTGCAGTGCATAAATGTTGGACCATGGAGAGGGGTGGGGTATTGCCATAAATTCCTCCCAGATTAATCAAGAATGGAAGAACTGTATCTGTCATTACAATCATCATGCCATACCCAAAATTGAGGAGGATGTGTTGGGAACATGTGCAGCATGAGAGACCACACCCTTTCCTGAAAAATGGTGAGAGTAGTGGTGCAGGTGAGCTGGCCTCTTTCAGCCTGACTGTCAGACCTCAATAAAGTTGGGAAGTGGGAGAATCCACTGGAGGGAGGAAGTGTGGAGTTATTTCCCTTACAATTTAACAACTATAGATTTAATGAATGGGTTTTCACTATTTCCACTCTGTTTTGAAGAAGTTGTACATGTAATAAGCTGTTATAATAAGTGCTGTGTTGCTGCACAAAACTATTAAATCTGCAGCTAGCTATTATTTTAACTACTGATTAATGTTTTCCCAATAAAAATGATTGTTTTTGCAGAAGAATGTCAGAAAAAACTGAAATATTTCACAGAGCTGAAGGTAACATACTATGGACTTGTTTCATCTGTACTACAGTCCAAATGCAGACATATTCAGTTTAATATCATGCAAGACAAAATAAAGCAGAAAATAATCATAAGGAGCTGGAACCAATTTAGCATTTTGGTTTCTGAGAGGACTTTTTAATCGCTTAATTCATCCAAAACTGAACAAGAATCTGAAAGCAAATTAGTTTGAGCTGTAGATTATTTTAATAGTTTGCTGCATATTGTCATTAGCTTCTACTCTTCGTAAGCAGCACATGTAACTGAATTTTAAATCCTAAATGCCCCTCAGGACTCGTTTTCATATCCACAGGCTTGTACTGTACATTGGACTTTTATTCTATGAAAGACCCAGATGTTTTCTGACACAGTTGCTCAAGAAACACAACTATTGCCCTGAAGTACAGTATCAGAAAAAAGTTTTTGATATGAAAACGGTGTCAGAACAGTGGTTTTAAACAATAATGGCACAATACCCATTCCTAATTATGAGTGTGTGTGAGGGATGGTATAATACAGTAACAGAAGTTGACTCATGCATATATTGTACCCTTCTGTATAACCTGTAAGCACAAAGGTGCAGAGTGAACTCAGGTTGAGTCCAGTCTTTCTCTCCTTTTTTCCCTCTAGCCGTCTGCTGTTGCGAAACAAGGCGCTCAGTGTAACAAAGAGCAGCTGAAACACAAACACGCCGGCAGGCAGCATTCCCTTTCAACTCGACCAACCTCGTCTCAGCGGAAACTCACCCTGTTCTGACATTCCCTCTTGCTGCAATACAAGCCCAGCCTCCTCTCTCTGAGCAGTTATTCTCTATGCAACATTTCTAACTCTACTTTTGTTACTAAAATTCATTCACCTAATTCATCTCTATCAAAACAATAGGCTGAGACTGAGAAGACGGTATTGGTCTTCCTCATTAAGAAGCTATCGATTCACTTCACTTTTCACTTCACTGCACTTTTTTCCCCAAATTATATCCCACTGCCCTTGCCACTGTCTACACACCCCTTACATTTAGATGAGGATATACACAAATCCAAAAATCACCACTAGGCAACCACTTGCTCTGAAACATCAGAGCAACAAGGAGTGAGTTAACTAGTTCCTACATTAAGTGACAGTTAGGTGGTCACAATCAGATACCTGGTTGAAAGTGAAATGCTCTGCCCTGCATTATATAAATGAAAACACATATAAATTCAGCACTTCATTTATTTATTTACATTTATTCATGTATTACTTGAAGGATATGTATACATTATATTGGCAAGTGAGACAATTATAGGAGAGGGTGATTATGAAAATGGATGGCAGAGATAGTAGAAAGACAGCCCTTAGTGAAGCATGTTTCTGCTCGTCTAGGGCGTTCTTATGCTCGGAGGATTTGACAGACTTTTTCCTCCATATGATTCACTAAAATCTGTGCGGTGCAAGTATCTCATCCCTTTTGATGAGATACTTGTTTACACTTTAACTTATGTTACACATAATGCCCTAAATACTGCCACCTGCTGTACAGGAGGGGAGCTTACACACATCAAACACATCAAATAGGTTTTATGCAATCAACCTTTTTTTTCCCAGAAATCTTGGAACAGGGGGAACGCGGGAGAGAAGGGTAAAATACATGAGAATCCTGGGAAAAATGGCAGTGTTGACAGGTCTAGCTACAATGCAAGGTGCTTGCTTGATCATTGGGAACTATTTTGTCAGTGTATTGACTGAGGATGCTTTGACATGTGAAGAGCCACCCATACATTTCCAGAAGGATATAAAAACTGAAACAAAACAAAACATCATTTACACCTTTTGGCTTTTTGTTTTGGTATAGGTTGATAGATTTAAGAGCTCGATACACAGTCTGTGACAGGTTACAAACCTGAGAAAAGACACTGCCCCCATGTGCCATTGAAAATATACAATTGACAGTCAACCTAGTTCCAAAGCAGACTGGGTGACTGTTTCCCTGAAATAGACAACAAATAATGGCTTTAAAGTAGGAGTTAAATGGACTGTATTTATATAGTGCTTCTCTAGTCTGACAACCACTCAAAGCTCTCTCATTCACACTCACACACTTTCATACGATGGTGGCAAGGCCATCTTCTCATTATGAGCTTTAAATGTTCAAACACCAATTGCACAGCATCAGGAGCAGTTTGGGGTTCAGTATCTTGCCCAAGGATACATACTGACATGCAGACTGCCAAGGCCAGGGATTGAACCACCAACCCTCTGATAAGTGGACAACTGCTCTACCTACAGAGTCAGAGCAGTTAATTTTATTCCCAAAGAAGTAAAAGACAACATAAGAATTCATGTACTTTGTACATTTTTTTTCCAAATCTCTAATACATATGATTAATATATGTGTTGATATTTGTTTGTTTTATAAGAATAACAGGACAGGTCAGAAGTTAAGTTGTGTTTTAACCACACAGGCAGTGTGGCTCAAGGGGTCACCACTTTGGTCCATACCGAAATATCTAAGTAAATATTGGATGGTTTACCATGGAAGTTTGTACTGACAATGTTCCCCAGAGTATGAGTCTTATTGAGTTTGGTGATCCACTATAGACCACTGGTTTAAATTGTGTTTTGGGGTGAAACATCTGTACAGCTATTGGAGGGACTGACATGAAATGTGATACAAGCATGGTCTTACCAGGATGAACTATAATATGAACTATATATATTTGACTTTTGTATATACTTGACTTTTTTGGATTTTTGGCTCTTCTTGTACTCAATCAGGTGATCCTGCTTGAGATGTTGAAATAAGTTTTGTTTTTTTTTGTTTTTTTTATAACCCCCTTATTCTAATTAAAGTCTCCTTGCACTTCTTACATCTTACTGTGGTTTGTTGTGCATTTGATCTTTTGTAACCAGACTACTTCCACGCCACTGTAGCTGCTCCCCCTTTTGGAATTAACTCCTCCACCATGAAGCTGGTAACAATGTTACTTTGACTTTCAGCCATGCTTGTTGTTGCTTTGAGTAAGTAGTAGCAAGTAGTATAACGTATTTACGTCAACAAGTCAGAATACTGCCATTACGACAAATCACAGAATTTTGGACAGAATGCTAAGTGGAATCCACAATATAATTCTGAATCAGGTTATACTTTTTTATTTGACTAAATATCCACTGATCATTTTCAGTTTTGACACATTTTAGTAGTGATGAAGACATCTCACAGCATATGCAGTATATGGTACATACGAACAACAGGAATTTAAAGCAGTATACTGTATATGGTGTACAAATATGCACCGTATATCCATGAATAGGTCATGTAGAACATGACCTGTACACTGTCTCTCTCTCTTTCTCTGTTTGCACCCATGCACGCGAGTGCACACACACACACACACACACACACACACACACACACACACACACACACACACACACACACACAAATACCAACACATGTTTGCAGAGGCAGCCATGCAAACAGCACAGAGCTGTTTAGACAGCAGGCCCAGGTGTATCCCAGACTGTGCAGCTGGATAGGGGTTTCACACTCTATTCCATCCCACTCCTCCACATATACACATTTTGCAAACCACTCTCAAACACCCCCATCCCTTCATCAAACAGATTACCCACTAATACCATCATCATGTCTGCCAGCTGTCAGGCAGGCTCACCCTGTGTGTTTCTCTCTCTCTGTCTCTCTCTGTCTAACACACACACACACACACGTATATAAAATGTGGATGTTCAAATAGTTGCATGTACACACACCCGTATGCCAAAGCAATGTTCTCACATGGATGTTAAAGTTAACAAAACGGACTCCCATCTGTACAGGATTATCAGCATATTACTGATAAGGATAAAATTATCCAGTTGTCCATAAATTTGTAACTGTTCTGAGTATTTTTAAAAATACATGTTTAAATTGTGTTTTCAATTGTGTTAACATAAAATTCACTATTTTCAAAATTTGCATCTCCAAATTTGCCACAGTTATTACATCAAAGACCTTTATTCACATGTCCAAATGAAAGCTTGCAGTCCAAGTATTTACATGATGCTGATTAATGAAAGCTAATGTTAACTAATGAAAAAAGTATCAATGTTACCTAATGACAGATGCTTCATTTTATTGATGTTATATCAAAAACATCACAGGGAGGGCTCAGCTCGCAGCATTATTATTTTTGTTACCCAGAGAGTTAGAGTTGAAATAGATGGTTTCATTGATTCAATGTAGTTTTATTAAGCCAACTTCTCTTCAGGTCTCCAGAAGTAATTATTGGGTATGACATGCATAATTTAATCTACATAGTCATAGTCTATAACGTAAAAATCTCCATTCAAAATCCGTCTTAAGTATATAAAAACATACTTATTTGTATAATATTTGTCCATCCATCCATCCATCCATCCATGGATCCATCCCAAACTTCCCTCTCCCCGGACACTTCCTCTAGCTCTTCCGGGGGGATCCCGTGGCGTTCCCAGGCCAACCTAGCGATATAGTCACTCCAGTGTGTCCTGGGTCTCCCCTGGGGCCTCCTCCCAGTGGGGCATGCCTGGAACACCTCCCTAGGGAGGCGTCTGAGCCACCTCAGCTGACTCTTGATGTGGAGGAGCAGCGACTCTACTCTGAGCTCCTCCCGGGTGACAGAGCTCCTCACCCTATCTAAGGGAGCGCCCTGCCACTGGTAAATCGAGAGCTTCACCTTTCGGCTCAGCTCCTTCTTCACCACAACAGACCGATACAGGCGGACTGTTGCTGCTGCACCAATCCGCCTGTCAGTCTCAAACTCCATCCTTCCCTCACTCATGAACAGGATCCCAAGATACTTAAACTCCTCCACTTGAGGCAGGAACTCTCCCCCAACCTGGATGGAGCAAGCCACCTTTTTCTGGTTGAGAACCATGGCCTCGGACTTGGAGGTGCTGACTCTCATCCCAGCTGCTTCACACTCGGCTGCTAACCGCCCCAGTGCATGCTGAAGGTCCTGGGTCGAGGGAGCCAACAAGACAGCATCATCTGCAAAAAGCAGAGACGAAATCTGCCGGCTCCTGAACCAAACCCCCATCTGGCCTCTGGCTGCGCCTAGAAGTTTGTCTGTCTTCTGTCCATAAAAATAATGAACAGAACCAGTGACAAAGGGCAGCCTTGCCGGAGTCCAACATGCACCGGGAACAGGTCCGACTTACTGCCGGCAATGCAGAGCAAGCGTCTGCTCCGGTTGTACAGGGAC
Organism: Chaetodon trifascialis; assembly: GCF_039877785.1. NCBI lineage: Eukaryota > Metazoa > Chordata > Actinopteri > Chaetodontiformes > Chaetodontidae > Chaetodon > Chaetodon trifascialis. The sequence goes on from NC_092063.1 coordinate 26,453,751, forward strand.
TGTACAGCCCTCAACAGAGGGCCTCCAACCACATACTCCCGGAGCACCTCCCACAGAATGACGCGAGGGACACGGTTGAATGCCTTCTCCAAGTCCATGCAACACATGTGGACTGGTTGGGCAAACTCCCACAAACCCTCAAGCACCCTGTGGAGGGTATAGAGCTGGTCCACTGTTCCACAGCTGGGACAAAAACCGCATTGTTCATCGGCTGGATTCACCTCTCCAGTACCCTGGAATAATTTTTTTTTTTTTTTTCTGAGGAATGATGTTTCTCTTTCTATCCCATCCTTTTGTATATACTTGCTGTGTTAACTGCATGCACTTGTTGTCTTTTAACTTTCTATCCTTTTTTGATGCTGCTGTGAAATTGGAATTTCCCCTTGCGGGACAAATAAAGGCATATTGAATTGAATTGAATTGAATTGACTTTCCTAGGCAGGCTGAGGAGTGTGATCCCCTGATAGTTGGAACACACCCTCTTTTTAAAAAGGGGGACCACCACCCCAGTCTGCCAGTCCAGAGGCACCGTCCCCAACTGCCACACGATGTTGCAGAGGCGTGTCAACCAAGACAGTCCTACAACATCCAGAGACTTGAGGTACTCAGGGCAGATCTAATCCACCCCCTCAGTGACTTCAGCCCAGGTGATGAATGAATCGACCTCCGAGTCCCCAGTCTCTGCTTCCTCTACAGAAAACATGACAGTGGGATTGAGGAGATCCTCGAAGTATTCCTTTCACCGCCCGACAATATCCCCAGTCAAGGTCAACAGCTCCCCACCTCCACTGTAAACAGTGTTGACAGAAAGCAGCTTCCCCTTCCTGAGGCGCCAAACGGTTTGCCAGAATTTCTTCAACCGGCGACTTTACGGCCACAGCTACAGACAGCTGCATCAACTATGGAAGTGGAAAACATCAGAATCTGGTCAAAGCTCTCCTGGAGGTGGGAGTTGAAGACCTCCCTGACAGCGGGTTCCACCAGACATTCCCAACAGACCCTCATGGTACGTTTGGGTCTGCCAAGTCTGTCCCGCTTCCTCCCCTGCCAGCGGATCCAACTCACCACCAGGTGGTGATCAGTTGACAGCTCAACCCCTCTCTTTACCTGAGTGACCAAGACATACTGCTGAAGGTCAGATGATATGACTACAAAGCCAATCATTGACCTCTGGCCTAGGGTGTCCTGGTGCCACGTGCACTGATGGACACCTTTATGCTTGAACATGGTGTTCGTTATGGACAAACTGTGACTGGCACAGAAATCTAATAACAGAACACCGCTTGGGTTCAGATTGGGGAGGCCGTTCCTCCCAGTCACACCCCTCCAGGTATCACTGTCACTATCCATGTGAGCATTGAAGTCCCCCAGCAGAACAATGGAGTCCCCGGTTGGAGCACTTTCCAGTACCCCTCCAAGGGACTCCAAGAAGGCCGGGTACTCTACACTGCTGTTCGACCCATAGGCCGAAACAACAGTGAGAGATCTATCCCCGACCCAAAGGCACAGGGAAACGACCCTCTTGCTCAGCGGGGAGAACTCCAACACATGGCGGCTGAGCTGGGGGGCTACAAGCAAGCCCACACCAGCTCGCCGCCTCTCACCTCTGGCAACTCCAGAGTAGAAGAGAGTCCAGCCTCTCTCAAGGAGTTGGGTTTCAGAGCCCAGACTGTGCGTGGAGGTGAGCCCGACTATCTCTAGCCGGTACTGCTCAACCTCCCGCACTAGCTCAGGCTCTTTCCCCCCCAGCGAGGTGACCAGCGATTCCGTGTCCCCATAGCCAGAGTAGTTGTCCAGGGTTTGGGTTGTCGGGGCCCACGACTGCCACCCATAACACAAGGCACCAGCCCCTTCTGATCCTTCCTGCGGGTAGTGGGCCTACGGGAAGGTGGGCCCACGTCGCTCCTTCGGGCTGCACCCGGCCACCAGGCGCTCGCCTGCGAGCCCCAACCCTAGGCCTGGCTCCAGGGTGGGGCCCCGATGACATCAATCCGGGCGACGTACGCTTCCTTGATTTCTTGTCTTTCATAGGGGCTTTTGAACAGCTCTTAGTCTGACCCGTCACCTAGAACCTGTTTGCCTTGGGAGACCCTACCAGGGGCATTAAGCCCCAGACAACATAGCCTCTAGGATCATTCAGGTATTCAAACTCCTCCACCACGGTAAGGTGTCGGTTCAAGGAGGAGGTGTAATATTTGTTTAGCATGAAAATAGTCCCTGTGAGTGGTGCTTTATTTTGAATTAAATTAATACTGATGCAATAATGACTAATTTGCATTTTGTAAAGCAACTATGTCAGAATAGATGCAACTGTATTGCAATAGGTGGAGCTATTTTATTTACTTTAATCTATAACAATGCATTTTATGTGATAAGCTTAGATATGCTTTTTGAAATGTAAAATGTTGGAAGTATAGTAAAGTAACATCTAGCTCTGGTGAAGTAAAATGTGCAATATTTCTGTCTAAAATGTTTTGAAATAGAAAGTATAAAGCAATAGAAAATGGAAATGCTCAAGTAAAGTACAAGTGCTTAAAAATTGAAGTACTTGTACTTTAAGTTTCTGTGCACTGTACTTGAGTAAATGTCATTTCTTTAATACTGGCTGTATTCTTAGATCTAGGCAATTATTTTAGTTGAGTGCAAGTGAACCAATAATCAGCTTGCATTTTGTTACCTTGTTAGATGTCATCCACCAGTGTTTTATACATATATAGGTATAAGACTTTATAAAAGCCAGGCCTGTGAGCTAATTGGCTTTAACCATGGATACCCTGGACTTATGAAGAGTTTGAGAGATACTATTGGGACTAATCCACTTCAAAATGCAGCTCTCACGCTTGCTGTCTAAAGAGATCAAGGCCTATGTTTGTGCTAAAGCTAAGGGCTAAGCCAATATCTGAAGTTTTCATGGAGGGTGGGCTGCAGAGGGGAGGTGAGGAGGAGAGGAAAGAGGTGAAACACTAAGCATGCAAGTACCGCTGGAGCCCCCGAGGGCCAAGGAGGCATATTTAACTCGAGCTGCACTTTAAAAAGTTTTGACACTGCGCCTCTATCATATCTACAGCCACTCTTTTTCCTCCTCTTCTTCTCCACCTTCCTCTCCTCCTACTTCCTCATCGCCCTATCCCTGACTTCAAAGTGCTACTTATGCAAAAACTGATGGAGTTTTCCTGTCCTCGCTCTCTCCTCCCTGTAGGCATATGTTCCTTTTTGGAGCATATCTACAATTTCCTTTTGTCAGAAAAAGAGCAATACAGAAAAGGCAAAGCATGGTCCTCTTCTCTGTCCCATCTCTTCCCTGTGTGTCTGTCCTTTAGTACACACTTATTTCTTGTATTCTGTCTTTTGCTCCTTCAGGTTTCTTGGTTTTCCTCTAAATACTTCTTCACTTCCCTTTGTAAACTCACCAAAAGTGAGTTTTATGCACAGTTGGTTTTGAAGAACCGTGTTGAAAATCCAAATTTGCACACTGTTCAAAAACAAGTTAACTCCAAGATGGAGCTAGTGTTCGAGCTAGCAACATTTATAAAAGGTACAAAGAATTATCTTTAGAATAGATAGTAATATCACAGAGTTAGAACATTCTAAAATATCAAATGTCATATTTTTATAATATTGGCAGGGACTAAGAATGGTAAGATGGTAACTAAGACGGGCCGGATGTCCAATGTGACCTTCAGACCTTTGTAAATTAAACACCTAAATTGACACCCAGCAGTGCACTTTTATCATCCCCTGTTCATAGCTCAATATTTCGGGAACCACTCTTAGATTTTACACAGTTCCCTAGCATTTCAATAGATCATTATCTTACTGAGGGTGAGATTGTCATAAATGGACTAACAACAAATGCAGACCAAAACGACAGAGCTGGTGCAATTCAATAAATCTGTTAACTAAGTTGACCAAACAAAGACTTACAGGAGGCAGGTGAAGGTCAAAACCAAAGTGAAAAGTCCAATATGGTTACTAAATCCAAACAAAGGGAGCAGGAGTCCGACAATGAGAAAGCAAGCAAAGTCCTGGTAAAAAAAAGCAAAGTCCAAAATCACAGGGGAAACACTCACAATGACAAGAATGCTTCATACCCAAAGGTACAATGATGAACTAGAAAAGACTGAGGGGAACACACAGATTTAAATACACTGGGGAGAGAGAAGTAATGAGACCAGGGGCGGCTGGCCCATAGTGGGTGATAGTGCACCGCCCTCCTTAAGCCACACGAGAAAAAGAGAAAAGAGTTTATTTTGCCGGTCTAAGTCTTAATTTTATTGTCCAGTCAGCAGCCTGAATATTGCTGTGACATTCAGCAGCCTGAATATCACTTTCCAACCAGAAGCCCCGCCCCCTCGGGGCAATTTCAGTCAGATTGAAAATCGCCCCAGGCGTTCTCATAGACTTACATGTTGAGATTTTTATTTTTTTTCTTTCAATTTTTGGACCCTACAATTCATTTCTATGGGCTCCGGGAGGGCTTGCCCCAACGTGATTTCGTCATACGCACTGATGCACGCTCAGACGATACACACAGCGCGCACACGTGTCGGGACTCGGGAGACTGCAAGCTCAACAGGGCTAGGAACATGCCTGATTTCAATGAGAGGGTAATTAATCACTGCCCTGCGATCGGCTGGCGACCGGTTCAGGGTGTACCCTGCCTCTCGTCCGTTGACAGCTGGGATTGGCTCCAGCATCTAGTGGTTGAACAGGAAAACCAAATTAAACAATACAATGCAACACTGTAAAGTTAGCTATCTGACTTTTATTTAATATTATTTTACTCATTGAACGGGTCATCTTAGCCATCATCGCAACAGTTGCCCCCCTGAGAAATTTGTCAGGAGCCGCCACTGAATGAGACACAGGTGAAAACAATCAGACAATTACACAGACAGGAAAACACAGGAAGTAAAGCAACATGTGACACATAAGGTAAACTTTTCAACATAAAACAAAATGTAACAAAACTAACACTCAGAACCATGATAGATATGTTTGAATTAATATTAATTTCATGTCTGTGTATGAAGTACAGAGCTGGAGTCAGGACATGGTTTGCCTAGCTTAGCATAAAGAATGGAAGACTGCTAGCTAGCCTAGCTTTGTCAAAAAAATACACAACCTCTAAATCTGAGTTATTAACAAGTTGTTATTTAATTTAATTGAAAAATTATAATTTTAGGCAACAACTAAATCTTGAGAACAGCAGTAGCAGATGCTCTCTCAAAGAGCCCAGTGCAAAGATTTGGGGATGACAACATGGCCACATATAGCCCGTGTCAGTGGCCAGTTTATCAAAAGAAAATACCTGTGACAGTCAACAGTAATATCTAAGCACTATCTCTATCTCTGTATCTCAAAGAGAGAGAAAAGAGTGTTTATTACCTGTAATAATATTCCCACATTGAATGTAATTGCTAAACAGAAATTGTTTGGTACTATTGTGAGAAGATAGCTTTTAAGGTGAGATGTAACTAATAGATGTTCTTATAGTGATGGTACATTGAGGGCATGAGTGCACATCTCACAATACCTCAAGGTTTATGGACGTTAGCAAACAGTCAGGAGGGATGTATGTCTCCCTTTGTTGACTATGTGCCGCGCAGTCAACTCTGAGTGTCCTGTTATTAGATTTCAAGCAGACAGTACAGTTAGGATGAAAGAACAATCTGATTTTATATGTCCCTAACATACTGAGGCTAATTAGCTCTACACCACATACAAGAACATTAATTGGTGAGGATGCTGCTTTTTTGCATAAGACTTGTTATTTTAGCCTTTCAGTCCTTTAGCATTATAACTGGTACAAAGTCATCAAATGCACAATTAAGACCCTGTTTCCGTTATGATTGTAAACTGCACATGTGCAAAGCAAGAATAGAAAGCTTCACAGACATAACAACAGTAATTAAGAAGGGCACATTTTAGCAAACAGCAAACATTAGTAAGCTTTAAAGGTAGTGGTGGGTGTACTTCTGAACTTAGAAGGAGTCATCATCTCATCTCACTTGGAAAGAAAGCAAATAATAATAAAAAATAAAATGCTGAACTATAATTTAATACCACAATAGAAATTTGAAGGAAAATGTACCACCCAGAAATGGAATGACAAAATAAAATCAAGCATACATTTACCATCTTCTGGAAGTATAATTAATTTCTGTGTGTGCTAGTGGTTTGCATTATGGTGATCAAAGACTGTAGGTCACGCAGCTTACCAATCTTTTTATTCAGTGCTGCATCATTGCCTTCCAGTCTCTCTCTTTTTATCTGTGTGTCTCTCTCCCTCCTCTTGCTGTGCAGCTGCAGTCCTCGCAGCTCTAATCCCCTCTTCTCTCCCCTGTGTGCTGGAACTCCATCCAACTATTTAACCACAGCCCTGAAACAAACCAACATCTGTTTGGAGGCCGGCCGAGACCCAACCACTGCTGTCCTGCTGCGAACACACCAGCCGCCGCCATCTTAACCCCTTGCTGCCCAGATCAGAAGCAGGCTCTCCACACCAGTGATGTACTCAGCCACCAAGAGAATTGCATGTTCGCTCACAGACAGTTCATGGGCCTGCGTCCAAGTATCTTTAAGATTCAATGTCTGCGGTTTATAAATTTTAATTTGGGGTTGATTTCGTCTCCATCTTTGGAGCTACGTGCTTGTTGCTGTGCTTTTTCTTCATTCTGCTTCCTAGAAGGAACTTTTCATTCAAACTGTGCTGGCAGTGTTGTGACATCTGATTAAGTTGATTCTCTGTGAGTGGCATTTTATTTTTACTTTTCACCATTCAGCCATGGTCGCTCTCAGTGCTACACAGTTCTAGTATCTATTTCCAATAAATACACAATGATATTTTTTACTTCTTCTGGTGTAGCAGAAGGACATTAACTCATTTTATAGTGGGGATAGCAACAATTATGTTTTTTACTCATCTGTTTAAGGCTTTATTATGGTTATAAGAAGGGGTTGCGGGGGCGCTGGAGCCTATCCCAGCTGTCAACGGGCGAGAGGCGGGGTACACCCTGAACCAGTCGCCAGTCGATCGCAGGGCAACACACATGACAAACAATCATTCATGCTCACACTCACACCTAAGGGCAAATTAACCTAATGAGCATGTTCTTGGTCTGTGGGAGGAAGCCGGAGTGCCTGGAGAGAACCCATGCATGCATGGGAAGAACATGCAAACTTCACACAGAAAGGCCGGCGATCGAACCGGCGACCTTCATGCTGTAAGGCACGTGCACTACCTGTTGCCCCACCGTGCCGCCCAAGAAAACAACTCAACAAACAAAAAACATTTGCTGGTCCCAGGTTCTAATATGACAATTTGCCACTTATTATTATTGGATTATTCCATACAATAGTCTGCAGAGTGCTCGACACCAGTCAGTTTACTTGTTTAAACAATATGATTTAAATTGCATCAGCCTGCCAGTCTGTCACTGAAATGCAGAAAATGCAGACCAGAAATGTCAGCTCCCTCAGCTGCACAGAAAACCAGGCCTTTTTTAAACTTATGACATTTATTTCTAATTTCCTGTTGATCAAGCATGTTTTAATTTAGTCAGAAACCTCTCTGTCTTCTGATCAGCAACCATTTTAATTTGCTGTTAATCCTACCCAGTACTTCCTCAATGTTTACCCAGTGTTTTGATACATTCAGCATAATCCATTTCCACAGCACTAATTCCATCATTATATCAACAGACCATGGCATACTCACCAGTCAGCTGCTCTGAATTTTTCTTTCTGCTTTACTGCTTTTTTCAATCAGTGTTAAGCCTTCCAGTGGCTCAAAGGATCACTCTGCTTCCTAGTAGCCTTTTAATGTGAAGAATCAACAGGAAGTGCTGAGTTTTTTTGAAAATAGCTTAACCACAGTATTGGGAGTAACATCTTGCAAAGTAAATTCACAAATAAATGTGTTACTGTAATTCCACTATTTTTGGTGGGAAGTAGAACTGCAACCAACTAGTTTTTCAAATTAAATAACACATTTACAGTTACTAAAATTTAAATGGACTCATAACTCTTTATTACTTTCATCACGAGAGCAGGCTAAATGCAGTCTACTATAATAATGACATTAAAAAAGGGAGGAAAACTCCATAGACTATATATACTATAAACCTGCTCAAAAATGACAATTATCAACCTAAACCACCATGTTCTGTACAGACTTATTACAAACTCCAACAGAAAGTAGCATTTTGGAACATCAACAGGCAAACTAACAAACTACTCAATCCAACACCAGGCATTCATTTGCATTCTTATGCACAGCACAGGTATGAAGAGACACAGACCCGGAAACCATACATTGAAAACCGTACTTTTGAAAATTATGCCTTAGCAAAGTTGAAGTGATTGGAATGGTGAGAGATTGCCCAACTACAACTCTGCATCATAGAGAGGGAGGTTACGTACACTTGTGTTTCAGGGAATATCTCAAATGTCTACCGAAAATTCCCCATTTAGATGGAAACAGTTACAGATGCACACTCTCATCAAGGGCCAGTATGTGTGTGTGTACAGAGAAGTACAAGCAGCCCTCGTGTGTGCTGGAGGTAAACAAAAGAGTGTCTGCGAGATTTTTTTTAATTTTCTTTGGCTGTGCTGCAGCCATAAGGACTAAACTTGTGTTTGGCGGTCTTCTACAAATGTTTATGGAGATATAAAAGGAAACATGTTGAGGAACTAATAATACACACAAAATTACAGTGTATGCACTTGTGTTTAGGAGAGGGGGGGTCTGAAATAGAATAGAATAAAATTAAAGCTCAAAGACGGTTTCCTGGACATCGATTTAACTTAGTCCAGCAGATTTTTTTTCTAGTTTTATGTAGTGTTGTTTGGAAACCTACTATCCGTCTGCTTGGGTTTATAAATATTCTAAAGAAATGTAACATTTTGGAAAATACACTTACTGGCTCGCTTTCAGACAATGAGATGGCAATCTCATGGTTGTGTATTAAATACAGAGCTGGTGTCTGCATGTCCTGACTCTGACTTAACTTCAATCTATACCTACCAACACCTCTGAAGCTCACTAACTGAAATTTTGGAGGCAATACAAATATGTGGGGTCACAAAAAAAATGGGTGCAGCATGGCTTTGTCAGAGAGGGCCATGAGGCAAGCTCAGTTCTGGACATCTTTTTTTATGTCATTCTTTTACAGTATGATACTAGTTATAATGCATTGACAATACTCACAGTAACACCTTGTCATGAAGCCAATTTTACAGGATAATTCTGGTTAATCACAACTTTGTCTTATTGTTGTAGTTCCAGTCATCATTCCTTTTAAAAACATTGTAGTCACTGAATTAATTACTGAGATCTGGGAGCACAGCAACACCATTAAAAAGAACTCAAACAGGGCACAAAATAAGAGCAGTCAGTGTCAATCACACACAGTTTTAAGACCCTCGGTGAGAAAAATTTGTTTGGAAGAGAAAATAAAGTTAATTTGTACATGTACGATCCAATTTGTTAACTTTGACCTTAGTGCCTCTAATTGTGTTCACACAGTTTTCCTGTGCAATGCATGATTATTCCCAAAATCCCAAAACTTTCAGGGAAGATTGTTTTTTGGTTGTGGAAACATTTATTGACCATTCCTTCTTAACATTTTGTGGATGTTTAAACTGAATGTTTACCCTTCACATTTTGTAGATGGTAAAACAGCAGGTTCTGACATAAAACCAACATTGTTATGTTCCCAGAACGTTCTGGAAAGGTTAGTTGAATGTTCAAGGAAGGTTACATGAATGTGTCCCCTTAACGTTCTCTAGATGTTAGGAGAGGGTTTTTTTTTTTTTTTTTTTCCGACATAAAACTAACAAGAGGCTACATTCAGAACTTAGATTTCTTTTCCCATTTGCAACATTATTTTTTAGTGCCACCCCTCTTTTGAAAGCTTTTTTTTATATTTTGTATTGCTGTCTATCTCTCCTTTTATATTCCTGATACTATTGCTGCTGTCTGTAACACCCTAATTTCCCCTATGAGATATTAATAAATATAGAACACTAATAATAGATAGTGTTATCTTATCTTAACTTTAAAATACAGCATCCAAATCCCTACTAGAGCTCACCCACACTACAATACACTACTTCCTCCACACACAAACCAGTGTTTCTCTAAGTGTGCCTGTGATGACCAGAACTTAAAGGGACTCAGGTGCTAACATCACACAAAAAGTCCAAAGATTTAAAAAATGTAATGAAGTCAATGTAACAGACAAAACAAAGTCAGCTGGGCAATAATCAAAATTCAAACACCAGGCAGAGATAAAACACAAATAAACAACAATGGGAATAACAAACGCTGGACCACTAGTCTGAATGGAGAATAAAGACAACCTGGCAAACAGGTGGTGGATATCAGGGAGTAATGGGAGGACTGATTGGATAATCAATAACAGGTGATGATAAAATTGGTGGGAAACTGAACGATGACAGGAAGTAAAACTTGTGGGAATGCATAAAGCAGAGTTACTACAAAATAAAATAGAGTCCATGCACATCATCACACAACTAGGCTAGTTTCCCCCTCTTTCTGGTATTTATGCAATACTAATCTAACTGGCTGCTGGCTGTAACCTTTTATTTACTCTACAGATGTGAGAGTGATATTGATCATATAAGCATATAAGCATGAAGCATATAAGCGTATTTGTCATGATTCGGCTCCGGTGTCTCTTTTCTCCCAGGGTTAACGGTGATTTTCTTTCCTCCCTCTCTGTCAGCAGGAGGAGCTCGAGAGAAAGAGATGGGACTGATCTCCCCAGGTGCGAGTTCATCAGACACACCTGTGCCTCATCGGCTAATCAACCGGCTTCTTAAGCCAGCTCCACTTTGACTCCTGTGCCAGACTATTCTCTATGCTCTTGCCATACGAGTTCTGTGCCTGTTGTGATCTCTTGTCTCTCTCTCTCGTGCCTCCAGTGATTGTAGTTTTGCTGAACTGTTCTCTAGTGATTTTGCTCTTAGACACTTCGAGTTTTGATAGTAGTTTAGCTGAACTGTTCTCTAGTGGGGCGGCACAGTGGTGCACCAGGGGTGCACCAGGTAGTGCGTGTGCCTCACAGCATGAAGGTTGCCGGTTCAATCCTCGGGTCGGGCCCTTCTGTGTGAAGTTTGCATGTTCTTCCCGTGCTTGCGTGGGTTCTTTCCGGGCACTCTGGCTTCCTCCCACAATTGGTGACTTTAAATTGCCCTTAGGTGTGAGTGTGAGCGTTAATGGTTGTTTGTGTATATACGTTGCCCTGCGATCGACTGGCAACTGGTCCAGGGTGTACCCCGCCTGTTGCCTGTTGACAGCTGGGATAGGCTCCAGCGCCCCCGCAACCGCAAAAGGGATAGGCAGCATAGAAAATGGATGGATGGATGGATGTTCTCTAGTGAGTTCGCTCCTAGACACTTTGAGTTTTGATAGTGGTTTTGCTCTCTAGTGAGTTTGCTCCCAGACACCTTTAGTTTCCATCTCCTGAGTGAGTTTTTCGCCGTTGTGGTGTTTTTTCCTGAGTTCTGACTTCTGGCAAGCTGATGTTGAATAAACATTGGATTTCCATCCAATAACTGACACTATATCAATACTGAATCAACAGTCATCTGCAAAAGTCAGTCTGCAGCTACATTTTGGTTGATTATATATTGAAACAGCGCAGTGAAACTGAAGAAGTGGATGTTTTGCCTTTAAAGCAAGTCTCACTAGTGGTTTTCTCCTATACATCCCTAGAATGCTGGACTGTACACACACTACACACTAAACCTTGTATTGTTGCCAATAGTATTATTAGGTTGTTACAATTTACATTTTCCATATGTTTCAATATAAATAATAGAAAAAAAATGAAACTATATGAAAATACATTTGAATAACTGAAATACAGCAAAAATGGCTACCAGCAGGGAACCTCAGCATTACTAAAATTACTCCTAAAAAACATTTGTTCATGTTATTATTGGAATGTTTGTGTTAAAAACTTGTAAGGAACATGTCAGAATGTTATTGGAATGTTTGTATTAGCTGGGTAGTGACGGTGTAATGCCAGTAATCTGGATGAACTGTTGCTTTGGTTTGGTTCGCTGTGGTGATGTTGTTTCCAGAACTTAGAAATTACTTTGCATTACTAAGCACAACGTTATCAGTAGAAATGAGGAACAAAGCCTCAATAATAAACAGGAACTTTCCTTTAAATGGTTCAAATTTATTTTGCCATTCTCACACCTTAATCCGTGTGCACCTCATATTTCTTGAGGTAAAGGGCCTTGAACCCAAATCATCAAAGGGGAGCAACATTGAAAAAATGACAAAAATGGGGTAAATCTGTCTGAGAGAAATAAAGACTGAGAGTGAAGGGAGATATGTCTTCTAACAGTCAGTTGTTAAAGCAGCCAGTTCCAAGTCTTTGTAGTGGGCACCTTTAGGCAACAGCACTGCACACTACAACTCTTTCCACACACACACACACACACACACACACACACACACACACACACACACACACACACACACACACACACACACACACACACACACACACACGTGTGGACAAACATGTTGAAAGACAGATGTAAAGTTATATCAAATCAAATCAAACTTTATTTATATGGCACTTTTCATACTTAAAAGCAACACAAAGTGCCTCACAGTGGCTAAAAACAGCAAAAAAGAAAACCCAGCCCTCCCGCCCCCATAAATACATAGAGACATATAGAGATTCACAGACATGCACGTACGCACACACACACACCCACGCATACACCCATATGGACAAGGCAAGGAATAAGCCACCTTAGGGGGCCATCCACACTGAGAGGTTCCCTGGCCCATGACTAGGGAACGCTGCCCGAGACCACCCCGACCCAGGCAGACAGGGGGCCCCACGCTGAGGAGCAGAGGCCCCCAGCCATCCAGGCCAGAGCTGTCCCCTCGGCAGTGCCAAGAGCAGCTCCCAGTGTGGGGGGCCTCCATGAGGAAACGCTGCAGCTAAAAACCAGGGGCCCCAATGAGGAAACACTGGAGCTAAAAACCAAGGGACTAAGACTTAAACATTAAATTAAATAAAATGAGTAAATGAAATAAATAGTAAATAAACATGTCGTTAAAACATGCAACTAAAGTAAGATACAAATAAAGATTAAATATGATAAGAAGCCTGATTAAAGTAATGAGATGAATCAAACAAATCAACTGAAAGCCTGATTGAAAAGGTGGGTCTTGAGCCTCTTCTTTTTTTTTAACATCAACAGTCCCTGCGGCCCTGAGAATCTCCGGCAGGCTGTTCCACAATCGGGGGCCATAATAACTAAAAGCCACCTCCCCATGTGTTTTAGTTCTTGCTTTTGGTATGGTTAACAGGCCAGTGCTGGAGGACCTCAGGGTCTGCGAGGGTTGATAGCGTAAAAGTAGGTCAGATAAATAAGATGGCCCAAGACCGTTAAGACGTTTAAAAACTAATAAAAGAACCTTAAAATCTATCCTGAAACGCACGGGGAACCAATGCAGCGATTTTAAAACTGGTGTAATGTGCTCCCGCCCTCTGGTCCTCGTCAGCACTCGTGCGGCTGAATTCTGTAGTAATTGAAGATTGGAGATACTCTTTTTGGAAAGACCAGGGAGCAGGGCATTAGTAATCTAAGTGACAAGAGATAAAAGCATGCATCAGCACCTCTGTGCTGGCCTGAGAGAGAAATGGGCGCACTCTGGCTATATTCTTAAGATGGTAAAAACCTATCTTTGTTATGTTTTTGATGTGTGGAATAAAAGTAAGCTCAGAGTCAAAAATCATGCCCAGATTTTTTTACAGAATGTGTTGGTTTAAGATCTTGTAGCTTTGGTAAAAGTTTCTCTGTCTGGCCTTCAAGACCAATGACTAAGACTTCTGTTTTGTCCTGGTTGAGCTGAAGGAAATTTTCTGCCATCCATGACTTGATGTCTAAAATGCAGTTAAAAAGGGCATCAATTGGCCCTGTGTCATCAGGAGACACGGCAATGTACAGTTGCGTATCATCAGCATAACTATGGAAGCTGATGCCGTGCCTCCTGATGACGTCCCTGAGGGGTAGCATGTAAATATTAAAAAGAGTTGGACCTAAAATTGACCCCTGGGGAACCCCAAACTTGATCTCATGGGTTCCTGAGGAACATGCATCCCAACTTACAAAGAAGTGTCGGTCAGTGAGGTATGAGACGAACCAGTTAAAAGCAGTACCTGAGAGGCTGACCAGGTGCCTCTGTTTAATAAAATGTGATGGTATACTGTATCGAAGGTGGCGGTTAGATCCAGTAGTACCAAGACTGTGAGCTTGTGTTTATCTAAGTTGCACCTGATATCTTTTGAAATCTTTAATAAGGCTGTCTCAGTACTGTGGTTCATCCTAAAACCAGACTGATACCTTTCTAAAATGTTCATTAAAAAAAAAAAAATCGTTTACTTGGTTAAAAACCAGTTTTTCTAAAATTTTACTTAAAAAAGGTAAGTTGGATACAGGTCGGTAATTATTAAGAATGTTGGGGTCTAAATTGCTCTTCTTCAGAAGGGGCTTCACCACCACCGTTTTAAAGGAGGCGGGGAAGACACCCGTCTGATAGAGCAATTCACCATGTATAACAGCTGTTCCTCAAAGAATCCAAGTGTTTTTAAAAACAGTGTGGGAATTGGATCTAGGTAAAACCTGTGATCCAGACATAATGGTAGTTAAAACCTGTTGAGATAAAAGACTGGATCTGATGTTATCAATTTTGCGCCTGAAGTGGTCTGCAAAGTCTACACATGGGGTATTTGTTATTGTCTTATGAGATCTGTTGTTGAGAATTGTGGAGAAGAGAAATTTGGGATTATTTTTGTGGTCAGAGATTAGTGAGAAATTCTTGCCTGTTTAATAGTGTTATTGTAAGTTTTGAGGTGATGATGTAAAACTTCATAGTGGACTGTTAGTTTTGATTTTCTCCATTTCCTCTCAGCACTCCTGCAGTTTCTTTTCAGTTGCTTAATTTCCTCATTTCTCCACAGAGGTATAGGTTTTTTCTTAATTGTTTTTGTTAAAAGAGGAGCCACTGAGTCCAGCGTTGACTTCAGATTACTGTTAAAATTGTCAACAATAAAATCACAGGGTGCTGGTAAAACCTCTGCAGGAGTGCTCTGTAAAATCTGGATAAAATTTGCAGCCACTTCAGGAGTTAGGTAGCGTTTCCTCACTGTTCTCACTGGTGCCTCCTGCTGATTAAAACTGGTGATGTTAAAAAACACACAGTAGTGGTCGGACACAGCCAGATCCACAACAGAGGACACACCCACGGACAGGCCATACAGTAAGTTATGACCAAGTCCAGAGTGTGCCCCCTGCTGTGGGTCAGCTGCGTAACGTGCTGTTTAAAATCCAGACAGTTTAAGAGGTTTGAAATTTCTCTGGATACTGGGTCTGAGTTGTTGCTGATGTGTAGATTAAAATCACCAGTTATTAAAATCCTTTTGTAGGTGGTGTGAATGATTGATAAGAATTCAGAGTTCGCTGATAAAAGAGGATAAATACTGGGGTGGTCTGTAGACCGTTATGCAAAGAATAGGAGGGCTGCTAAGAACAAAGGCATGGTGCTCAAATGATGTAAAACTGGTAAAAGGAACTGCATTTGCAGACATTGTAATTCTTGTGATAGATGCAGTTCCGCCAGTGGCAGATCCGGAGCCGGTGGAGGAGGAGATGGCTGAGCTCCAGCGCCCCGGTGCACCACCGACCAGGGTTCCTTCGGCCTGAGTAGAGTTGAGCTCACTGGACCCTGCACCCCATCCCCCCCGGTGAAGCAGTGCAACTCCGCGGGGCGAAGGCAGGAAGTGGAAGGTGCCGATGACTTGGGCTTGGCTCCCTGTCGGTGCCAGCGGGTGCAGGGGGGTGCAGGGTCCAGTGAGCTCAACTCTACCCAGGCCGAAGGAACCCTGGTCGGTGGTGCACTGCGGCGCTGGAGCTCAGCCATCTCCTCCTCCACCGCCTCCGGATCTGCCACTGGACAACAGGTTCGACATCTTAAGCCTGCAGGATTTCCTTGTGCTGGTGCCAGAGTTCCGGTGGTTATCGAGCCAGCCCACGGCAGGGTGGTGTTGTTTGTGGCCGCCATGTTCCGGCGCCATGTTCCGGCACCATGTTCCAGCGCCGGATCGCCTCAGGTAGATTCGAGAGTGTGGGGAGGCAGGACTCACACACCGCCATCATACCTATAGCCTCTATAGGCTTAGGCACCCCAGAACACAGTACCACCACAGGGAGGTGAGTTTTGTTTTCGGGTCTGGTACTGGTAACGCTGGTAACGCTCTGTTAATGCTTTATATTTGACTTATTTCATTCAGTCTTCTCTTATTTCATTCAATCTTCTTGCTGGCGTCCTTCACAGAGCTGCACACTACGTATGCCTGCTTGCATGTGCACACACACACACGCACGCACGCACGCACGCACGCACGCACGCACGCACGCACGCACGCACGCACGCACGCACGCACGCACGCACACACACACACACACACACACACACGGACAGACAGACAAACACACTGACAGACTGAGAAATGTAAAGTTATAAATGCCTGCTTGCATGCACACTCACACATAGTGGTCCAACCAGTTTGTGTATGGGGTTCAAGTTCACAGGTAAACAGTGGGAGAGTTGTTAAGGTGGTTTGCCCCCAGCTGTGAGCCTTCTCTTCCCGACAGACTGGCTTCAAAGCAGGGTCAGCCAACGGACAAGGGAGGGGTCTCAACACCCACAGGACAAGCTCTATACTGAAGGTGCTGCATATTCCACTCACTCTCTTGGTGACAGGCTGAGGAAGTCTTTCCACGCTTATTCATGAGATTTTTTTACCCTGGTGTTGCTGGCTCACTGCAATCACAATGACATTTATGAGGTCAGTCCTTAAATGAACACTCCAACATTCTGGGAAATATATTTATATTCTGTCCTACCCAGAGTTTTAGGAGAAGAATGTAATCAATTTTGGCTTTGGGTCAAGATAGGTGAACAAATCACTTCACTTCTTTGACATGTATATTTCTACTGTTGACTAATGGCAATCCATCTTGTAATCACTGACCTTTGAAGAAATTGAGAGTACCAGATTGTCCAAAATGGAGCAAGCTACATATCATATAAGCTATCTCTTCCCATACAATTTGATATAACACTGATTCTGCTGCATGAGAAGCCACAACCAACTGCAGTGCATCATCCAAGCTTCCAACACCACTTCCTGTATATCCCAAGCACATATATCACATATGTCACTGTAGTCAGGCTTGATGGTAGGGTATAAAACAAACAAAGGTAACCAGACAAAAAGCATCTTTTCTTATTACATTTAAAAAGTTAAGTAGAAAAGTTTATGTAGAGATTCAAGAAAGGCGTTACTTGTTAATTACTCAACCGTAGAAGTATTTTTTCACTTTGGACAGAACCAGACCAGTTGTCTCCCACTGCTTCCAGTCTTTATACTAGGCTAGGCTAACCATCTCCTGACTGCAACTTTGTACTAAATGTATACACATATAGCAAATAAACATTTCAGAAAATTTTGAATTATTCCTTCAAAGGATGAAGTCAGAGACCAAAGTCTTTGTCACAGCTCAGGCTCAATGGGCTTGACAAAGAGGGAGACCACACAAGATTTTAAACTAAGGCAAAAGCAACAAAATTAAGTAATCTGTAGTCTTTAAGTCATTGGCTGAAATATACTCAAGCAAAATGTATCATGTTGCACCCACACATCTCTGAAAACATCATAACAAATTTCCAAATAGGCCTTATATGAACTATTGGGAATCTAAATGGTTACTTTCTTGGATAAAAAAAAAGAAAAAAAGAAAAAAAAAAGAGTAAAACTTGTTAAATGTTAACATCTTTTAGCCGGGTTCAAAATCTCTGAAACTGCACAGTTTGAAATGATGCAATACACTGTGGGGCAGGATTGACTGTTCTTCAATATGTGCACTGATACCTATTCATGGCTATTTTTAGATTGGTATGCAGTAAATCCTCTTCCCCAGATCTGGGCAGGCTCTTCAAATAGACGTTGTTAAGGTGAGAACATGTTTGATGCGTCCAGGACACGTTTAACTTAGCTAAACATTTAACAAGTCTGGAGGCAGGGAGAAACATTGTTAAGCACTGTCAACTGAAGAAACTGAGGAGGTTTTCATTTGAAGTACTGTTGTCACAGGTGGAACTACAGAACTAGTTAGCATCTCGAAGCCATTGTTCTACAGTAACTCTCATGCTATGTATTAAACATTTATTAAAATACTAAATATTCAATGCAGAGATCAAAGTTTCATTTATGCAGTGGAAGCTATATGATAAAGCTTCTCTCAGCAGAAGCTGTTGGACCTCAGTTGTGATTTAATGTCTAAATTCAGGCCAGAATACTGTTTAAATCACTTTAGATTATCATTTAGAATAGAAATACATGTTGATCTCATTTTCTTAGACAAAACTCATTTTCAGGGCTGTTACTCAGAAATATGTGTATCACTCTGTGTGTGCGTGTTCTGAGAGGGTATGAAGGGAAATGGCATGGCTGCTTTTATTTGAACTCAGTGTGAATTCCCCTGACATAAAGCGTTTCAATCCAACTATGCACAAATACACAAATGTTGTAACTGAAGTGTGGATGTTTTTTAGAAGGAGTTCTGGGGTGTGACAACAACTGAAAGTAAGTTTTTTACATATACAATGTCTGCACAACTACACATTTAACAGTGCTTTTGTCTCTCTGTGTGTATATGTCTGTGTAAGCAGTGAGGAATGTTAACAGCGTCCAGATGTGGGGAGGTGAGAGGGATGCATGCTGCTTAATGGTGACTCACTGGAATTTGACACAGACCCACCATTTCCATTCAAATTTCTCTCATACTACTACAGCCTGCTGCAACACCCAGAGCACAGCTAAACAAACAAGAACCAGTCCAGTATACACACCGTGTCAGCACAGAGTCATGGCTGCTTTCACACAAGTGGACAAGAGCAAGATGACTACTCATATCATCTCTGACTTCCATGTAAAATCTGATGCTACTTCTAGAATATTTTTTTTTTTATCCCCTGAAGTGTTTCATGTCTTTCATTTGTCTCTGCAAGATGACTGCTGGGAAAGCTTCATAAGAAGCATCATGCACATGGGCACAGACGTGACCTCACAGGAACTTGCCTGGCCTTGGTGATAGACAGCTTCAGTAAACTTTGGTGTTCTTGTTGCAAAACTGAACCAGCCCTAAACCTCCTCACCCTATCACTGGCACTGACCCGAACCCAGCTGAATGGAGGAAAATATCTACAAGACTCTTCACTCAGACTCTCCTGCCACACTACAGGATGATACATATTTGTAGAAAGTCTGATCAAAATGTTGAATCAAATTCAGTTCTGAACTATTTCGTATTTTTTTCAAGCTTAGGAGGTGTTAATGGGAGACTGAGCCCTGTGTCCTCATGGCAAACAGCTACACCTGCTGAGCAGGTGTGTACATGACAAGTGAATAGTGAAAGTCTTTAGTCAAATGAAAGGGTCATTCTGCATGTGAACTTGTGAGGTTAAACTAGTTTATGTTGAGGAGTCACTGAAAGAACCTGGATGGACACCAAATGATTTAGATAATGAATGTGAAATAGATTCAGACTTCATGGGGATGGATTTGTAAGATATTTTAAACAAAGGAACCAACCTCACTTTGTTCTGAGGATGAAAATAAGAGTTCAGGAAGACAGAAAACCAAGGGTGTCCTCTTAGGCACAGAAAGGTCAACATGGTCTCATCAGATTAACTGGCTGATTCTAGCATTGTATACAAGAACATTGATCATGATCACACCGACTGCACTGCTGTTCTGCTGGTGACTCACAGCAGTTTGATGTCCTTCTCAAGCCAAATTCAATTTAACTTTCTGTGGGAGGTTTTGTGGTCTTACTCTCCATCTGTATCTCAAAGGGAAATTCCCCCCTCAGAGGAATTTATGCTAACTTAATGTTAATGCAGAGTTCTGTCATGAGTTGTGTGCGTGCAAATATCTCTCACAAAGCTCCAAACAAGAGAGCCGAGATCTTGTTCATAGCCTCAGGAGGGGACTGGAGCTGTAGTGACAGTACCCAGGTTGACTTTATGATGATATGGGTGTATTTTTGTGGCTGGTACATGGTAGCATGCTATTAAAAAACTTCATTCAAATACTTGGACATGGAAGAACTAGGGTTGGATTGCAAAATCTGCTCCAAATGTATCAGGTTCCTGTTTGGCAGAAAATACTGTAATGTTTTTGTGTTAAAGGACCCAAAATGCCACAACATAGACAGATAAAACAGGAGATAAGTAAAAGTCAGTAGTTTTAAATAGATGTTCGGAGAATGTGAAAACTGAGGAATCCAGAGTGCTAAGATGACTGAGGACTAACAGGCCAGATGAGTATTTTAACATAATTCATTCACTAGGCTCAGACAAACAGGGCATGGACTGAGACACACAAAAAAGAGACAGGGAGGCAGGTAGCAGACAGAAAACAGAGATTTAAAAAAAAAAAAAAAAAAGAAGTCCATATCCAGGTGTTGGTCATGGGTAAACTGATGATTCAACCAATACTGGGTGGAACACTGGTGCTGATATACTGCAGGAGCAGGCAAGTGAGTCTCAATTGTCTGATTGTGAGCAGCTGTTCTCAGGAGAGAAGGAGGCTGGGCCAAACCTGTCAGCAACGCCCCACAGAGAAACATGCTCCCACATGACAGACAGGAGACAGAGGGAAACACGGAGACACAATAGGAAAAGGAGGAGACAACTGCAGATCCCCACAAAAACTCTGATTTACAAAGCTGCAACACTAATTTAATCTCTTTTTGTCTCACTGTCATCTTTTTACTTGCAAGAACATTCAGGTAAAATGTGTAGGTTTTTCAATTTAAATCAGTGTTCCTTGTTGCTTTCACCATTTGAAAACACAAACATCACAGGTGGCAGATTTCAGCTCCAGCTAATTAGCATTCATTGTGTAAGTAACTTGACAACCTGCCAAAATAAAACTAGCTCAGCATATAACTGCACTGGGGACATGTCTTGACCCAAAAGATTGCATTGCAACAATTCCAGGAGTTTGAACCTTGCAGCTGCTTTGCCCTAACTAATCAGCAGCAAGTGACGTATCCATCCCTCCATGGCCATTTTCAGTTGACATGGAAGTTCTGATAGTGGGTGCCAGGAGCAGTTAACTTAATGTTTTTTGTGAAAATTTATGTCAATGCAAGCATTTGTATTTCTGTAAATCACCCTGTGCAGTTGTTTCAATCTAATCCATTTTGTGCTAACGTCTCATGGATATAGCTATTTGTATATATACAGATCTATTCTTAATCTTGCCAACAAAGCTTTTATTGGGTGATTGTTTCTCCAACAATTAACAACCATTAGTGATGACAACAGAGGAAGTTTCCATCAAAATGTGAAAGTTTTACTTTCAGAAAATTGGCAAAAGGAAAATTAGTGTGTGTTTAGATATATTACTCTGAATACTATAAGTTTATGGAGGTGATTCTCTAATTGGGTGTCATTAAATCATTGCACAATGAGATGTCATTAAAATAACTGCACCCAAATGATGGAAATCCATGTGGAAAACATGATGGAAATAAGACATCTGTTTGTTTCATGTATTCATGTGAGGAAGATCACACACTACTCGCTGCTCCACACAAATCTGATGTATTTGTCTCAGTAGAAGCTCGGGTAACATTTAAGTCTGTCAGTGCAGGCACTTGACACGAAGCCACCAAAAGACTTGGATCAAAGCAGACCGGACACAAACAGTTTAGCTCTTTTATCCTTGGTGGGTGAATTGGGCTGTATGCTGACAGACCGGAGAGAGTTTGCAGGACTACAGCAGGCAGACAGAGCCTGGGTGCAGGGAAAGGAGAACAGGGCAGGTCAAGAACAGGCAAGGTCATAACCAGGAGATGAGTCCAAAAGTGAGTGTTGGAAAATCTTGCCTAATGCAGAGAAACAATATAGCAAAGAATCAGTCAAACAGCAGAGCTTATATAGTCACATAATGAGTGGCGAGACACAGGTGAGCAGCTCAGGTGAGGGTAGGAGGGCATTGCTAGGAAGAGCAGGTGGCAGGTAAGGTGTGGAGCTGATGTGACAAGTCACATGCTTCATGTCCATCATTACTTAAAATTCCTTATTTATTAAGCCTGTTTCTATTGCACGTAGTTGCATTATGTTTTTATGGATCCACCAACCTCTCCACCTCAGCCAAGTGTTAATTGGATTAAAACTGTTAATCACTGAACAAGCTGATGTGGGCAATGATTCAGAGGTATGAAACAAGGCTAAGAAAAATGTTAAGAGCCAACAATTACAATTAGTCATTTGGCAGACACTTTTATCCAAAGTGACATTAATTCACACACCGATGGCACAGCAGTTGACTGTGGGCAGTTTTGGGTTTCAGTATCTTGCCCAAGGATACTTCGGCATGTGGACTGCTGAGGCAAGGGATCGAACCACCAACCTCCTGATCGGCAGACAACCGCTCTTTCCCCTGAGCCACAGCCTCCAACAACATGCTTAGAATATACTCTACCATTCCTGCAAAGAATACCTAATTTTGATTCTAAGAGGTGACTCCATGGCGTTGAACACAAATGCCAACCTTTTTGGGGAAAACATAAGGGAGGAGACATCAGCACAGGAAGACAGTATCTTATAGTAGAATGATAGCGGTAGCTGTTCATAGACAACCATGATCAAGCAAGCAGTAAAATAACATTTATTCTAAAGTTGACTCAATGGCAGCATCATTTTTCCATTTAAAAAGCGCTTTGTCTGGAGAGAGATTATGAATACAACAAGGTGATAGTGTTTTATGTGTCTTAAATTCTGGGACCTTTAACCAAAATACAAAAAAAAGACCATAATAAAGCAGGATAACGTAAATTAAACTAAAACAATATGAACGACGCAAATGATGCAAACAATCTACAGAGGAACATGAAAAAATAAACGCATGTGTCTGCCATACAGAATCAGGACTGCCTTTATTGTATGCACATTTGACTCCAGTTTAAACATTACACTCAATGCACTTGCATCAAAAAGTGCAAAACTATAAAATAAACAGTAAATAATATCTATAAAGAATGGTGCCAGGCAACTGTAAGAGGCTTAAGTTTAGTCTCGGAGTCTCTACTACAGCACACTTGGTGCTTGGTTTGGAGCGAACAGCGGATTTAGGAAATGTTTGGTGGGCCAAACAGCAAACAGTAGTCAATCTACGGCATACCTCTTGCATCTGTAATGGATTACAGAATTTGTCACAGGCTCATCACACTGGGCTCAGCACAGATTTGCATGGATTGCTAATCTCAAGTAACTCATCAAACACATCACAATCTGAGATAACACAATCTTTGGGTCTTACCTAGCAACCAGAAAACTCACAATGCTTGACCATTAGATCAGCAGTCACAGTGTTCACAGTACCAGCGGGACAAGACAGGAAAGGTAGCCCAATGTGTACTCATCTTGGTGCTTATATACTGTATCAAACAAATTGAAAACACAGAAGTGGGAGGTACTGCAACTGTGTTGAATGACGATAGCTTGGGAGGGACATATAGTGGTGCTGGAAGGATATCTTCACTGCTGGCTACATTTGCAAATATTTAAATTAGAATAGAATAAATAAAATACTTACACTTATATGAATATACTATGTATGCATATAAACCTATACACATTCTGTATATAAAATATGTAGATACATATATATACAGTATGTGCAATGTCAGTGTAAACTTCCATGTCATTTTTTTATGGTGTAGTACAGAGGATGAACTGAAGACAGATGATGCTCTGTAGTCGGGTGGTACAGCAGAGGTTACCTCTGCATTGCTTGCCAGACAGCAGCAGGGTAAACAGGAGGTAGCCGGGGTGGGTATTGCCTTTTAATATCCTTTGAGCTCTGTGCAGGTACTTCACCTCACTGATATCACTGATGCTTTGTAAATGGGTTCCAGTGATGTTCTGGGCACCTGCTGCAGGGCCTTTTTGTACTGGGCCATGCATGGGGGGAGTGGGGACATGTGACTGTCAGTCTCAACTGTCTGTGGTGTGGTTGCGAGGAAGTCCCTTATCCAGTGTGTACAAGTTTCATGGGGAAATTGTGATGAATGCTGAGCTGAGCAGCTGAGTAGGTGTTATTTTGTGTGTGAAAGGTGTGTGAAGACTTTGGGGAAACGGTTTAGGAAAAAAAATGGCTGCAATGCCTCCTCCTTTCCTGTTATGTTTGACTGATAAAAAGCTAAATTTGGAGGACAAGCCTCTCTCAGTGTAGCTACACCAGTAGTGCTATTTCACCAGGTCTCAACTAAGAACATATAATGCAAATTCATTTCAGTTATCAGATGATTACTGAAAAGGGATTTGTTAGCCAAAGATCTACCATTAAAAAGAACTAATTACAGGCCAGAGACGAGACTGTCCATGGTAGAACATTGACAAATTTTAGACTACTTAGACAGGTACCAGATGGTCTGTGACTGCTACGATGTTTTTTACCATGCCATCATCTGTTTAAGATCACTGGTATGTTTAAGGAAGCAGCATGGCATCTGTCTGAATTCTGATGGATATCTGAGTGATGTTACTGTTTAATTGTTCACCAATATAACTCAGCTTCAGTGTGGCAGCTTTCATGAACTCCTTAATAGGTGATTGCTCTTGAGGCTGGGTCCCTGGAGAAAAAGAGATAGATGGCTGGAGAGAAGGATGAGGGGTGTTGGATCCCTGTCTGAGACAGAGACATGCTCTGGTTGCCTTGGGTGATGTGAAACAGAGGGTCTGGTGATGCTTTCTGCCTGTGCAAGCATGACCTTGGCACTCATCTGTATATTCTTGTTTTGGTACAGCATGCCAAGGGCACCACGCAGGTTGGTGCCAAGCAGTCTGCAACCAGTAATATTTGGGTGTACTCCATCGGGCCTAAAGCACTCTTTACAGTTACAAAATATATTGAAGTTGTCAATAAACCTTATCCTCATGATTGAGGCATTCCGATGTCAGACGTATTCAGGGCAAAGAGTCTGCTGAAAGAGTCAATGCCTTTCCCCAAGTTTGGAATTAGGCCCAATATGAATACATGTTTTGATTGAAAATCGATCAGTTTCTCCAGGAGCAGGCAAAAGTCTTTGGTGTCTTTGGTCCGTTGGTGTCCTCTTATTTTATTTTTTCCTCGATTTGCCTTTGGATGATGTCAGACCAAGTCCTGGCTGGAGTGAAAGCTCTTGGTCTGTTGTCGGTGTTGTGCAAATGTCGTTAGGTGAGGCAAGTTTGGGAGCCTCAGCAGCTGATCCAGTGGCATTAGGACACGTCCAGGGTAGTGTGTCACCCAAATCTGTGCCAGGATGGTAATCCCACCTAAAGAAGTCTGTCTGTTTTCAGCTACAGGTATAGAGGCTGCTCTTTGATGCAGCGATACCATCTTTAAGCTGTGCAATTCTCCCCGTCAGCCCAGTCAGTCGCTCACAGATTTTGTCATATTCTCTCCATCCTGACGAAAGGTTTTTAGTCACAGAGATAGCAAAAAAGGGTTGTGCTGTTTGGAGGTCACACTCACACATTACCGAGAAATAACAAAAGTGATAAAAAAAAAATATAGTGGCAGTATTCTGTTTCTTTCATTAATTTAAGTCTATGTTGTGTATAAGTATCCGGGATCCACTTTCTAAAACTTTTGGCCAAGAAAAACAAGGATATCGGCAAAATAATGTAAGCAAAGCAGGGAGCAAGCAGAAGAAGTGTCTGCTCTCTAGGAGGAAAAATAAGTAGCAACCACTACAGTCAGCTGTACTGGTTGCTACTTGTTTTTCCCATTCAGAGTTTGTCTCTGTCCAAAACTCAAAACTGAAAAAAAAAAAAAAAAAAAGATAAATTAACTCATGTTTTAAAATACTATAGAATAATATTAACTTTTGAGTGATGTTACCAAATCTGTATTCATGTTTTTCTGCAGTCAACCTATCGCTCAGGAGGAAAACAGGTTGCATGATAACATGGACTCACTAATGGAATGGAGAAGTAAGAGGGAAGAGGGTGATATTTGGAGGAAAGCTCATGGAATATCAGAAATGAAAAGGGTTCATGCTCTGAGGAGTATGAATTGTGTTAATTCGATTTAGAATTTTTTGTGTGTTTGAGCATTTTTCACAGCAAGTTTCAAGGTGATGTTGTTAAGTTTTATCCTCTCGATAAAATCACTGGACAGACTGACCAGCCAGCAGAATCAGTCTCCGTCTTCAAAGAGAACTTGAAGACCTACCTTATCTCAGAGTATTTACTCACCTAACATGCTTCTCTGTCACTCGCTCTAAGCAATAGAAAGAGTGACGATCTGCAATGATCTATGTAAAGAGCCTTCATGCAGCATCATGTTACCTCAACCCTTATGGTACTTTCTCAGACTTCTCCTTGATCCATTGTGGCTTGGACCTAATTTGTACATCTGCCAAATGAATAGATGTACACATAACATGACATAATTACAGCAGGAGCACCCAAATGTGATGACACAATTAAATTGAAAAAATCTGTTGTAAATCTAACTGTAAACTGTACATTTATAGTACATTTGTGCCCCAAGAGACACATTAAAAATGTTTTACAAATAGAAAAGGACAGAACAAAAATATATACATATGATAAATATTTTTTACAGTCTTGTTGTGAAAGCAGCACTGCTGAGGAATGTTTCATCTGGTCCAGATGGAAGGCTGCAGTGCCATCTATACCGGTCAAAGACAGAGGATTAATTTCAGTGACCCAAGAGGTTGTGGGAGGCCATTGAAGACACATGGAGAACCTGCCTTTAAGGCCTCAGTCATCAGATTTATACTTCACAGTCTGGAGAGGTTTTACTTGCAGACCCACATCTGTAGTTGGTTGTACCTTTACCACCTACCCTCCATCCCCCTTTCTCCCCCCTTAACTCCTACAATTGGAGCTATGAGAGTACAACTCCCTTGTTGTTAAACAGCAGCAAACAGGACATCACTTCCAGCCAGCATGGATTCAGTAGAGGGGAGAGAGGAGGGAGGGAGGACTGGAGCTGGAGGAAAGACAAAGGTGTAGAAGACAGAATCTGTTTTGTCTCCAAATGACAAATTGCTGAATGGGTCAATAGGACTTTTCTAGAAAGATATGTGTCTGACTGTAAACAGTGCCCACACTGCTGCTCAAAATGTGGCATTATGTAAATCCTCAGTGAATGTCTTTACATTCCATTCATGAAGCTATTTTAAAAAAGGTTAATCTACTGGTAGAGGGATTTAATAGGGATATTAATCTGTCAGCACAGGCCCACACATACACCCATAATTCTGGTATTTGGAGCTTGTTTTATCACCTGCTACTACACAGTCACTGATGTTCCTCAGTAGTGTTTGGGAAGATGAAATCCTTTAGCTCCTACTGAATTTGTGCAGAAGCAATAGAGGATCAGGCTGCTACTTTGGCAAATAGGAGGAGATAATAAAACAATAATCAAATATTACCACTGTATGAAATCCCTTACACACTCCCACCACACACATTTAATACCTATCTACCTACCAAGGTCTGACCCATTTGGTGTTTGTTAGACTTTTCTTTTTTTTCTATTCATACTCAAACAGCTGATCAGCACCATAATACAGTGTGTGGCACAGCTGCACATTATGTGTACAGTATGAATTTGGATATTCTACATTTGACAAAATGTAGTGCCAAAGGAGAGGGCTGTCTGAAAGGCACTGAAAGTACCGTAAATATAGCACTTATTGATAATATAAGGTAGCTGTTCTTTAAGGTGGATAAAATACATTTTGCTGCTGACCCCTTGCACAGCAGTACATTGCTCTGCCTTTGTATTGGTACTGCTCTCTGCTTCTCCAAAGTGAGGGTGTGCTAATCATCACCTACTGTAGGAAATACACTGGCCATTGATAAGTACCTCATATAACCTTACTTTAAAAACCCAAACTATCCCTTTAAGTGTCACCATTAGCCACTTCTCACTGTTGTTCAATGCATTTTTTTTTTTTTTTTTCAAAATACATCTTGTTAGCCTGTTCTGTTATTTTCATTTAGAAAAATGAAGGCTTCTCCCCTAGAGTCCTTGTACTTTCTTGTCTAGCAGGTTCCCATGGATCGTGACTGCATCTTATGGTTGCTCCTACTGCTGGGCCCTGCTTGACACCCACTGCAACCCAGAGCTTGACTCTGCTTCAGGTTTCTGCCTGTTAAAAGAAAGTTTTTCCTCACTGTCAGCATCAAGTGCTTTCTCATAGGGAAATTGTTGGGTATCTGTACATTAAATTGTATGGTCTAGACCTGCACTACACCTGAGACAACTTTTGCTGTAATTCTCTACTGTATAAATAAAAGTGACTGGAATTGAAGTATAAAACATCTGTTACCATTTCTAAAAACAACCACAAGTAGTGAAGTTCATTATTTAAAGAGCTGTGTGACTGGCATCGGACATTCATGTTGCATATAGGGCACCATCCAAACCTAATGAAAAATGTTTTGAGATAAACTTTTTCTTTATTTGCCAATATTGGTAAATTTGAGGGACGGAACACCAAAACATCCATATTGTGCTTCAAATGAGCATGATAAATCTAGTATAAATCTATTAATATAAATACATATCATCATACATACAAGATAACTGATATTATATTCACATTGATCATAAACTATAAATCTGTATATCTGTTATTGTATTAGGGATTTACACAAACAAACATGGGAAGCTGTGTAACAACTAAAAACTAGAACCAAAAAGATTTATTTATACTTTAACAGAATGTAACAGGTTCAAGTCATTGGCCACAACAAGGGTCTGTGGGCAGACAATGACTTCTTTGTTTCCTCCTTGAGGACTTGTTTGGGGATTTGGTTTTGGTTGATAACTTGAAAATACTGCTTCCTTTTCTTATGTCATCTAGCTCAGCTCACTCATAGATATATACAGTTGACACTTCCAGCGTGTAAGATGCGACTCAAATAGTAGAAAATAAGACTTTTGTGCTGCTTTTGGATGTTCTAATGAAAGAAATGGCAAAACCTAACAGGGAATATCACTTCACAGGCATGAAGTTATTAGACAATATTTTACTGTGACATATGTGTTGAATTTGATATATCACAATAAGTTATTCATATTTTAAGATGATAATTAAGCTGAGCTAATTAAGCTAATTTAGCCTATGCCAAATAAAGAAAAATAAAAGATGAAATTTTCAAGTTGAAGTTATTCATCAGTAAGCACCTGAAAATAATATTTTTCAATAATCATCAGTCTTTCAATACATTTATTGTATATGAGATCAGAGCTAAATTTGCATTGGTCATCTCTCTTGTATAAACATGCATCCCTGAGGTATTTATTTTCAGTTGTACAAAACTTAAATTAGCAAAATGTGAATGTTTCACTAAAATGTAATTATTAACAGAATTGCGAACCCTTGTTGTGAAATATTACTATCTGCATGAGATAGTACAATATTTTTGAGTGAAAACCACCATTTTTAACTTAACCAAGTATCCTGTATCATAAATACATGCCTGGCATTTATAACAAAGCAAATTGCTTGGAAACTGATAGAAAAGTCAGCGAGTCATGATAATTTTAAATGTGGACAGACCTCATATAAGGCAGCCAGTCCTTAGTCACTGTGAGAATTGGTGTTGGATGCATTTTAAATTTAAAACAAACACAATCTCCATCCGGGTGAGTATTTACAACCATTTCAGACTGTCTCACACACAAAGCTGTATTGCATAGGTCCTACTGCGCTGATTTAATTCATCACACAGGTAGATTTTTTTCGTAGTATGTGTGACATATACTGTATTTGGGGCTGCACGGTGGCGCAGCAGGTAGTGCGCGTGCCTCACAGCAAGAAGGTCGCCGGTTCGATTCCCGGGTCTGGCCTTTCTCTGTGAAGTTTGCATGTTCTTCCCGTGCATGCGTGGGTTCTCCCCGGGTACTCCGGCATCCTCCCACAGACCAAAAACATGCTCATTAGGTGGTTATAATGGTTGTGTGTATGTGCCCTGCGATCGGCTGGCAACCAGTTCAGGGTGTACCCCGCCTCCATTGACAACCGACCCCGTCGCCATTGACAACCGAGATAGGCTCCGGCCCCCCCGCGACCCCGAAAGGGATAAGCGGCATAGAAAATGGAGGGATATTCATTTGGCTGATTTTGGCCAGGTCTCAGTTTTGTTCCATACCACACTTTTTGAACATTTATTACTTGGTTAGTGCCTGTGCATTCTTCATGAGGAATTCACTTTGCTTGGATACAAAACATTGCAGCTTGTGTTGATACAGTGAACTGGCATGAAGCAGAGTAGTTATACAAGGACATGCATAAATCAGTGATGAACACTTGGGCAGTTCAGCTCACTAAAGATTGCCCTGTGTAGTGCAACAAGGCCTAAAAACAAAGGATTTAGTCCCTGTAAGGCACCAACATGTGGAAGTGGGCCCTGAGCTTTAATAGCGACATCCTTCTCTGCTCAGAACAAAACTATAAAACTGCAGATTCCCAGTCTTCTCCAGAGGGGCAGCAAACTGCTTCCACATGTGCTTTTTCCATATCCCGCTGCTATTCTGGAATTTCGTTTATGTACATTGTCAAACTTCTCACACTGTGAGAATAAAGGCATAAAAGCAATTAGGGGCCAGGGGGGAAAGCAGAGACAAGGGGGTGGACAGCAGAGGGCTGGAGGAGCTGGATGTGTGGTGCCAGAGCCTGGTGGGGTTTGGGGATGTGGTGGTTGTGTGAGTATATGAGGGGGATCCCCAGGACAGAGCCTGGATCTGGGTTTCCATTCACATGAGAAGCAGTTCAAAAGTGGGGCTGCTTCCTGCTTCTGGAGCATCTTCTGGACTTGCTTCAGGCTTCATGCTTGGATACATCTGACACACTTACTCCCTAAGTTTCATGTCCAGCCACCATGCCCCTGAGATCAGACAGGGGTCCTGAGAACAAGCAAACACAGGAAAGAAGCATCTCACTCCAGTGTCCACCTCTGTTTCCTATTTTTTCATCGTGAGATATCTTCAGACTATTTTTAGATATATGGGAAATTTTAAATGAATTATTAAGGCCACACTTTCCAATTTCAATTTGAGTGTGAAAAACAAAACAAAACAAAAAAAACCTTTTTAAGCTCTTTTGATATTATTTTGATATTATCCAGTGAGATCTGATTTTTTTTTTTTTTTTTTTTTTTTTAAATATATTTTGTGTTACAGACTTTCTTTTCCAAGTAAGTTTAGAAATTTACAGACACTACTCTTGGACAAAAACATATTTTCAGTTGATTTTCGTTTATTTTGTTTTCATGTGCCTCATTTAATCAATGTCTTAAAAGCCAAATACTGCAGATCGTTTGAGTAATGTCTGAGCAGGAACAACGAGCTTGGAGATGACAGCCACAGACATAGACACTTGATCACATGTTCTCTGTATGCTCTGGATCAACAGGCAGCCCTGAGAAAAGGAGAACAGGCCAGTTAAAGGAGGAAAGGACAAGTTAGATAAAAAAAAAAAAACATCCTTATGCTGTGACAGACAATATCAAACAATACAGCATATATACTAAGGAGTAGAAGGAGGAGAGCTTTGGAGGTGGGGGTTGTTGAAGAAGTCCAGATGCAAGGAGTGTGCATGATGAACACACATGGTTGAAGAAGGCCGGATGCCTAGAGAAAGAAGCCGCCACCCACCTCTCATCAACCCCCCACCAACAGCCTCTCTTTCTCTGCTCTTCCCAAAGAGAGCTGATGACGAGCAAAAAGGCAAAACTTTCCCCAGGCTATAATTAGCAACCCTCAATTTGACTCATCACAGTCTCAGTGCACTGAGCGTGTGTGTGTGTGTGTGTGTGTGTGTGTGTGTGTGTGTGTGTGTGTGTGTGTGTGTGTGTGTGTGTGTGTGTGTGTGTGTGTGTGTGTGTGTGTGTGTGTGTGTGTGTGCGCGCAAGCTATGTGTTTAACCCTGACGGAGCTATCAAGTCTTGAGAGCTTTGGGAGGAAGTCAACTCTACAAAACAGATGTGACTTGTAGAAGGCTGTCTCCCATTAAAAGAAGCAGCATATTAGCAAAATGTATTTCAATATTCGTGCTTGTATGTGCAGTGATGCAGTGTGAAAAAAGGTGAAAATGTCCTCCCTCTTCAGCGGTCAAACACTCAGTGGTCAAACACAATAATTGTTTTAAATAATAGTCCTAAAGCTGAAGAAAAAAATGGAAGTAAATTTCTTCCTGCAAATAAAAAGATGGGTCATTTGAAAGTGTGCTGATTATATAGATCTTGTGCTGTGCTGATTATATAGATCTTCTCTGCTGGTGGGTTGAAGATGTGTGTGAAGCATACACATTTCAGAATTTGTAGTATCTTTGCAACATCTACATTTGAAGCATTAGTCCACCACAGGCTCACTGGGTTTGATGACATTGAGTGTCAGGTGATTGTCGTTGCATTGTGTGATGAAGCTCTCTATCAGTCCTCTGTACCCCTGTGTAAAAAAGGCCATAAATGAAGACAACATATTGCCTACTGGAAATTTCTTACAATCATACAATATGTCATATCACGTCAATAGCGATAATTTTGCCAAAAAACACACTTAATGCATTTTATTTAATTCTTTGCCACATGTATTGTATGAATCTGGACAGACATGGACGTAAACTACAACTTGGCTGGTTGTGACATACAACTGTGAGATGGTAATTCTATTTAAAGTCGAACCAATGGACTTGGAGATGAAAGCCACAGACAGGGGAGGGTAGTTTTTAATCAAATGTTATTCAAAGCATATTTTCTAGCATATTTTCAGCAGCAGATTAATCCACATTTGGTGCTCTTGGAAATATTGACAAATGGACTAACACATTGTTGGTTTGGCTCTATTCATGGGATTTGTTGACAATATGAAATATAGAATAACACCAGGCTAATCCTTTGAAAGAGAAAAAATGTGGGAAGAGGGAGCCTTTTGTGGCCAACACCTGTAAACAGAGTTTGCTTCTGTCCTTCGAAATCTGACTTCACTGATTTTACACATCAGTGTGTACTGTGCAATCCTGATCATGACCACATTCACTTCTGTGTCTGCTGCTCAATTTCCCCAGGTTGTTTTGGCAGCTTCTGAGCCATTGAAATAGCAAAAGTATGGGGATCTGAAGTTCTCCCCTCCATTTTTCCCCATTGTGTCTGGTTTGTCCCTCTCCCTCTGTCTCCCGTCTGTCTCTCCCCTGCCTACCATGTATGAGTATGATTCACTGCAGGTTGTGGCTGACAGGTTTGGTCCAGCCTCCCCCTCTCCTAAGCACAGCCACTCACAATCAGACAATCAAGACTCACCTGCTCCCACAATATATAAGCTCCGGTGTTTCCACCCATTATAAGTTGAATTGTTAGTTCATCCACATGGTCATGACCAAGACCCCGTATAAACTTGGGGAAAATGCATATGTTTTCATGCGGTTTGGCCTCTCGTTTGCACGCAAAAAGAGTTTTTTTCACGGAAAATGGTCATTTTTAAAAACTCCGGCCAAAGTGGAGATTTCTGAAAACAGCGGTTATTTGTCGGTGTGTAAACTTGGTTAAACGGCGTTTTAGGTTCCGAAACATCACAACATGCGACTGAATACTTAACATCATGTGTGCGACCTATGTTTACACTCGCGCCCATAGGTTTGTCATAGTTATGATGCGCTTGACAGCGTATTTATCAGGGTTCATGTAAACGACAACATTTTTTAAAACAATGTTGTGTGCACAATGTTATTTTTGAAAATGGAGGGGCCAAAATATCCGTTTTCCAAAATACCCTGCTATGTGTAAACGTAGGGCAAGACTGTTGGAGAAAATACTTACCTATTTTGATATCTTTTTTCCCTCGTCTGCTTGACTGCCTCCCTTTGCACTTAGGTGCCAAATCCTCACCTGTCTCTGTCCATGCCCTGTCTGACGGCATCTACTGAAAAGATTAGATTCAACACCCATTTGGCCTATTCTGCCTCAGTCGTCCCTGAGCTCTGTGATTCTTTATTGTTCATCTGTTTGCACTTTCATTAAAACTATTGACTTTTACTGGTCTCCTGTCTCCTCTGTCTGAATATGACATTTTGGGTCCGTTAAATAGCAAAACTTAACAAAAAGGATGCTTGCAAACATTTAGGCAAGGGTTGAGTTTTACAATGCCATTAGACTTCCGATAAGTCCTAAATCTCAGAATAGCAAGCCTTGCCTGTCTGAGGGGTCTCTGTGTGTGGCTAACTTTTCTTGCCTCCCACGACAAGCTCATTTCAACCAAGCAATCTTGCCCAACTGCCCTTTGGAGCCGTTCCTCAGTCCATTTGGCCAGACTATCTCCAAAATGTCGTGCCTTTGATGTCCTCTCTTGTGGCATGTCCAAAATCTCTCTGCCCCAGATGAAACTCCTGGCAGCTAATGAAGTCAGAGCCACCAACCTCCAAAAGTGGCATCAGTCATGATCCATGGTTGTTCAAAAAAGGTGTATACACACAGTTTGTGGTGGTGTGTGTGAGGCAAACTCCATTTTCTCATTTTCTCTGCAAAATGTATTGCCTTCAGCCGCTTCCTTGTGGCATGTTCAAAAACTCTCTGCCACAGATGTAACTCCGACTTCTTTCAGCCAGTTTATAAAACAAGCATGCTAATATTATTTTTTACAAGATTTAAGTTTGCTTAATGTTTCTGTTATGAGTTTGAATGTTGCCCTTTTTAGTTGGCCAACAATTTGGGATGAACCGTGCACCGCCACACTGTTTTTAAAACGTTAAGTTGCAGAATAATACCATAATGGTGACGAAAATGAAAGGTGATGAAATCATTATCTGTGATGGATTATCCAAATCAAATTCATTTTCCCAACACAATGGAATGAACCAATGGCTGCCTAGAAGTCAGAAAATAATTATTAAAACTTTTAATTGCTCAGCATAAAATATGCCTGATTTATTGCTAATGGGTTAAACATATAAAACCACAAGTACTATATGATCCATTGAAAGTTATGTGACCATCATGCTCTATCCACTAATTCAGCTATTCAACTGCATCAGTATTACAGGCACACTTACATGCTCTCAAAAATGAGACTTCTACTGAACTCAGCCAGCTATTTTACAGAATTAAGGATTCCAAGTAAATGTCAGGCTGCAGTAATTATGTCTACCTTCATCACAGAACTCAATGTAGATATGGAAAACTACACTGGAAGTCAACTCCAAGACCATTGTACAAGTCAACATCACGTGTGGCATATATTAAAGAGATACACTATCCCCTCTGCTATTCTGCATAGACCTGAACCCCCTAAGCCAGATCATCAGAAAGTCTGGCTATGGATACAAATTCAGAAGTGCAGTGGCCACCTCCAGTATATTGATGTTATCAAGCTCTATGGCAAGAGTGAACAAGATGTCAACTCCCTGATCTGCCTCACCAGGATCTACAGGAGGACATCAGTATGTCATTGAGGTTGGATAGGTGTGGTCTGAAGGGATTATATGACTGTACTCCTCCCCAGATGGAGTGGCCTTCTTCTTTGTAGACAAAGACCAGGTCTTCGGCCCTGCACTGGCTACCACGGGCTCAATGAGATCACCATTTAAAACACGTACTCCCTCCCTCTAATTTCCTCTGTACTTGAACTGTTCTAAAGAGATACCATCTTCATCAAACTTCATCTTAGAAATGCGTATCATCTGATTACAATTAGAAACAGGGATGATTGATAAATTGCTTTCAACACACCCAGTGATCACTATAAGTATCTGGTAATGCCTCTTGGCCTCACCAATGGGCCAGCAGTTTTTCAAGCCCCACCAATGATGCACCAAGTTCTCCAGAGGTTCTTGGAGAATCAACTGTTCATTAAAGCTGAGAAGTGTCTCATGTCTCCATGAACCAGCTTCCAGCACACCCCACCTGCAGACTGACTCTTTAAGACTCTGAAACAACGCTTTTTTCTACTCCTATCCTAACTCTCCTGGACCCCAAACAGCAGCTCATCATCGAGAGCAACTCTTTGGATATTGGGGTGGGGGCTGTGCTGCCCAGTGCTCTGTGGCTGATGATAAGGTTCACCCTGTGCTTTCTTTTCTGTGACATGGGGAACCATGAACTATTAGCCCTCAGACTAGCTCAGGAGGAATGGAGAAACTCTCTCAAGGGGTCAGAACAGCTGTTTCTGGTCAGGACTGATCGCAAAAGCATCCACTCTGCAAAAAGATTCAACTCCAGGCAAGTCAGGTGGGCTTTTCTTTAATCAACTGAGGTTCTCCCTCTCTTATTACCCAGGCACTAAAAGCATCAAACCAGCCCTCATCAGCAGGAGTCACCTGATATGGAGGAAGGCTTGTGCTGCTCTTTGGACTTCCACGTGGTACAAGAGGTGGGCCAATCGGCATTGTGTCAGGTTGGACATAGGGTCTATCTCTCCACCAAGGACCTGCGTCTCCATGTGGCGTCGTGTCAGTTTTGCCCGTAGATTCATGCGGCCCTTCCCCATCTCTAAGGTGGTCAGTCCTGCAGCTGTCTGCTTCTGCTTTCCCTACCTTTGATGTATCCAGAGTCAAGCCAGCTATGGAAAGTCTGTTGGTTTGGTTGGTGATTCTTGCCTTTCCCTCTGTAGGTCGCATGTTTAGTGTGCTTTTCTTTTGACTTTTGAACTGTTATTGTTCTCAGCCTTTTTGCCTGCCGCTTGTCTGCTTTGTCTGCTTTGTCTGCTTTGTCTGCCCTGCTTACTGCCTGTTTTGATTATGTCCTCAGGCTACAAAATAAACATTGGAATTTTTGGATTTTTATTCAGTCTTTTTGTGTAATTGTTGTATTTCAGTCTTTTTTTTTAGTTCTGTTCATCACAATATATGTATGTGTGTGTGTTAACAATGTATTGGCTGATGCTCATTTTAACATTAAAGCATATTTTGATAAGGATTCTTAAAACTGAAAAAATAAATAAAAAATATGATTTAGTGAGCTGAACATCTTAGCAGTGGTGAATGTAACTAATGTAAGCAATATTCACTGAACGTATTTCTACTCCACTTCATTTCTGAGGGAAATATTGTTCTTTTTACTCCTTTGACACATTAGTCATCTGTGATGCTGCTAATATCTACTAATACATAAGATATTACATGTCATCATGTCAAAGATACTGATTTATCAGTGGGGCTGTAATTAATAACATCACATCAAGATTTAAACATATTTCCCAAAATTAGACAATATAGCAGTTTCTAACAAAATAAAAGTGTCATTACAAAATAATAATTTTGGACTAATGACAAAAAGAGTCTGGGGCAGAGAGAGGTTTTGGAAAGTGTTGCAGAATGGTCATTTCAATCAAACACTTCACTCAGCTTCCCACATACAGTAAAGTAACAGCTCGTGTTTATGTTAAGTAACAATAAATCAACGACGGTATCATTCCATAAGTGTACCTCGCACTACATCATATCAAATAGAGGTGTGGGGACTATTTGTCTATGTATTTGAGCTTTCTGACATGTCTGAGCACCCCTGCTGTCTGTGCAATATATTATTCTTCCTTTGCCTTGACTTCTTCCTGATATGAAATTCACCCCCTCTCATCGTGAATCAACAAATTGAACAAGTCTTGCAATAAGCTAAAAGCTAGTGCTTTCTTTGTCTTGAGCCCTAAAGCCATTCTTTTGCAAATTGCACCATTATTTTCATGAAGAGCTTTCCCATGCTCCATTTGTCTATTTAATACAGCACATCTGGTGAATCCATTCTCCTCTCTGGCTTTCCTTATGAAAAACAGTCTGTCGTCATCGCATCAACGAAGGGGGGAGCAGTGTGGAGACCTGCAGCCTCTCGGGTGAGAGGTATTACAGCTTTATGAGTGATGGATTGCCTTGGTGCTGGACGGGCCGGGCTGAGCTGGGAGCCAGTGGAACACATTGTTATGGCAACATCACAGTGAGTGTGTTTAGACTACGCTGTGCAGTGAGGTAATGCCTGTGATGTAACTTCAAGGAAGCAAACAGGAGAGAGGGGAATACATACTATAGGGGGCAATGGTGAAACTGGCACTAATGTTTGCCAGACCACAGCACACAGTGTTATGTAGGAAACAGAAACTGAGGAGGAGAGGCGAACCCGCCCAGTAACAGAGCGGCTCCAGGAAAGTTTTTAATTTGATTCGTTTTTCTAAAGTTCAAAATCACATCGTGGGGCTGCAAAAAGAAAAGAGCATTGGTCATTGTGTGGTGAAAGCACTCAAAACCAAACCTATGAATTTTTGCAAATACAATATTGTTTCTTTTACAGTAAATTTATGCAGTATTTGAAAATGTCCAAATTTGGAGATACAATTTGCTTTTAAGGCATTAAAGAATAAAGTTATTGAAGTTTATATTATATTTCTATGGTGTCACTCTGTTGTGTTGTGTTGTGATTGGTAGGACAGTAATATGAGAAACTGTAAGGTACTGTACTAATCAAAGTAGATATAAGACATTATAAACCCACGCGGCCACATTTGTGTGCCCAGTCAATTAAGTCTGGACACTCCACTGGCTGTACTGTACAAGGATGGTCCGCACAAACCCTTGCAAATGTGGGCAGATCACAAAATTTACATCACACAGACCCTTGCAGCCCCAAAGTTATATTTTTGCTAAATTTCATCTATTACTAACTGTTATGTGGCTAGGCTGATGCAACACATCAACCACAAGTCTACTTGCAACACATGAAACCGATGGAAGCCCATGTGTGGTTTGTGAGCAGCAGGTTCTTCACCACTCTTTCATGTTACTGAGGACGTGAGCAAGGTGAGCTCATCAAGTGGTTATAGTGATCAGATGGCAGTAGTTTGCACTTAAGGGAGATCTGCAAAGCAAACATCAAGTCTGCTTTATTGTATATTACATGTGTTATGTTTAGAATATGCAGCACAAAAGGCTAATTTCAACCAGAATCCAGACCTGTAAGATATTTTTTCCACCTCTGTCTTATGCACAGGATGTAATAAATACATGAACAACTATAAAGGAATTAATATTATGTAATGCTCTCTTTCCAAACAAACTTTATAGTAAAATCATCACACAGTAATTACAAATGTTAGAAAACGGCTTTAATATGCTGTGATTTCAGCATATGGCAAAGGGGCCTTTTGAGACATGGCACAGACTGTAACACTACAGTCTTGGATCAGATTGCCAATAAATAAACTAATGGCACTGTAAAGATGGAAACCTAAATGTTTTGCGAATCTTGCAGTAATTTCTATCTGTCCCTAGCCTTAATTTCCACAGGAAGGTTTTACCTCATACGCGTAAGATCACTGAAAACATTAAGCCCCTCTGCTTCCCATGGACTTCAACAAGTCCATTTTACTAGCTCCATTGACAGGGTGTGTTCAGGCTCCCAGTTTGTCCCTCAGATGCTGAACATCTGAACTGGAGCTGCTTCTCCTGAGGCATTTTCTGCCTGTTTATTTACTGTTCCCCAAACCCAGACAGAAGTAAAATCACTGCGATGCCTTTGCAAAAATAGCAAAATGTGTTTCGTAACCGTCTAATGTCAAACATAGCAATTCTGCTTGTGTTGTTTTCAGCACTGCTATTTAAACGTTGCTTTCTTTTCTCCCACTCTGGTTTTCATGTTAACCATAGCATTTCTTCCATCATCACAGCGCTGGTGGGGGTGAGCAGCCAATTCCAGAAACAAAATTGCCCGGGAGAGCTTTGCTATTCGTTTGTCTGAGGAACCCAAAGCTTTTCTGTGGGTGTGCCCTCTCTATTTTGCTCCACTCGGGGACTGAGCTGTAATTGCTTGTTTAAGGATAATAACAAGGGAAGACTCTCGGAGGAGCCCTGCGCCGCAATCACCAGCCTTGAGGCAAGCACCGCAACCGCAGTGCAGTGCAATGGAGGAGTGGAGGATGGGGGGAGGAACAGAGGAAAAGAGAGACAGACTGGGTAGTAATTAAGGGCTTATTTTTCCTGCTGACTGAAGAGCATCTGCACAGCTCTCACCTGCTCAGAAGGGATTGTGCCACTGTTTGTGTGTTTGTGTATGTGCACACACTCACACTACTGCTTCATTTCTGAAAGGCTGGCCTCTGCTGCCTGCACTTTTCCCCAGTGGATCTCTGACAGTGCATGTGAGAGTGTGCAGGTTTAATGTAATGCAGGAATAGCAGCCAGCACAGGCAGCAGGTCTGTCAGACAGAGGGAGGTAATTAAATTAGGGGTGGCACTCCGGCAACTTGGAGGCTGAATGAGGCATGGGGGATTTCAGTGTGATCCCCGGGACTCATTGTTTCCCCTCTCTCAGTAACCCAGAGTAAGCCTTCTTTACCCATCAGGCTCACAACACATCATAGAAGAGCAGCCTGGGAACACAAACCTTCATAAGTACACATGATCACTATCACATTGAAATGCATACACATAAGCCACCTGCTTACACTTGGAATAACAAATATTTTGTGGTGCACAGTACAATGTTCATAGTGTTCAGTGACCTACACAGCAGTACAATGGCAGGGAGACTGTACATTCATTGTAGCTAACCTGAGTGCAATAACTGGGCTCTGCAAGAAAATATCACAGAATCCCTTCAGAGCAAAACTGAGACATGAAATACATGTTGGGCTCGTTTGTTGTCATGAAAGATCCTTACCTCTTCAGACTGTTTGTTATAGCATCGAAATATGTAATAATCTGGGGCGTCATTTATAAAACAAAAAATGGGGCTTGAAAGTTGCGTAGGCAACTTCCTATGCAAAGGTTGTGATTTATAAAAATAAACTTAGCGTGAGAATGTGCGCACCGGTATGCCAACTTTGATGCTTGCGTACGAACATTTTGGAGACGGAGGAACTGGCGGTGCAGATGGTGAGGTGGTGAATTGAAGCCAGATTGATCTCATACATATCAGACTTATAGACCCGCGTAATCATAAACACCCAAGTCTGCAGTGTTGTAGATGTGTTCCTTTAGTGAGCCATTAGGCCTACTACTGTATGCACAATGCTCATATATCATACTTCCATCTTCAAATGATACAGAGCAGTGGATGGCACTGATGGATTAGTATTAATTGTGACAAGGTGTGTAACAATCATTCAATTTGCTGAGTAAGCATATAAATAGTGCGGTGACACTCGTGCGTAATGCTGCACAATGGATGCGCTGGCACTGCTGGAAGATCACACAAATGGTAGGATCAGGATGGAGAGAAGTTTTAGGGACCATGGAGATTTCCTGGCCTGTGATGATGACTGGCTAATAAGCCGATTTAGATTCCCTAGAGCAGTGCTCTTGGATCTATGTGCTGAACTGGGTCCAGTGTTAGATAGACCCACCCGCCGGAACAGCGCCATCCTGTACCAAGGATCGAGGCTATCTTGGTGTCCAGCGGTGTGGGCTCGGCTGCGCCCTTGCCCCCACCAGTGGCAGATGCGCTTCGACGGTGCCATGCCACTTTCTTCTTGGCCTGCACCTTCACATCCGACCACTTCTTTTTAATTTCTGCCACAGGTCGCTCTGTGGCACTGGAACTATTCACTGTGGTGACGACGTGCTGCCACTCATTTTTTTTATTTTATTTGTGACGCCATTACTGTGACCACCAAGCAAAATATCCTTTCTGGCCCCCACCTCACCCACAAGCACCTTTATTTCAGTCTCAGTAAAATTTCTTTTTCTTTTCTCTGCCATGATTGAACGTAAAATGCCATTGATCAGCAGGCATATTTATATGCAAAGACATTCATGAGGTACTTTGCATTGACCATTCATGGTAAAATGTGGGTGTGTCGGGGGCGGGATGTGAGGTGAATCCACCTGCGCAATCTTCCAGTTGGAGTGTGATTTATAGAGGAAAAATTGCGTGCAGGTGTGAGTACGCACGGTTTTATAAACCCGAATATTTTTTGGTGTACGCCATTTTCAGCTTTTGGGTGTACGCACACTTTTAGTATCGATTCTACGCAATGTTTTATAAATGAGGCCCCTGGCATCTTAACATGTTACCATTGTTGTGATTACAAGGGGAGTCTTTAGATTTATTTTTTTGTCCAACTAATAATGCAAAACACAGAGACATTTAGACTACACCACACTGGATGGAGAAAACCAGCAAATTGTCACAGTTGGGAGGACTGGAGAAGGTAATGTCTGGAATTTATCTTTTAAATTACATAAATGCTGCTTCTGCAACACAGAACCAGGGTGATATCCATAGCACTCTTTAGGCATAAGCAAATTTTGCAGCTGCAAAGGGCCACACTACCACCAGTGGGCTTCAAAATATGCATGAAAGTCAAAGAGAAAAATGGGGTTGCATTTTAAACCACCAAATTATGCTCACAGATGACCCAAGCCGATCTTCATGATCAGTAGTACAGTAGGGTTATTCCAAGCATATTTCAATGGATTGGTATTGGCTTAGGCTGCACGGTGGCGCAGCAGGTAGTGCGCGTGCCTCACAGCAAGAAGGTTGCCGGTTCGATCCCCGGGTCAGGCGGGGCCTTTCTGTGTGAAGTATGCATGTTCTTCCCGTGCATGCGTGGGTTCTCTCCGGGTACTCCGGCTTCCTCCCACAGACCAAAAACATGCTCATTAGGTTAATTGATGACTCTAAATTGTCCGTAGGTGTGAGTGTGAGTGTGAATGGTTGTTTGTCCTTGAATGTGGCCCTGCAATCGGCTGGCGACCGGTTCAGGGTGTACCCTGCCTCTCGCCCATTGTAGCTGGGATAGGCCCCAGCCCCCCGCAACCCCGAAAGGGATAGGCGGTATAGATAATGGATGGATGGATGGTATTGGCTTACAGCTCATCAAAATCCGATTGTTTCTTTAATGTACTCAGCTGTGTTTTGTCCACCTCAGGCTGCTACTATTGCTGTGCTGCTCCCTTTTTCCATAGCCAGCCTCTGCAGCGCGCATTCAGTCACATGCCAGTTAAAACTGGAGTTTGTGAACATGGATGTATTTCTGCACATCAGAGTACCTCTGAGTTCTGACACACCCGATTGGAGAATTAACATTAAACAGATCTATAACTCCCTCTTTCTCAAGAGCAGTGTGTAAACCATTCAGGTAGCAGCTTCTCTTCTGTAGCCGGCGCTGCAGATCATATCAGCTGTCACTAATATACATTAACTCTGTGAGTAATGTGGAATAGGTATGCTCCCTACAATCAAGTTGTGCATGTTGCCAAAGATATTTTGTGAGGGAAAATGTCCACTGGAATGTCTGTGTACAACCCCAAGCAAATAAAATGACCAAATTTATATCATAGAATCAATTTAAGACCTTCATATTTTTGATACAGGACCTTCAGTATTGTGATGCAGTAGCTCATGAAAAATAAGGTTTGTAAGAATTATGGGTAGAACTGTTAATTCAGTGTGTCAGATTCACATTTATTCAATATTTAAGTCAATAGAAGTATTGGATTGGACTCAATCCAATATATTAGCAGTATTAAAGGCCACAGATCGGAATCAGGCCTTCCCTACTTACTGTGACTGTCCTCACAAGAAAAACAGCACTAGTTATTTAAAGGTGACATATTATGAAGCTTTTCAATAAGTTACATAGG
The DNA here is from genome assembly GCF_039877785.1 of Chaetodon trifascialis. Taxonomy (NCBI): domain Eukaryota; kingdom Metazoa; phylum Chordata; class Actinopteri; order Chaetodontiformes; family Chaetodontidae; genus Chaetodon; species Chaetodon trifascialis. Next base: position 26,497,476 of record NC_092063.1, read on the forward strand.
TCTATGATTTCCATAAAACATGTTTCTGAAGCTGTTTGCTGGTAATAGCTTTTAGGAAAAGATTGCACACATATGTTTATGATAATTGCCTATTTTGCATTATTTAATTTCATTATTTTGGAATGAGGACATGTTGTATAGATCCATCCTAACGCAAAGACTGGAATCAGGAAGCAACTGCTAGTGTAGCTATGTTAATTGCTTTAATCATTATATAAATCAAACTGAGGTAGTTACCACTATAAATTAAAACATCTTTGTGAGTTTGTTGAGACTGTCTGCACTGCTGTAACTCCAGACTAGTTAGGACAATGAAAATAATTATCTATCTATATATAGATATAGATATATGAATATCTGGTAAAATACTAAATACATCAGATCTTGGCCTCAATCTTTTTTATTTTGAGGGTCTTTGAGTCAGTGGAGTTGTGCAGCCTTTAAGCCACAAGAGAGCAGGGCATGCTAAAGAGATAGTATTTAGTGCAATAAAGCAATTAATGCTGCATTATCATTCCAAAATATTAAGCTGTAAGCTTAATACTGCTTAATGGGAGCTACACTAAAGCTGTGGCTATTTCCAATATGTGCCAATACAGTGCTGGTATACCTGTAAAAGTATGAGTAGAAAAGATGTATTTATTCATTTTTACCCAGCACTAATACAGAGTTGAAAGTCATATTTCTTGTGGAGGATGCTAGATGATGAAGTTTCCCTTAGCAGGTGTTGGAGTGAATAACATCTGCAATCAGCCTAAGACCTCTGGTTGGATGGTTAATTGTACAAAGTATGTAACCTTGGTTCATGTCCATTCTACTATCAGTAGTGGTTTGTATAGATTTGTGCCATGACAATGTTCTGGTCATCCACAGTTGGTGCCTGTAACCTTTTGTGAAAGCAGGACATATTATGAAGTTTGCCATAATATCAAACATGTTCTTTTAAGTCAATGTTAAACTTGGCCACCTCCTCCTGTACATCACAAGTTCAAGTACTGGACATGAACGATTACAGTAAACAGACATGATTGTGGAGGTCCAACACAGATGGGGTTCAGTTTCTATTATACCACTGAGGGTTAGGGGTGTATTCCACTCCAACAGCTGGTCTTGGAGCAGTGCCTTCACTTTAAAGGTCAACATCAACAGTCAAGCAGAAAAAGTCTTAACTGGATGAGAGATTTATGGCCCTTCTGTGATGGCAAGTTGGCCTGATTTCAGCCTTTTAACACCTCCAAAGAAATAAAGAGAGACAATAAGAGAAGAAAAGGAATGAAGAAAATATATCGATGGAGGAATTTGGGAAATGGGGGATAATCTGAAACATCCTTATTTTGTTTTGCCTTTTATTCCACAGATTAATTTATTTAATGTAATTTATTACTCCTGATGGATTGTCAAGAGTGCAGATGTTACATAGTGTTATAATGCATTGTTAAGTTGTACAAAATAATTATTAAAAAAAATAGATAAATAGAATAAAACTAGGCCAGAATATATAATGGATGTAGAAATGCAATTGAAAAGTTAAAGTTTCAATTTGTTGAGTGCAGTTGTGTGAACTTAAGACAAACTCCTTAAGATGCTTTGTAAATCATCTTTAAACATTTGTGATGTTATCTTTAGTAATGCCATTATTAACCGTTTATAGATTATCTTCAAATGCTTTCTCACTTCTCACACCATTAAGATGAACAATTTGGGGGCATCCAAGTTGTGAAAAAAATTATTTTCTGTTTGATAGAATTACAGTTATGAATGTTGATAATCCATTGATAAATGCTCATGGGTTTCCCATTTACTTATAAGCTTGGCTGCAGTTAAAATGTGAATAAGTCATTAACCCTAAAGTTGTGTTAATAGTCCTGATGATGCCTGGCCTTCTTTAAAGTTTTATTATCTTGATACTTAATGAGTAATTTCAGTCTGAGATCTTAGAGACCCCAGCTGTAAAACATGTTTAAATACATGGAAATTCCCAGAGCTCTATATCTGTGATTTGCACTTTTTATGTAGCATTTCACCTTCCAAATAACAAATAAGTTGCTTTTATTGGAGTTTTACAAGTTTGTTCACAGGAGTTCATACCAGTAGTTCCACCTCTCTGGAGTTGAATTAACCCAAAACACATAGCAGTACTCCATATTGGTGAACCCATAGCACACAAAAAAGGATATTTCCTTATTTGGTGTAGTAACAGTTTAGAACAAAAAAAAAAAGAAGAGAGAAATACCCCTTTGTGGCGCACCTAAAATAGTGTCACCACATTTTGTGATAAAATTGAGAATAATACATTTACAATTTTTTGTTAGTGTGTACATTTATTTTAATAGTGATGAGGACCAAGTGTATTTTCATTACACTCATGGAATGATAAAACTTTGTTTTGTTTGGGTAGCAGTATGGCGGAACCTTTGTGTTCACTCCAGTTGCTCCAGGGACCGGTTAGAGAACGTACATCTCACCGTCTCCTTGGAGGCAATCTGGAATGACAGAAGATGCATGCTGTGCATGTATCTTCCTGATACAGGTTGGTAAAAGATGAAAGAATACTGATTTTCTACCTCATAAGGTCATGCCTTATCTTTGTTACTGTTTGTTAAAAGTTTTGAGTGATTTTGATATATATAAAACGGAAAAAAGGAGTTATTGTTTTGGCAGAGTTTTCTCCCAGTGATGTCATCGTGCTTGCTGCGAATTTGGCCTAATCAGTCAATAAATATTTGAACTCTCGTTGTTTTATGAGGTTTATATGATTAATGTGCACTTTGTTCGAGTTAGAAATTGAGAACTGTGAAAATTGATATTGCTTATTTTGAATACTGTTTGTTACTGGCATTATGTTTTTGCCAAAATATATTGTTAAAACACATAACAAACAAAAATTCACACATTTCAGTATCCTGTACCTGTTACAGAAGTTTAGTTTCATGGTTAAAGGGACAGTCTGCAATATTTTGAGAGATGCTGACATTGAAAGCAGTGTTTAATCAGATGTATACTGTATTAAAAATGCACTTTAATTACTAAAGGTTGTTATTTGGCATAAGTCCAACAAATGTGTATATTACAGTGGTAAGTACAGACATAGTGAATGTTTTATTGAAGCTGTGGGAATGTGCTTTATGTGATTGACCTTAGTGAACTGAGGAAGAGAACTAAGTCAAGTGTGAAGAAAAAAACTGGAATGTATTGAGCAGAAATGTTTTATATGTTGTGCTTATGATGTTGAGGTGTTTAATAAAACACACAGAGGCAATCTGGAATGACAAAAGATGCACGCTGTCCTCACGCTTTATCTACCTGATACAGGTTTCATATTTGTTACCGCGGTGCTCATTCCTGGGACCCGTAACACCTTCAATAATTTTGCACTTTACATATTGGAAATTTAATAAGGGCAGCAGAGTTTTTCTGGAATTAAATAGGGAGTTTTAACAACCTGCCAATGTAATCACTGTTCTTTTTAATGGCAACTGAACAGAACATGACTTATTTATCATTAATAAAGTCAATAGTTTCAACTTCAGCAACTTCACTTTTTTAAAGGCTGTCTTTTTGTGCAATAGGTTCAGAATTTCTCGTGTAAAAAAGGTGACAGAAAGATAATGTGCTCAGCCCAGCATTGTTTACCATGTACCAGACTGTAGGCCATTTGAGCGAGGCCTCAGAGGAGACATATGAGCAGACCTCCAGTTCCTCCATGGTAAATAAATGAGATGTACAATTTGGTCCAACTGTCACAGCTCACTTGGTGTGCTTACCGCGGTGCTCCCCCCCACCCTCTCTGCCCCCAGGCAATGTTATAAAAATATCACGGCAGGGGGTGATCTAGCCGCTCCTGTCACTAGCCAGTCAAGCAGGTGTATTCTTGCTCTTGTCTCTTCTTGATCTATATTCCCCCTGCCACGATTCCCCTTCCCATTCCTAGTCACCCACACCACTGAATACACACAGAGGTCCTATTAATCCCATTATGCAAATAGGAGTTATAAATCGCACAGGGTTTTCTCTTTTTTTTCCCTCTCTGTCTCCCCTAATTCCTTCACGTTTCTCACCATGCCACCACTGCACAGGGCTTTCCTGCTACTTAATTAAGTGAGCGTGGCAGGGTTTGCTGTAGCAGGCACAGGAAGAATCCATGCCAAATGCTTTCTACGGGGGCAAAGAGAGGCATGGGGTAGGGGTGTTTCAGCTGGCAGTGACAGATTGGCATCCAGCATGGTGGTGACCCGGACAAGGACAATTGGCAGAGGCTGTGGGGCCAAACTCCCCCCCCAAAACCACGGGTGGATGGATGGATGGGAGTACTGTTCAGTTGGACAGTGCTGAAACACGTCTCTGTTGCCGACATCTGCACATTAATCACACCTATATTGCATAAAAGAAGTTTGGCCTTTTCACTGAATAACCATTTCTCATCAGTGTACAGCACTGTACAGACATGTCTTTGATAAGCCTTTAGAGCAGGAAGTCATTCAAAATTACTCATTTATTTCTTTATGCAAATGATTTTCTGTCCTTGTCGTATTCCCTTAACTTCTGTTTACACGCATGCTGAATCTGATCCAGAGGTCTGCTAATTCTAATTACTCAATGATTTTCAATCCCACGCAAAGGCTTTAAAAGCCCTCATGCTCAGGGTAGTAATACTCATTAGGCAAATACATAAATTAAACAAACAAGTACATAGGAGACTTAATCCAGTATATGAGGGAAATGTGTCCTGTAATGTAAATTTATTTTTATCAGTGTTGTTCTGCGACAAGACAGGGGACAAGATTTTAAACATGTAAAACTATTGGCATTAATATTTGCTGATACAGAACGATATCTTCAATAGAATTTTATCAAACTTGAATCTAGTTTTGAATCTCCTTCTCAAATTCAAGCCTTTTTTAAATCCCACATAGAATCTAAATAGATCTAGTTTTGGTTTAGTTTTGGTTAAGTAACTAAATTTAATACTAACAACATTTATGGATGTTTTCCTACTTTATGTTATCAAGCCAAAAATGAGACAAGCAGCAGAATATATGAAACCTCAGTTAAATGTATCTGACTCACTGAAATAGCACATGTACTGTAGTCTCACATCTTATTTTTCACAAGCCTCCAGTCCAAATACTGTAGTTCCGCCTGCAAAACTGCCAAGGCAATCAGTTTAAAATATGATATGGTATGAATGAAAGTCTAACAGGGACATTAAAACTTATGAAACTGATGCTTTGCAACTGGCGATTAATTGCTTGTTGTATTCAGTTTCAGTCCAGTCCAGTCATCAGTTTCTGAAAGAAAACTGATTAAAAGGCAAGTGACAACAGAAAGTAGAGTGGTTCCTCAGCATGTTCATGCATAACAGGTAGTGCCAGAAGCTTTGTTACTTCATTAGTTTATCTCTGGAACTGTGGAGATTTGCATCCCCCCCCCCCCCCCCCCGTGCTCCAGTGTTTTCCCTTTCTTGATGTCTCCAGTTTGTCTCTCTCCTGTATGTCTGTGTTGCTGCAGGGCGTGGCTGGTAGGTTGGGACCAGCCTCTTGAGCACAGCTGCATGCATTCATCAATTGAGACCTGTCTGCTCACTCCGACACCTGGATTGCAACTTATATTCATCATATTGTCTGCCTAACGACCAAATCTGAAGCTCATGCTAAGTACCTTGTCAATTATTGTCTTGTTTACCTTCAGTATACCTAATCAGTGGTCATTTCTCTGTTGTGCTCAGGTTCCTAGCCCACACCTGCTTTGTCTGTGTCCTGCCTGTATGCTCTCACAGAAGAACTTGGATCAGTCAGTTCAGTCAGTTGCTCTCACCGAGGACTTGGACCTGTCTACTTACTCTCACCAAGGGACTGGATCCCTCTATCCTCCAGCTTATTATAAGGACTTGGCTTTGCTTTTATTCATTAAAATACTTTAACTGTTTTCCAGCCTCCTGCCTCATTTATCCTAGCCTGGCACTTTGAGTCCTATAAATTTGAACGATACAACCAGTATGGACCCTGCTGGCTTGGCCAGTGAGATAGAGGGCATTCGCCGAGCCCTACACCACCAAGGGCAACTTTTGGGACAACATGGACAAATGTTGAACGCTATTCATGTCCAGCAACAAGCCATGTGGAATCATATTAACGCACAAACTAATATATCTTCTTTTGTTCCAGCCACACTGCCACCTGTGACCCGCAAACCCCAGTCCATGGAGCCGCAGCCCCTGCACAGTCTGTTGTCCAGAGGTTCCATGCCACGGACCCTGAACCTTTTCCTGGGGAACATGGAAAATGTTGTGGTTTATTCCTCCTATGTAAAATGGTGTTCAGTCAGAAACTGCTAACCTTTCCCTCAGATAACCCAAAGTTTCGCTACATGATTAGGTTATTAAAAGGTTCAGGAATTGACTGGGCAGAAGCCTGGTACACTAGAGACCAATTGGGGAATTTGTCTTTTGAGGGCTTTATGTCAGAGGTTGGAGACATGTCTGACAGCCTGAATGGTGCAGGCGAGGTAGCTAGCAAGCTACTTAACCTATAACAGGGGAATCACAGCCTGGCTGAATACTCAGTGAGATTCCGGGTGTTGATGGTCTAGTGCGTTTGGAACGAGGCAGCACTCCGTGACATCATCATTCAGGGCCTCAGCGAGCAATTTAAAGGAGAGCTAGAAGAGCTAGTCATGTGCGATATCCCCACAGACCTGAAGTCAGTTATTTTGTTTGCAGCCAGGAAACATAATTGCATCTGGGAAAGATGTAGAGACAAGTCTGATTCCTGTTTCTAGTTGCTCTGTGACTCGTACTGCCAGGTGAGCTAGAGTGAACTCGACATTGAAAGAAGGCTCCTCCTCGGATAGCACCCTGAGTGGGAGCCAATGCAAAATGGCAGAATCCTCCTGCATTACGCTTGTGACTAATCTTTCCCCATAGATCAGAGCTGGACGATTATTTGTCCTTCATCCTACATCTAGCCCTGCGATTCAGTGGTCGTGGTTTCTACATGTATCACACACTTTTTGCATCCCAAACTGCCAGTTGCCTGCAACAATAGAACCAAGGAACCTACTGGGGAACTCAGACCCAGAGTTATATTGCTTCATTTTCGCTGCTCGTTCCTCCCTGAATTGCCACTCATGCGGTGCATCTTCCAAACCTACCACACCTACATTTACCTCAAGTACACCCCATACACTCACCACACACCCTAACGAGAGGACATTAAACACACCCCATACACCCATCACACACGCTACACATACACCCACCACACATACTACACGTAAGATACCAAACATTTTCCATACACCCACCACACACACCACACATAGGACACCAAACACTTATATATTTACCACACATACTACATATAGGACATCAAACACCCCCCACACATTCACCTCAAGTACACTCCATACACAGTACAGATATTATTACACACGTAACAGAACACAGACACACACACACACACACACACACACACACACACACACACACACACACACACACACACACACACTCAAGAACACACATCAACACACAATCATCCATATAAACACTCACCCAACCACTGGACCCAGAAACAAGACTGTACTGCAGACTCATACAGGCCACACATCACCTTCAGATAATTAACAACGCCATATCCTCCAAGACATTCCCACCCAGTATGCTCAGACAAACAACTCGCCCAACCAACCAACCCGCAGCCCCAACCGAAGAAACCAAGACAAAGGTCGCCAACAACACCACCACCTGGATGTAAAATAAGATGACAATTACATTACACAACCATCATATCTTCCCTCAACACCATATCCAAGAACCCACTAGCCCTTCAGATAGCCACCAGATGGGCCAGGAAAAGATTCGGCACCAGATTGTTCTCCACCACCTCCACACAGTTGAACATCACATCGGAACCCCCCAACAAAGCCATCAACTACCCCCCCAGCACCCCCAACCCCCCCCCAGTGGCCACCGGTGGTGGAAGAGATGGGTACAAATATGATGAGTGGGTTACTAAAAGTTAATATGACGGACACAAATGCCCTATCTGAACCCTCTCTAACCCAAGAAGCCCTGACAGAGACTCTGCCCTCTGATCTGCCTGCCCCGATGCCATTACCCACACCGCCCAACACCAGACCCCAACATCACCCACCCACACCAACGCAATCTCCCCCTCACTCAGCATCCAGAAACCCACATACCACCTCACCAGACCGAATCACAAACTCCAGGACTGGTTTTTCAGGCCACACGGACCAGTAGTAATTTTAGGAGACTCCAACATCAACAGGATTCCACCATACACCACCATACACCATATCCATTTCGGTGGCATGATGGATTGGTGGTAACACTGTTGCCTCACAGCGAGAAGGTCCCTGGTTCGAATCCCACTGTCGGCAGTGGAGGCAGGGCCTCCACCATGCCTTTGGTGCCTTTCTGTGTGGAGTTTGCATGTTCTCCCCCTGTTCACCTGGGGTATCCTCCATAAAAAAAATATACCCCCACTACCCCCACATGCAAGAAGATCACCACCTGACCAATGGTGACAAATGAGAGTTGGGTCCCCGGGCGCTGGTCAACTGGCAGCCCACCGCTCCTGGTGCCGTGGAGAAAGGACTGACCATGGATGGGTCAAAAATCGGGAAAAAATTTCACAATTGCATGGCGTGTACAGTTTCCCTCCTCAGCTATGCATGTTGTGTGTAATGTGACAAATAAAGGGTTCTTAACTTACACCAACCCAACATCCAACTCGACAGCTACCCGGGAGCGAATCTATATCATTTTCTGAAAATCTGCCAAAAAAACATCATCCCACAGTGAAAATCATTGTCTTCTCCATCGGCCTGAACAACAAAGCCCAGGACCCCAAGCAAACATTCATCAAACAACTCAAAGCTTTGGCCAGACAAGCCCGCTCCACCTTCCCCAACGCAGATGTTTATTTCCCCATAATGAACTTTTCAACCAAGCTCACCCTGAAACAGCAAGCAAACCTCAAACTCATTAACAACACCATTGCCATGCACTTCCCCTTCCTGGCAGAAATCCCCCACAACACCTTCATAGCAGAACCAGATAACATACACTGGACACCCACTACAGCCACTGCCATCTTCAACTCCATGTCTCCAACTTCCTTAGATACTTAGATGACATCATTGCTGTCTGGCCACATGATTCCAACCTTTTTCAATCCTTCATCCACATTCTCAACAGCCACCACCTTCCCGTTACAGTCACACATACAATCAACCCACATCAAGTTAACTTCTTGTACACTCCAGTCTTCTTTCATCCGATCAACTCAACACAGAAAAAAATGCTAACCGAGGTACATTTTAAGTCCACAGACACCCATGCACTACTCCATAAACACAGCTACCATCCAAAACATACATTTCAGGGCATAATCAAATCACAACTCATACGGTTCCATAGAATTTCATCAATCTCATCAGATTTTCACATGGCAACACACACACTTTTCAATAGCCTCGGACACAGAGGATACAGTAAACGCTTCCTCCACACAATTAAAAACACCACCTTGGCCTCCTTAGCTCCTACTCACTCCACACAATACACCATAGTTCCCATACCCATAGCTCCACCTCACCCCACCTGAACCAATACATCAACCCTACCGGACCAGCACGGATCTCCTCCCAGGCACTCCCTACCTCTCCAGCTCCCCTTACCCTCTACCCGAACCAGGGTCTACATCCGCATCCCACAGGCCTGGAAGAGCATCCCTATACCCTACCGGACACCCAGAACCCCTCCACAGCAACACAACTCAACCCCCTCATCTCCACCTTCACCCATAGAACCACCCCCCTCCTACATTCCATCAAGAACAACCTCACCAGGATCCAACTTTTACACCCTCCCCTCCATAACCACAGGATCATCAGGGACTTTCTGGACACTCCCCAACCATAACCAAACCCCCGAGACACAATACAGGAAACACTACAGGAACAGAAAATTTGTCACTAACCACTACAGTAAGACAGCCCACCCAATCCGTAGCTCACTCTCCCTTACCTCTAGCAACATGGTTTATCTCATCACCTGCACACTCTGCAACAAACTACATTGGCGAGACAAAACACCCCCTCCTCACCAGACTCCGCCAACATCTATACAACATCGGGACAGGCAAACTCACAGCCCCTCTGGTAACACACTTCAGGACCCACTCGACGGACAACCTTATCATAACAGGACTGGAATCTCATCACCACTGGACCACAGCACAACAGAAAAGAGCTGGAAAAAATCTGGTTACACAGACTCGCCACCACCATACCCACAGGCCTCAATGACATCAATAGAAGGAACACCCACAATCCCAACAGCCCAGTACAGACCTAGGACGCCATCTCCCCCCTCCCAGGACAAGATGACTCCCCCCACCCCCAATAACCCCACCCGGTCTCCTGTACACCCCAACCAATTAAATAACAGCACCTACTACAAACCACTACAACAGGAAACACAAACATTAGGAACATTACAGACACACTACACAGACACAAATACATCACTGCAAAACAAAAACAATACTTGGACAGCCCTGATGAGCCCAGGCCCCGCCTCCTCTACCTGTTATCCAAGATCCACAAGCACCCTGGAAAGTGGACGGTCGCTTCTGTTGTCACAGTCAGCCGCCCCCATTGTCAGCAACTGCGGTACAGAAACATATGCCATAACAGAATACATAGATCATTTCATCAATCCCCTTGCCAAACTCCACCCCAGCTACATCAAAGACACATATCATTTTGTACAGACAATGAGAAACCAACAAGTACCCGGCCACACCCTCCTTTTTACAATAGACATAGATTCCCTATACACCAGTCTTCCGCGACTGCAGCAACCAAACCAAGACACTGGCCACCAAAGTCCACCTCAAAGATACGGACCGACATGCACTCCTCCATAAAACCAGCTACCACCCAAGGAACACGTACAGAGGTCTGATAAAGTCCCAGCTGATATGCTTCCACAGGATCTGCACCTTCCCAGAGCATGTGGAGGAAGCTGTAAGCACCCTCTTTAGCGCGCTGAGGCCTAGGGGTTGCTCGAAGCGCTTCCTCAGGTGTGTCAAGGCGGAGGTCAGCCGCACCTTTAAAGATAAGTACCACCACAGCGTCCCCTGGCCAGCCGGCCCAACTCTCGTCCCCCCGGTGGTCACCTACTCGGAGACCTCCAGGAGCCTCCTATCCACCATCAAGACCAACTCTGAGGGGGCGAGGAGGAACTGTGACGCGCTGGGGGACTGCCGGCTGATCTCCACCCACCGCAGGAACAAAAACCTCAAAGATTTACTGGTGCACTCAAACCTCCACAAGCCAACCAGAACCGGGGAAGCACTTCGAGGCTTGGCTGTTGGTTTTATTTCTCTCCCCCACATTTTTAACCCTCACGCCACAATAGCCATAAACCCGTGGCAGGCCTTGAAGCCCACAACAGGCAATGTTATATATGCTATTCGGTGCAAGGCCTGCCACAAAATGTATGTGGGGCAGACCAGACACTCAATTGCTACCAGAATAAAACAGCATTTTTATATTATGAACAACGGGAGTGGCACCAGTGTCCTGTATGCACATTTTAAACTCTATGGCCAACACAATGTCCAGAGCATGGGCCTGGAGAGCAGAGAGGATTGGACCACGGGCCAGAGACAGGCAGCAGAGAGGAAATGGATTCATCTACTAAAGACCATAGACCCCACTGGACAAAATGAAAAGTATGGTTGATGACTCCATTTCCACTTGATAAAACTTTTTTTCACAGCATTTACTAGAAGTGCTCACCTCCACACTTTCCAGGGCCTCTTCTCCTGCAGGTTTCTGGCAGGGCTCCGACTGCGGTGATCCAAGAAAGAAACACTCTCCTTCCAATGGCCCTCTCCCCTTTTTTTGGAAAAAAAAATGTTGATTTAACCTTTTTAATTGTTTAATTCTTCTTCTTCAATTATTAAGCACTTATAATTTATATATTTCTTTATATATTTATTCCATAACTGTGTGTGTGTGTGTGTGTGTGTGTGTGTGTGTATATATTTACTTTTCCTTTATATATATTCTGTTACGGACTCGAATGACACAGAGGCCAAGACCCAGAATGCAGAGACAAAAACTCTGGTTTTTATTGTCCAAATGTAAAGTAACAAATGATACAACCAAAATCTCCACAAGGGGAAAAAACTCATAGACTAAGGCAAAAGGCGACTGAACAGAAATCTCCACTAGGGGAAAAAGGCACTAAACAAAGTTACAACTAAAAATCACCTTGAAAGGGAGAAAAACTCAGCTAGAGTAAGATAAATCAAAAATCACCTGCAAACAGGGACAACACTTGAGAAGTCAGCGATATAGAAAACTCGGGATTCAAACAACTAGAGATCATGTATTTATTTATCATTCACACATACATTTAGCAGGACAATTTATTACTTAACTCTTTCTATGGCAATGGTAAAAGGACAATTGCATGTGACATCCAAAGGAACTTTTAACCGATCACAAAATGGAGGTCCATGGACTATTCCCACAACCTGCAACACAAAATGGAGACCCACAGATGATGCACATCAGCAGGAGCATGTGGACCGGTGCCGGGTTTTGAATCTGCGTCCCTGGTGTGGAGGACGGAGACTTTCCACCTGCGCCACGAACATCCTTGTGCAATAGCCTCACCCACCTGTTCATATCACGACAGTTAGGCCAGTGCATCATATTTTTAATAAAAAATCCTAAGCCAACCCCTACTTCACACCGCAGCAACAAATAAATGAATCCTAACCCCCACCACCCACACCCCCAAATCAGCCCTCACATAACCAACCCCCGTCGCCCCCTTCCCGAGATCCCTACCACATGTGGCAAGGCATCAAGGCCATCACAGACTATAAGCCAAAAAAGACAGCCCCACCAACCAGCAATGCCCCCCTCCCTGATGAGCTCAACTACTTCTATGCTTGCTTTGACCAGGACAGCACACAACCAGCCACCAAAACTGCTCCCCACCCAGATGATTAAACAGCCCCTCATGCTCTCCACTTATGATGTGCGTTCTGTACTCAGCAGGGTTAACATCTCTAAGGCTGCTGGCCCTGGCAGCTTACCAGGGTGTGTGCTCAAGGCCTGTGCAGAACAGCTGGCTGTGGTCTTCACTGACATCTTCAACCTGTCACTGGCCGAGGCAGCAGTCCCCATGTGCCTAAAGACCACCACTATCTTGCTGGTACTGAAGCAGTCAGCCGCAGTGGACCTTAATGACTTCCAGTGCTGTTTTAGATGTCTCCTGCTTCAACACACCTGATTCAAATGAGTGGCTCGTTATCAAGCCACTGCAGAGCTTGATGACGAGCCAATCATTTGAATCAGGCGTGGTGGAGGAGGGAAACATCTGAAACATGCAGGGCAGAGGGGCCCGAGGAATTGAGAAACACTGCCTTAACAGAAGCAAAAGCAAACTTCTCTGACTGAAGGCGAGGGGAAAAGGATCTCCACATTTCTTCTTAAAGGTAAGTCACATAATGTGATATAACTATTTCATAATTAACGTTACTTGTGCTAAAGCTCTTAAAATGTTTGAACTTTTCTGGAGTAATTTGTCCATGCCTGCTATCAAGAGACTCCCATAGTTTAAAAGATGAATATGGAAATATGAAAATGAAATCACAAGGTTTAAAGTATGTCTTACATATAACTTAAAAAAATTTATTATATTATATTTATTTAAATTTATACCTGCAGAAACCCTATTTGTTTTGCATCCCTATTGATTTGGTAGCCTAATACTGACATATTACTTAATGGACAAAAGGATAGATTTTGTTGTTGTTTATTTTTTGCGTTACATTCTCTACTTTGGCGTTACTGACAAATTTTCTCTTGTTCTTTTGTATGCAGGTCCCTCCTGGGAATTAAATTGATGTTGTTGCTATTTTTTATAGTTATAGTTATAGTTAGTTATTTTGTTTTGTTTTTTAAAATGTTGTTAAAAGAAGAACAGAAAGGCTAGTTTAGCCTGATAAAAGAACTTTATTGTGGAAAAAAAATTAAATGGTTATACCAAAAAGAACTTTATTGTGGAAAAAAAATTAAATGGTTATTCCAAACAAACAATTCTGAGTTATTTATTTACTGCCATAATCCGACTGATAAAGCATGGATGACTTCATGATAACCAGTAGAAAGTCTCTCACTTTTCCTTCCAGGCTGAATACTGTAGATAATTTACCTCAGATACAGGTGAACAGTCAACATTTTGGCAGCTTTCATGTATTTGGTTCTGATTACTCAAACATTCAGAGAGCCTGGGCATAAGGGAAACCCAGAATAGCAAAATTCAGAGTCCAGCTCTATCAGTCCTGCCTGAACAAGATGATTCATCACTTTCTTAATTTACAAAGGAGCATGTACCATCCAGAATTACATACATAATGTCTTGTGTAGGTTGCCAAAGGCAGGGAATTCAACTTGCTCCTTTGAATGATGTCATATGTTTATATGTTGTTCTCATGCTGTTACAAAGCATCTGCCTTTTCTATTTCATCAGTCTGTTTCATATGCCGCCCTGCAATCGGCTGGCGACCGGTTCAGGGTGTACCCCGCCTCTCGCCCATTGTAGCTGGGATAGGCTCCAGTCCCCCGCAACCCCGAAAGGGATAGGCGGTATAGATAATGGATGGATGGATGGATGTTTCATATGCCTCCTCAAGGTCCTTTTAGTAAATGCATCCTCATAGAAATGTGCCTGCATGCCCTCAAGAGAACACCCGTAACCTCTGCAGGTGTGATAAGATGTTTAGGGGTTTTTTTGTAAAATCAACAGGAATTTTTTTCTCAAAATTTTTTTGGCGTTCTACGTATTCTTGCATCATTCTCAGAAGGAATAAGTGATAAAATGTGCAATATTATTTTAATGTAACATGACAGTAACCTGCTAGCCACAGAGTTATGGTATTTTCACTTTCACTAAAAAGGTTAATTACAATAAAGTAGAAATACCCACAAAATGAGCTGGGGATATGGACACCAGCCCAAGTACATTTGAAAGCTGGCTCAGCTGCAGCCCAGATGAAAAAACGGATCCGCAGCAGTATTGCCAGAAGACACCGACCCAAGTCTGTTTGGGAGCTGGCCCAGTTGCGGCCCAGATGAAAAAACGATCTGCACCAGTACTGGCCTGGTATGCCAAAAGACAGTGGCTCAAGTCTATGGAGTTAGATCAGTCTCATAATTAATAAATGCATGCAGAAGGATTCACAAATGTATATTGGGATTTATATATAAATGTCACACAAATATTTTTCAATGCAAACACAAATATTTCGCATTCTATATAAATACAAAAATAATCCACATATAAATTAATAAAGTTCACAAATGTATTTTTGATGCACACACAAATATAACTTGTTTTAAATATATATCACGGAAATCTACAAATATCTTTATCTAAAAACATTTGCAATTTTCATCTAAATCATATATGTATATTGTGACATTTATTCACGAACTGTCGAATCTGCATTTGCGAACCGCTCTCCATTTGTGAACTTCACTGCATTTGTGTGTGAATGTTTTTGAGACTCCCCTGCCGTCTCTCGATCCACAAATGCATTTTTTTTTTAACAGGGAAGTATCTGTAGCCAATCAGATGTCGCCCTCTTTTCAGCCAATCACAAGAACGTGCCCCACATGGGGGTGGGATGTACTTTTCAGCCAATAATATGAACACGTCTGCACAGCACTATAAATGCCTGCCACAGCCAAGGACAGGCCGTCGTTTACCATGAACATGGCGTCCGGCAGTGGTAATGCAGAAAGTGTAAATGAAACATTATGCAGGTTTACTTAGTTTTCCTAAGTTGTGAGGTTTCCTCATAGTTAGAAAATTGTATGAAATATATAGTTACGTGGTTTAAGTGTGTATCTAGTTTCATGAGCTAGCGAGCTATTCAACCCTTTGTGAGATGCTCATGGTCAACGACGGCCTGTCCTTGGCTGTGGCAGGCATTTATAGTGCTGTGCGGACGCGTTTTACATTTGTGAACTTTATTAATTTATATGTGGATTATTTTTGTATTTATATAGAATGAGAAATATTTGTGTGTGCATTGAAAAATATTTGTGTGTTGAGAGACATTTATATATAAATCCCAATATACATTTGTGAATCCTTCTGCGTGCATTTATTAATTATGAGACTGATCTAACTCCATACAAGTCCGGATAGGAGCTGGCCCAGCTGCAGTCCAAATGAAAAAAACGGATCCGCACCAGTATCACCAGAAGAAACTGGTCCGAGTCCGTTTTGGAACTGGCCCAGCTGCGGCCCAGATGAAAAAATGGATCTGCACCAGTACTGGCCCAGTTGTGCCAAAAGACACTGGCCCAAGTCCGGTTAGGAGCCGGCCCAGATGAAAAACGGATCCGAAACGGTATTGGCCCGTTGTGCTAAAGGACATCGTTATGCGGATCCGGTCCAGAACTTATGGAGGGTCTGGGCCAGATCCGGGCCAAATAATTTTTGCTATCTGGGAGGGGCTCATCTTGGACTAGAGGAAGACACACCCCCATTCACATCGATGGGGCTGAGATTGAATGCTGAGGCGGAGGTCTCCAGCTTCAAGTTCCTGGGTGTCCACATCTCCGAGGACCTCTCCTGGGTGGGTCTTGAAGGACTAGCCATTTGAGCTTGCCCCAAGATCCTTTGTTTAGCTCAAATGGGTCACATAGCCACACGCTTGTAGTTTCACCATCACTTCCACCGAATCTTATTCAAATCTGGAATTCAACCCGAACCATACTCAGGTCACTCATTTCACATTGGTGCCGCCTCTACCGCTCCCCAGGAAATTCCCAACCACATCATAAAAATTCTCTCCCGCTGGTCTTCATCTTCATACCTCACATATATCCGAAACAAAGAGACACCAGAAAAACCTATGCGCAGCTTTTGCTAGAATTTCCTTTGGGGCTTAATTGAAACCCAAGAACATTAAAAGAGACAGCTGCCCCACCCTGAGTCCCTACCTTCCCCAGTTTCCTCTTGTCACCAAACCAACAGCCAACACCAATCTAATATCGTACTCCATTCAGCCAAGAGTCTACCATTCGTTCCTTTGTTCCCTTATTCCTTTGCCTTCCTCTTTCATCCTCTTTAACCTCACCCCTCCATCCCTTGACCCCTTGGCCCTCACCCCTTCATCCCTTCACCCCTCGACTCTCACCCCTTCACCCCTCGACCCTCATCCCTGGAAGGCTTTCCAGTGGGGAGTATGAGAAATTAGTGCAGTGTAAATTGTCATGATAAATGTATAATGTGAAAACTGTTATTGTAGGCTACAATGAATTTCTCATCCTTCATTTTTTTTTAACCTAGTTGTCATTAGATACTCAGCTTTCTTTAAATCACTAGTTTCATATTAGAAATTAATCAACTTACACACAAAACTATAGCAACATTCTTCATCTACACATCTCCTGCAATGCAACAGTAACTGTTTCTCCTCTGATAATCAAGTGTTAGAGACTAGAAGTAAAAGACTTGGCTGGAGTCATCAGGGGAATAGAACCATTGATTAGCAATCAGCAAATGTAAAGGAATCCACTGAAACTCCTGCATATTGGATACCCAATCAATATGACATGATTTTCATTTGTGTCCCGAAGTCATTGGATCTATGTCAAAGCATTGGAGTCTATCAGCTGGTGTGTTTCCTAGGCAACCATCTACAGCAAATCACTATTTCCTTGACAGTACTCATCGAAGATCATTGATCAGAGCTGAGAGGATTGTGGATCCATAAGGAAGTTAACAATGCTCAGTGAATATCTGTGAACAGCCGTTTTTGGCCAGACTTATTGACAAAGAGAACAAACCATCATTTAAGTGTTTAAAGTGAAAAAGAATATTGAGTTGTTTGTTGATGGAGAATAAGTGGCTATTTAAGGAGAAATCAGTTTCAGACAGACAGAAACACACAGCTTTTTACATCTGAAAATACACATACTTATAGGGACAATCTTTGAATGCAATACTGCTACTGGTGATTCACAAAAATAGTTTATTCTCTTTTAAGGTGAAAATGTAATTGTACGAGAGTTGCAAAATTATTATTTAACATGGTTTCAAAATCAAAACATTCATTATTTTTTTTCCATTAAGTGGCACAGATACCAATTTAAGTTAGTTAATTTTGTCCCAAAATGACTCTCTCACAGCAACTCTTGATGGAATGCTATGAAATTTGATATGTTTCCCAGCAGTTAAGGCCACTGAGTTTGTGATCCCCTGACTTCCTGTAGGTAAAGGTCACAGGTAAAAGTATTGTCCAGTGAAAGTTTTTGCACTTGAACCAGTTACCCTAATGGCTTTGGTGATCCTTTGACATTTCACCAACACTCTGACATTCATGTCAGAGTGACATGACATTCATGTTCTCCTCAACATGAATTGTGGTAACTTTGGTGAGCCTATGACTTTTCATCTAGTGCCATCATCTGGTCAACATTTCAATTTTTCCAATACTTTGGTTTATTACCAAATACCAGCAAATCTAATGGCATTCTCATCAGCCTCACCTGTACTTCAATAATGTAAAAGCTTGTTATGTTCTCACGGGAGCCAAGTTCTGATTGATTGGGGCAAAACCCTAATCTAAGCGTCATCTCCCTAAAGAGCATTCTCATTTGACACAGAAATTGCAGAAGCAGTTTTACATTAGTGCTGAAGAAGCATTCTTTGAATTGACTTAGTTAATTGAGTAATATTTTAAGAGTTGTTATTTTTCTTTTTAAAAATCAATGTACAACAACCTGTGCAGCTGAGTCAGTCTCATACATGCTTGTTGCCATGGATGCACCCAGGTAGCTTGCTAGCTATATGGAAAGATGGCCTTTCACTCTAGTCTACAATGCTCTGATTTAAACAGCTATCACGGAGCACAACACGAGACCTATTTGACAGTGATTTGGCAGTGCGTCACTCATGAACCTATCGCACCTGGGATGTATCAATTTATTATAAATACAGTCAACATAAAATAGCATAATCTAAATATCTTATCGTCCACAGCTCCAGCACTGATCTGTTTGACTTATGAAACCAAACAGCAACATCCATGGAAGCAAGAAGGAACCAGTTTTAGATAAAATGGATCCGCCTACAGGCAGATGACTGTTGGTGTTGGCAGCACCTGGTGGCCTCACTGCATTCAGTCTGGCTGTACAGTCAAGACTGTGGAGGCGTGTACAGACGGTAATGGACTGGCATCTCTCTCACTCTTCTGTTAGTTTTGTTGCACCTGTTAGACTGGAATTAATTACACCTTTATCCTTATTAATGGACACACTCCAAAACCCAAAAGGCACAGCGCTTGTTTGTGCTGGATGTGTGTCACTTTCACACCATTTACATTTGGCACATGCATCGAAATCAAAAAGTCAATCTGTCTTTGCTGACACTTGAAAGCTATCCAAAGATGAACTGAAAGGAATAACTGTAGAATAGTAAAAATTGCTATTTCAAAGAAATGTTATTCATATGTTCCATTCTCTGTCATGGTTGATGTTGTTCTGTCTGGGGACCCACGAGCCGCTTTTTTTATGCCCAGTCTCACTCCAAAGCATGAACCAGACCTGCTGATCCCCAGAAGGATAGTGCGTCAGTGTCAAATTTAGCCCTGCCTTGGTGTGAAAAGTACAGTCTTGCGTGTATGATGGCATAGTACCACAGGATATGGTGATAGATCATACACAAGACTTTCATACCTTCTCTCACCTGGGTTTGATTCCTGTGTGAAACCAATAGTCAATATTGATTGTTTCAAGGAAGTCATTATTTTAGGCCAAATTTGGGATTTTTCCCTAAATCTAACCAAATAGATTTGGTGTCTAAATCTAACCAAACTGTGACTTCCCATGAAATGTTTCTCAGCATTTTCCAGACTATAAATCTCTCCGGAGTATAAGTCGCATCAGTCGCATCAGTCAAAAAATGCGTCATGAAGAGGAAAGCCCAGGGCTCTCAAGTCTCATGCATTGGGCATTATTTGTAAATACTAATAATAAAAATTAACGAAAAATTCTAAATAATAAATTAAATTACTAATAAATTACCAGGATAACGCCCACCAAGTTGCGCCGCTATTTTTTATAACAGTGGAACAGGTAGAGGAATTAGTGGTGTGTTGGTCAGAGCCCCCGGTTGTCACTGAAGTCCATGCTTTGTCGATCCATTGAAAGACTTGCTGGAAAGTTGCATGACGCATCCTCCCCGTTGCCGTGAAGCTGTGCTCTTCATCCACCATCCACTCCTCCCACAGGCGATGCAAGGCTGCCTTAAAGAAAGCTCCGGTTCACAGAGATGTCGAGTGGTTGAGGTACGTTGGTTAAGCCTCCAGGGATAATGGCAGTTATGAAGTTGCAAGCTTTTATTTTATTTTTGAATTGTGGCGTTATGTGCACTTGCATACTGTCTATCACAAGCAGGGCTTTGCGTGTTTTAAAGAAGCCATCAGGATGCTTTGTAAGCCAAAGGTTCATCATTTCTTGATTCATCCACCCTTTCTCATTCACGGCCATGACAACTTTGGAGGGGAGGGATACGTATTTTGGCATGGTTTAAAATGACCATTGTGGCAGTCATTTAAATTCATCTCCTTGGCAACTGCATAGGCGTGGAGACGTAACTGCACCGTTGACAAGCCTCTCCTGGCAGCACATTGTTCAAGCACCCATCTGTGGACTTGCTTCTCCAGCTCTGGGCATCGTGCTTTAAGCTCGCGATTACGTGTCTTTGCTTTTTTCTTTGTAGTAAGAGAAACCTCTGCTTTTCGCCAGTCTCTCACAAGTTTCTCACTCACTCCAAACTTTCGTTCTGCTGCATGATTACCATTTTCAGATGCATATTTTACTACCTGCAGTTTGTAACTTGCAGTATAGGATGTTCTTTTGGGGGGCATTTTGTTTGTGTTCAGTCTTTCTCAGTTGTCTTTTTTCCGGTAATTTGTGGTGCAGGAGTGGTACAGGTGCAGCATATAGTTGTCACAAGCCTAGAGCGCCCTCACGCAGCTGTAGACGATAATCTGGAAACTGTGACCTCCCCTGACTATAAGTCGCAGGACCAGCCAAACTATGAAAAAAGTGTGACTTATAGTCCGGAAAATATGGTATGTTAAAAAAATATGGAAAATTTTGAATGAAGTAATGTGTAAGAAGTCAGGAAATTCCCCAAAATATGTGGAATGTGCAGGTCAGTTTATCACCAGGCCATAGGATTTTTCTAATTATTTTAACAACTTTTTAATCGACAAAATAGACAATATAAGATCTTTGTATGCAACTGGATGATATTAACTAAGCAACAGTGTCAACAGCATTATGAGTGATAATACATGTAGTTTTGCATTTCATGAGGTTACCCAGGACAAAGTTAAGAAGGTATTGTCAGGATCTGTGGTTTCCCCTCCTTTTTGCACTATTGTGCCTTTGTGTTTCCCTTCCCCTCTGTCTCCTATCTGTCTTTCCCCTGTCTGTCGTATGTGTGTGTGTGTGTGTGTGTGTGTGTGTGTGAAGCTGCAGGGCGTGGATGGTAGGTCTAGGCTAGGTCTAGAGATGTTTCCCTTCGTTTGTGCCCTTAATTTACACGCAAATGGAGAATTCTCAGCGGGGCTGTGTGCCGGCGAATCTTCGCTCACTCTCCCGCTTCTCCCACCAGATGGACCGATGCTCAGTTCTTACGGCGCTGATCAATACCAGATCTCTCGCAAGTAAGACATTTACAACGAACAATAACTGCTAATAATTATTCTAGCTTTGAACTGCAGCTGTTCATGATCGACCTCGCCTGTCCCGTGCTGTGTGCCACAGTCTGTCGCCCTCCCAAATTTAATAAGGATTTTATTCAAGAGTTTTCTGAGTTTTTGTCCGATTTTATCTCAAAGTTTGATAAGCTATTGATTTGTGGAGATTTTAATATTCATGTTTGCTGCGCGGACAATCAACTGGCTAATGAGTTTAAAGGCCTTTTGGATTCCTTTGATCTCACTCAATCTGTTAATGCACCAACACATGAGCATGGACACACTCTTGATCTTGTCTTTTCTCATGGGCTTTCAGTTTCGCTCAGAGAAATAGTGGACACTGCCATCTCGGATAACCTCCCCGTTGTTTTTGACTTTGCTGCCCTGCCACCTACCAATAAGCCTGTTTCCCCAGCTCGCAGACGCAGCATCTTCACTTCATCGACAGCTGGAGAGTTTGCTGTTGCCTTTAGGGACTTTCAGCTAAATGTTGACAGTGGGCTGGCTCCTCCCCTTTGTCCAGACAGCCTTCTCTCCACTTTCCATTCCACTTGCTCTGTGATTCTAGACACTGTCGCCCCTTTTCGGGAAAGAAGCACCAAAACCAGGACAGATCCCTGGTTGAACGATCACACCCGTCTGCTCAGACAACAGTGCGGACAGGCTGAACGGCGGTGGAAGAAGGACAAACTCCATGTTTCCCTGGGCTGGTTAAGGGACAGCTTGGCTACATACCAGAAGACTCTGAGGGAGGCCAAGTCCTAATATCTGTCCTTCATTATTACTAACAGTTCTCATCATCCAAGAGTGTTATTCAGTACTATTGACTCTGTTGTTAACCCACGCCCCACTGTCCTGTCTGATGCCTCCACTGCAACCTGTGAAGAGTTTGCCTCTTTTTTTACTGACAAAGTGACAACAGTCAGGCAGACTATTAGCAGTGTTGATGCGTCCCTTGATGATGTGTGTGTTCCTCCGACACAGTCTGCTGTTTTCGAGCAGTTTGAGACTGTATCTCTGTCGTCTTTCGCTAAGGTGGTTAGTGGCATGAAACCCACTAATTGTCCCTTAGACATTATTCCGGCCAAGTTCCTGAAGGAAGTTTTTAATTCTGTTGGGTCAAGTCTACTTATTTTTATAAACACCTGTCTTAGTTCGGGGTCTGTCCCAGCTGCCTTCAAACACGCTGTGGTTAGGCCCCTCCTTAAACAAACCACATCTTGACCCCTCTGTGCTGTCCAATTTTAGGCCTGTCTCTCATTTGCCTTTTCTCTCTAAGGTTTTAGAAAGAAAATGTTTTTATTCAACTGCAGACATTTTTGGAGAATAATTCTGTTCTTGACAAATTCCAGTCTGGCTTCAGATCCCGACATAGCACTGAGTCAGCACTGCTAAAGGTGCACAATGATATTGCTTTGTCTGTGGACGCTGGGAATCCTGCTGTGCTGGTACTGCTGGACCTCACAGCGGCTTTTGATACAGTTGACCATGCAGTCCTTGTATCTCGCCTAGAACAGTATGTAGGCATCCGTGGCACTGCTCTCCAGTGGTTTAAGTCATACCTGGCAAATAGGAGCTTCTCTGTGATGATTGGTGACCTCTGCTCTTCATTTGCCTCCCTCCCTTGTGGGGTGCCACAGGGATCCATCCTTGGCCCTATTCTGTTCTCATTGTATATCTTACCGCTGGGATCAGTTATAAAAAAACACAATCTGTCTTTTCACTTTTACGCTGATGATCTGCAGATATATTTGCCCATGAAACCAAACAAAAATACTGCACTTACTAAACTGTTGGAATGCGTTACTGATGTAAAGCAGTGGCTGGCATGGAACTTCCTGCACTTAAATGACAGCAAGACCGAATGTGTCTTGTTTGGCACGTCACCTACCTCGAATGTTCTCACAGCTAACTGTAGTACTTTGGCCCCCTTTTTTAAAGCATCTGTGATGCATCCTTGGGGTAACATTCGACAATGGGCTTAAATTCAACAAACAGATCAGTTCTGTTGTAAGAACAAGTTTTTTTCAGCTCCGTCTCCTGGCCAAAGTGAAGCCATTTCTCAGTCGGCAGGATCTCGAGAAGGCAGTCCATGCTTTCATTAGCTCAAGACTGGATTACTGTAATGCCCTTTATGTTGGCCTTAGCCAGTCTTCAATTTCACGTCTCCAACTAGTACAAAACGCTGCTGCCCGATTTTTAACAAGCATGTCTAGACGTGAACACATTACCCCTGTTCTGTCGTCACTTCACTGGCTCCCGGTTCGTTTTAGAATTGATTTTAAACTGTTGTTGTTTGTTTTTAATGCCATCAACGGCCTGGCTCCCTCCTACTTGTCTGATATTTTAACTATCCGTGATCATGGCAGGGCCCTGCGTTCTTCGGGTCAGCTTCTGTTAGACATCCCGAGGTCAAGATACAAACAGTGGGGTGATCGTTCTTTTGCTGTCGCTGCTCCGAGACTGTGGAATAAACTGCCCCCCGACATTCGCACCACTACTGATCTCGGCCTTTTAAATCGAAGCTGAAGACTCACTTTTTTAGATTGGCTTTTAATTCTGGCTAGGACAGCCTCTTTTTTTTTTGCTGTTCTATTTTCTATGCCTTTGGAAGGCTTTTAATAACCTGTAGCACCATGGCACTTTCCACTTTCTATTTTATATGCCTTTGGGAGGCTTTTAATAACCTGTAGCACAGTGGCACTTTCCTTGGTCAACACTTGTGTCTTATTGTTTTTGTGTTTTCGTTTTTCTGTATGGTTTTATGGCATTGTTGTAAAGCACTTTGGGTACCTTTTTGGTTATTTTAAAGGGCTATATAAATAAAATTTGATTTGATTTGATTTGAATTCGCCTCTGAAAATGATGCATTCTAAAAATTCCGGCCACAGTGGAGATTTTGGAAAACTTCGGTTGCACGTTTGCATGTAAACTGAGGAAAACGGAGAAAAACAGAGTTTTAGGTAGCCGACGTCACATTATGTGCCAGAACTTACACCTGCGCCAAAAGTGCAACCTATGTTTACATTTTCATTTGGCTATAGTGTTCATGGATGGATTCAGAGTAGCAGTTGCATTTATGTTGGTGCAAACCCTTTTTGTATGTTTGCATTTGCAAATACAGCTGTTGTATTATATCGAGGAGCAGAGACGAATGAGTGCCCAAAGGTCAGCAATTTTGCAACAACTTCTCCCCCCTCCAACACAAAAAGCCAGTCCGCATCAGACTGCTGAAAACGGACGTGTGCACAGTGTTATTTTTGAAAACGGAGAGGGTGAAATGTCCGTTTATGAAAATAGCCGGCTACGTGTTAACATGGTGCTAGCCTTGCACCCAGTATTTGGCAAATTGTCTGTTCACCTTTGTGGTAACATTGAGACTGTTGAGATCTACCTGGTATAATGACTATTTTTGCCTTCTCCGCTTTTTTGCCTTACTGGCTCCTGTCTTCTTGTGTCCAGGTGCTCACCCTCGTGCTCCTGCCTATGTAACGTCAGTCTGTCGTTGTGACTAAGGCCCCGTTTACACTTAGGAAAAACGCATATGTTTTCATGTGGTTTGGCCTCTTGTTTACATGCAAACAGAGTTTTTTTTATTTTTTCTAAAACCAAATTACTGTGCTAAATCAGATCACTGACTTGGTTTGATCGAATAGATTGCATTGTCTTCAAGACGGGAAAGGGCAGCACTATTCAAGTTTGTTTGTCCTGTGTGGTCCTGTAGTGTCTTTCTGTCTGCTCCATGTCTTTGTGTGTGAGTGTGTGCTCTTCTGTTTTTTAGCAGCTATGCTGGTCCAGCCCTCCTCCATACAGCAAGTGGTGTCGCTATCCTATTGGTCCCTGCTGCCGCATCCAGCCTGTTTTAAACTGCAGATTTTTCATTCTTCGGGGGACTTGGCTTGACAGCAGTGGCTTGTGTGGTTTCTGGCGTTTTTGGATTGACAACTTTGTCCCCAGATCTCTTGTGTATATTGTGATAGTGTTAGTTCTAGTGGTGTGGTTTTTGGTGGTGGGTTGTAGATCTTCTTCGGGTTTTTGGGTTATAGGTTGTTACACTGTATATATTTAGCACTATTTTGTTTTGTTTTGGCTGGGACCCCTTTTGCCTGTACATCAGGGGCCCGTTACACAAAAGTAGGATTAAGACATCCAGGATAAGTGACTGAGCTGGGTTCAACCAATCCAAAACATGAGCGACCAGGTTTAATCGGTTGCACAAAGACCAAGCCAGGATGAGCAGACACGGATTCAACAAGCCAGGTGAAACCTATCCTGGATAAGTATGTGCACACGGCTTCCTCAAATAGACCCCGCCATCGATCACAGATTCACCGATTCATCATGGCAACTAGAGCGGCGTACTTTTCCCCGTCGGAGGCAGAAATCCTCATGGAGGCTTACGAGCAGGTGAAGGACCAAATTAAAAAGAAAGGCAACACCGCCACAGTTATAAAACAATGAGAGAAAGCGTGGCAAAGTATTGCAGACTGTCTGAATGCATCAGTAACGCACAACCCACTCAGTGCTCCGCTGAAACATCACAATTACAATCCAAATAGTTGATTAACATCTCCGAAAAAGTAGTTGTACTTGTGAATCAGTTGAAATTGTAAGTGAAATTGTGTAAATGTAACTCCATCAGACTGTATAACTCCTTGTTATACCATGGTCTGGATGATTACTCGATTCTGATTAGCTGCAGGGTGTCCGTTAAAAAGTGTTGTAGGACACCTATAAAAAAGTTCCGGTCAAATAGCCTGATTGTTCTAAATTATTGCACTGGCTCAAACGCTAGTTGGTAACCGTGGCAACAGAAACTGTCTTGCTTACCTTACTTACTTGCTTCATACAGAGTGAATGATGGATAATATTTATAAAAACGATTTAGGATAGGGCTGCAAGGTTGCGCAGCAGGTAGTGCGTGTGCCGCACAGCAAGAAGGTCCCCGGTTTGATTCCCGGGTCGGGCCTGAGCACATCAAAACGCTGAGCACAATTCCCGTGCCTGCTTGGGTTCTCTCCGGGTACTCCGGCTCAGGGCCGTGCAGAGACCTTTGGAGGAGCAGGTGCTCAAAGTTAAAAGGGGGCACGTGGAGCATGAATTTGAAACACCATACAGAAACATACCTTAATATTAATATAACCGGTTGAATGGTAGCAACCCATATTCATAAAGAATCTAACATGGACTCACAACATACCATATCATTGTCCACACCTCATATATTTGTTAGAGGCCAGTGCAAAGCCAAATTAGTCTCTGTTTTACCTGATGGGGTACGTTGAACAGCTTTTGTTGAGGGGGTTGGTGGGGAGGCCACGAATTTAATCCATTCATAACCTGCCCTTTATTATTCCTAGTGCTAAATTAACAAAGTAAAAAATAATTAAATGATATAGAAATCGTGTATTTAAATATTTTTGTGCTTTTATTCAGTTTGACTATCGACTTTGACAGCAAGGTTCTAAAAGATATATAATTTGTATGCATATTATATCTAATTTGTGTGTAAATGTTATAAACAAACAAGTACTGATATGTTTAAATGACAGGCTGAGAAAATCAAAATTCAAATTCTTCTATTATTATTGTATTTATATTGTAATAATCCAAAATTATGTGAATATGCATATTGCATTAATAACATAGTCTATGCCTCATTGCCTCTAGAAACATAGGAAAAAACAGCTTGACAGTAAAATAACACGATATCTCTCTAATACACTTTGCCCATGACAAGAGAAACGTACAGAAACAAACAAACAAACAAAAAAGCCTGACATACTTTCCCCCACAGCACACTGTGTGTGGTTAACTAGCGACTATAACTTGTGAGAGGTGTGTGTGCAGAGTTGGATGACACAGAGGATGCTCATTGCTCACTTCACTTCGTCAGTCATCTTGCAAGAATACACCGTACACAAGCAAATACGCTGCAAAACCTATTCATCGGACCAGTTGTTTACTCCCTCGGGTCTTCTTCGGTTTCGCTGGCAGTGGCCGTCTCCAGCAGCTCAGCGATTAGCAGCAGGGCACGTCTGGGCACGTCAGGGCAGCGACGGCAGAGTGAGGGCACGTTGTGGATCATGTGACCGACCAAGGTAGATCTAAATTATTATCATTTTGTTTTATTTATTATTATTTTGGGCCACACATTTACAAAAATTAAAAAAAAGAAATCACTTGGGCATCAACGGGCAAAGGCAGGTCCAGCCCCCCCCCCCGCGGCATCCTCCCACAGACCAAAAACATGCTCATTAGGTTAATTGGTGACTCTTAATTCTTTAAATTGTCCTTAGGTGTGAGTGTGAGCGTGTGCTGCCCTGCGATCGACCGGCGGCCCCCCCCCCCCCGAAAGGGATAAGCGGTATAGAAAATGGATGGATTTAGGGTAGACTTACTTGCTTGATACACATTTAATGATCAGAGTCAATGGTGGATAATATTTATTGCAATAAAAACGATTTAGGAAACTATCTGTGGACTTTGATTCTTTGAAACAAAATTTCGCGTCATCCTCTGGACACACACAAGCGGTAAGAGGTGCACTTGCCCTCTGAAATGATACTTTGTATCACGTAACATAACGTTAAGCAATCATCTCACTTCCCTCCACTGATTAGGCCTAATATAATAGCTGCGGCCGACCGAGCTGCAGGTTCTTGTTAAAAACTTACGAATTTAACGTTAAAAAAAACAAAACAAAACAAAAACAAACAAAAAAAACCCATTAACGTATTAATAATTGATTTAATATTTATTTCTTTCGTAAGTGACCATGGTATAAGCGGAGCTTCGCGTTGGACGGTTCACGCCTCCGCGTCGTCCATTCATTTCTGATAATGGACACCTTGTCTGGCATTATCCCTTACATAATTTCCCTTTGGGATAAATAAAGTTGATCTTATGTTATCAAGTTAGATTGATTTGGCCTCTTATGTTTGTGCTGTACACAAGCTTGCAGGCTACTGCATCCATTCATTTATCTACAATGATTGAAATTAATGAAATAAATTAAAATTGAAATTAATGATGCTTGTGTTTTCCTGGATGTTTTCCTGCTTATGTTTCCATGCTCTTCTCCTGACAGCAGCTTAAGGTAATCTGAATTGATTTACACCAGTGCACAATATATCCACCTGCTTTAGTCTGTAAAATGGAAACTGGCTATCTCATAATTACTGCAAATGGCTTCTCTCTTTTTGGGAATGAAACTGAAAACATTTTAAGCTGATGAAGCATTAATTTCATATTTCAAAGTCTAAAGTGCTAAAGCATCTGCAGGAGAGTAAGAGACTGCAGCAATCCAGGAAATTAGTAATAACTGCAATCATGCAGAGTTTTATTATTTAGATTTTTTCACCCATGTTGACTGACTGAAAACTGTACTATAACTGAATTGTGAATAGAGGCTGCAGCAGTGGATGAAGCCCAGCAGTGAGGTGATGAGAGGGCTGCTGTGATTCTCCCTGACCATCTATTCTCTGTAGGTGCTGTTGGTCAGTGGGAGATGACACCACAGCACACAGACTGGTTAGGGAAGAGGCTGCCTGCTGGGCTGTGAGTCATGTCAATCTGGCAGTTAGGCTCCATCATACTGAGTCAGTACAGAATGAGGATCCAGACTGCAGGATGACAAAATATCCCGTCACAGAGAAAGACGCAGCCGGTATGCCAGGCATGTCTGGCTGAATCACGCGCTGAAGCTGCTGATGGATGTTATTTTCTTCTATTGTTCAGCTTGACCATTTTAATGCCAAAGAAATTCTACAAATGACAGCATTGTTCCGTCAGAAGTATTCCTGACCAAAAAAACCCGCCTCAAACAGCATTTCGACCGTGTGTCTCTGAAATTACAATTTCAATTACAATTTGTCATTTGGCAGACACTTTTATCTAAAGCAACGTACATATCAGATTTTCATACATCACAAGCAAAGTTCTAGACAGGAGAGAACAACAAGAGTAAGTGCCCTGACGCAACTTTCTTGTCCAACTGGACACTTTTATGAAACAAAGTGTTCAGTAAAGAGCTTGGTCTTTAGTATTTTTCTAAAGATTGAGAGGGACTCTGCAGATCAAATGGAGTTTGGTTACTCGATCCACCACCGGGGAACCACAGAACAAAAGAGTCTAGCCAGAGACTTGGGGAAATCGTGTGTGTGTGTGTGTGTGTGTGTGTGTGTCTGTGTGTGTGTGTCTGTGTGTATATACCGCAATTAATTGCAAATTAATCGCACATTTTCATCTATTCTAAATGTCCCTTGAATTATCATTTTAATACTGTTATCAACATGGAGAAATGGATAGGCTTGCTTTGTGCAAATGTTTTTTATGGAAAACAACACAGCGTGTAGTGTTATATTTCTCACTAATATTCTCATTTTGAGCAGTCATTCACATTTGAAAGAATCAAATCTCACACAATTTAACACTGTCAATAAACAGATGACAAAAAAATAAATAGTTGGTTACAAAAAAAGCCCCTTCAACAACCCTTTCTAAGGGATCAAAACAAGGTGATACAAGATAAAGTTACAAAGTGCACATCAATGTAAACTAGGACTCAGCCTATAGTGCAGTTAAACCATGGCTTAAACTTTCCTTTCTTAGGTTTCCTTTGAACATAACAGCATCCATACGCCTCTGTCGAAAGCCATCCATTGTCGCCTGGTTTTGACAAGGAGGCGGCAGAGAATTCACATTCGCCGTGTGTTTGGACATCTGGGGCCCGTTTCACAAAGCAGGTTTTGTGAAAACTCTGAGTTTGTTAAGCCTGAAATGAAGGAAACTCGGAGTTTTCCGTTTCACAAAGGGAGGTAACTCAAACCAGAGGAGGAGGGGTAACACTAGCCTGTTTCACAGAGAGAGGTAACTTAAACTCTCGGTCAGTTACCATGGTAACAGACTCTATGAACCTAACCTGGTCGGGACCAGGTTTTTCTCAATGAACCTCGAGTTTCTCTCTGTCTCCGCCCCCTGTCAGCCACACGTTTTTTGATTTCCTCATTCATTCAGGCAGCAGGCGAGTCTTGGTATAACATAGTTCTGCCGTCTGTTATTTAAAATAATCAGTCAGTCGGCCTATATGAGAAGTCCACTTTTCCACTATGGCATATCCTTTTGACAACGATCCCGTGGATGAAGGTGCAGCATTACTGCGCAGGGAATTAAATATTCGTCAGGAGATGGTTATCAGACCACGCATAGATGTTCTGGCATGTCCAGACAATTATCTTTTTGAACGGTACCGTTTCACGTCACAGTCCATCACCTACATCCACAACCTAATCCGTCCTTATATCTGCAACATTACCAGCCGTAGTCATGCTCTCACATCCCAGCAGATATTGTGTGTTGCGCTGCGTTTCTTTGCAAATGGGAGTTTTTTGAATAATATCGGAGATGCAGAGCACTTAAGCAAGGCAACTGTATGCAGGGCGGTCAGAAAAGTTTGCCTCGCCTTGAAACGGCTATTACCCATCTTCGTGGCTTTCCCTGGACATAAACCTGTCAGAGTCATCAAGGAGGAGTTCCACAGGATTGCAGGTGAATGATGCAGAGATCCAAATGAATTTTAAATTATATTCCATTAATGACATTGTGCTGCAATCTCAGACTGGGATTAGTAATTTTAATTTCTTTTAGGATTCCCCAGTGTGATTGGCTGCATAGATGGCACACACATCCCCATCATGGCTCCCTCACATAATGAAGCAGATTATGTGAATAGGAAGTCCATTCACAGCATAAATGTGCAGGTACATGTAGATTGACTACTGTTTCAAAATGTTAAAGACTGCATCATAATTCAACATCTGTCATTCTCTGCACTGTCAAGATCGTATGTGATGCTGCACACTTAATTTCCAATGTGGAGGCCAAGTGGCCTGGGTCTGTTCATGAATCAAGGATTTATCGCGAGTCTAACCTGAGCAGCAGACTGCAACGTGGTAAGCAGCCTAAAGATTTGCACAATATAATTCACCTGTCTCCCTCCTTTAATATACTCTGATATGTCCCCTACACGTTACAGGAGAGTTTGATGGCCTTCTGCTGGGTGACAGAGGTTACCCATGCCAACCCAGGCTGCTGACTCCTTACCCTGACCCTGAACCAGGCCCCCAACAGAACTTCAACCGGGCTCACTGCAGGACAAGAGCCCAGGTGGAGATAACCATAGGCCTGCTGAAAGCCCGTTTCCAGTGCCTACGTCACCTCAGGGTGACCCCTGAGAGGGCCTGTGATATCATTGTGGCATGTGTTGTTCTTCATAATATTGCCACTATTAGAGGAGAGCGACACCCTGCCCTACAAATTGAAGACCCTGATGATGACCCCATCCACCTGCCAGCTATGCAGGACGGCAGAGCAGTCAGAGACACCATATGCCATAGTCATTTCAGAGATTGAGTCACCACCACCACCACCACAGCAGTCAAATAAAGACACAATACACACTTCATTTGGTCTTCTTTATTTCCTACAAATAAAAGAGCTAGATTAGTTAATGTTCCAATAGTTAACATAATTCACCTGTGACCATGCACCCACCTCTAATTTGTGTTCCAGTATTTCAATTTCTAAATCTGCCTTCCTAATCTGGTGGTCCAAGTATTGCATTTCTTTGTTGGTTTTTTGGATTTTTTTCAGCAGGTGAATTTTATAAATCTCTTTTACTGGTAACTGGGAATACATAAGGAGGACATTAAATTATACAGTTGCACATGAATTCCACAGAATGAACCTCTGGTGTTTACTGAACATCCATCTCACTGTGTCAATCTGTGCTGTGGAAGTTGAGGGACTCTCCTGCTGCTGCCCAGCCATGCCCTGTTAAAAAGGATGAGAATGTGTTAATGCTTCAGTGTAGGCTAAATGTCACACTCTATATTGTTGTTGAATGTTAAGAAATGTAAATGGGAAGAGAACTATCAGTAACATATCAAGATGTTACCTCTATAGGCCTTTCTGGATCCCCCTCTGTAAAGGCAGCAGACACAGTTTCTTCATGCTCTTCATCCTAGATGAGTGATATGTTTCAGTATACTTAAACTACCATTTGGCAAAATCTTTGGAGTATTGCCTACTTACAGTCACAAGGTCTGTTGTGGCATGAGGGGGCTCCACCAGGCAGATAGCACCATCAGAATCTGTTGGGACAAAAAAAAAAAAGACATGAGAGGGAAATAAATATTTTTTATGAATAGGCTTAAAAGAGATATATAGGCCTAGGCATATTACATTTTATAAAGGCACTCGTGTCTTGGGGGGTGAGCTCTGAAGATGAGCTCCCTCCAGGAATTCCCTCAGCCACTGGCCTTCCAAAATTGTGGCTTAGGGCCAGCTCCTCTGCCTCCGTTAGAGGTGGCGGTGCTGGGCCACCACCCGCATCTGCCTTCTTTCTGTTGGCTGAGCAGAGGTCTGTGTTAGTTTAAATAGGCTTAATTATTTAACAGAATATGATATAGATGAGAAGACATTTATCTGTGTGAAAACAGCATGTTGGGGATAAAACAACAGCCACTTAATATTTACTTTACAATGTAAAACATGATCAAAATGAGGTACCCCTATTTAATTATGCCGAGGTCTTACCTGTTTGAACAATGTTTTTATATTTCATCTTAAGCTGCTGCCAAGTGCGCTTCTCCCCCGCGGGATTGCACCTGCATGAAATAAATTAATGAGCAACCATTCAAGCAGTTTTCCCCTGTAATATTAGTGTGATTGCAAAGGACTACATTTAAACTTACGCATTGACCCGAGCAGCAATGTTTTCCCACGCCGTCTCTCTCTCTCTTTTGTGGCTGCAGCGGTGTTGCACTTTTTTCTAAAAACGTGTTGAAACTCGCATGAGCGCATTAAGATTTCTAGCTCCAGAGAGGTAAAAAACGCAGCCCTCCTCTTCCCCGTTGCCATGGTGACTCGTCGAATCGGGGCTCCATTGATGTTGGCTTTTTATAGTCTTGGTGCACGCGCTTAACTCTGAGTTGACTTACTCTGAGTTGATTGAACTAACCCAAATCACCAGTTCTGAAACTGGAAACTCTGAGTTTCCTATCTCAGGCTAGATCAACTCGAGGTTCAGGATTAGACTCGGAGTTTGTTGAACCTCCTTTGTGAAACGGGCCCCAGGTGGCATTTCAGACTGGATGTGCTACGGTTATCACTCAGTTCACACCGACAATACACACTTTAACTTTGGTCTTGTCAGTCGACCCATCTGGCAACTTTTTGAAACTAAACTTTCCATTCAGAATCTTGTTCGCATCCAATTTGGCGTTTCGCACTTGACATCCACACAAACCGGTAGCCTACTCTTACAGCTAGCGAGCAGACAAGACCAAACACGTGTGTGTGGCGTGCCTATTGTTTTGTTTCCGGTTTACAACCAGATCATGTAGTTTTTCTTATGTTACTAGCAGTGGCCACAGCTTATAAAAAACTACAAGTTCACTAGGTCACAAAGAGTGTTAATGTTGCGATAAAATAAATGACACCATTAAAATTGATTTGCGTTAACGCGTTAATAACACAATATTTTTGACACCACCTGGCTATCGGCCAGGCATCCACTGACACCCTAGGGCCTTATCAGTCCTTCCCATAGCCTCATAAACCAACAATTACAGTATTATTGGTTTTCACAACTTTGTAATACATTGCTTTGAATTTCAGTAAATTCCACAGATTTCACATGTCATCAGCAACATTTCACAGGTCTGCCACTGTGTTTTCTGCTGTATGGGCCTGACTTTGACTCCTCCACATCCCAGACACTACCTTTACCTTCCTTATCATAACACACACACAATACACCCTTATGGAAATACTACAGTACCAAATATGAATCAAATAGTTTTTAATAAAGACTAAGGTCGCCAGCTGTTTGAGGAGATTAAAATGAAACTGCATTATATATATATATATATATATATATATATATATATATATATATAATTTTTTTTAATTTAATCCTAATTAAGAAAAATAGTCTTGGGACTAATGCAGTTACTGATTAAGACATCATTTGAAATAACCATGCATTATACCTACTGTGTATACTACATTATATATAGCAGTAATGAGCCTTCTGTCTCACTACAATTTGTTTAGAACTTTTCCAAAAGTTAATTATACTGTAAATTTTTTGTATTGTTGCTCTAGTTACATGCACTCTAATATAGCTTGATTAAACTGTTAACTGTTAACTAAATATGTATGAGGCGTCCTGGTATGCAGTTTTAAATGACACCCATCAGCCAGTCATGCACTCTGTCTCTGTGGTGGAGCCAGTTTTGAATGTTGGGAGATTTATGACGCAACTGTAAAGACAACTAAATTGACCTCGACTTTGACACAAAAACAGAGTCAGTGTGCTAGACAGCCATGCTGACCGAACCCCAGCATGCAGACAATGAAAGGGCAGGTGGTGATTCGTCTGTCCCAGGCTCTCAAAATAATAATGAGGCATTGTGGACCTCGTTGGCATGGCTACCACTGCTTTCCTCTGCCTTCTGTCTTCCTCTGAGGGCAGCGCAATGATGAGTTATTTTTCTACAGCTTGGCACAGCATGACACACTCAGCTCCCCAGATGGTCCTCACCATGATTCAGTTAGTTGCCTTGTTTGTTGCTGGGCAGCATGTGCAGGCCAATGAAACATCACATACACTTTGGAGCTTAGTTTCACAAAAACCAAACAGCCACCAATGCAGGACATGATTTTTTCCTCCCCATGAATTAGTTTTCAGGTCTGCATCATCTGCTATTCAGACCTGTGGCGCCAGAGAGGTGGGGGTGAGTGGATGGGACAAATGATAAACTGAAATTTTCTGTTATAAATTATAATATCTCTGGAAATATAATTTCAGGTGCAAAGAATCAAGTTTACATTTTGCAAAAGTCAATGGACCTACTGAGCTTCAAATGACATATTAGATGCAAAACAAATGAGAAGATGCCAAAGGAGAAGTTGCATTGTATCCTGCAAAAGGTTGTCTGAGTTTCCAAACAATGGATTTGGACCTTATTAAACAGAACATTTTGGAGAACTGATCTTAATATGAAAAAAGCTTTTATTTGACTTAACTATATATGATTAGGGAACCTAAATAGACTGAGGTTAAATCTGCATGACCAATCAATAACATAATTGTGATACCAACCCCAAACCATAAAATGTCTGGGAGACATTTTATATACATCTATGCCAAGTAGGTGTGATATGATAAAAACATGACCTACTCAATTGCAAAGGGGGAAATTTCCATTAAATAGAAATCATGTTAAATCAGAGATGCTGTGGTATTTCTTCCTCATTGATTGAGTGTTGTGGACTATGATCAGTAGAATCAATATTGCAGCAGACTGTGTTCCTATATCAGAAGTTGCACAAGTTGGATATGTTCATAATGAAGATGTGTTCCTTTACTCTCATAT
Organism: Chaetodon trifascialis; assembly: GCF_039877785.1. Lineage (NCBI taxonomy): Eukaryota > Metazoa > Chordata > Actinopteri > Chaetodontiformes > Chaetodontidae > Chaetodon > Chaetodon trifascialis. The sequence continues at coordinate 26,533,762 of NC_092063.1, forward strand.
CAGTGCAGGGAAGTTCGAGTCTTGCTGTAGTACAGACCAAGTTCAGACCTCTATATGTCAAACTTTTGGGGTATTTGAGTTCTATTCATTGTGCATATTTTTGACAAAAAGATGCAGCCATGTTAACAGGATGATTAGCTGGTGACTTGAATAATTAGTATTTTACTTTGCATACTGCAAAAAGTGTTGATTGTACTTGGTTATTATTTAGGTTTCAGCCAGTCAACAGAAATCTAACGTGTATATTATATCCTGACAATGGCAAAAAGAGGAAGTAAATGGAAATGATTAAAGTATTTAATTCAATACAATACACAAAACCAATACAAGCACTTAAAACACTAACATGCACTGCAAGCAGTGCAACTATCAACCAGTCAAAACATGACTGTCAGGTATGATGGACAGTCCAACCTAAAGCAGGTGTGATGTCCACACAGACTTCATTGTTATTGCCAGTCTTCTCTTTGTACATTGAGTTTGCCTTTGATGCTGAGTGTTGTGATATATCTGACATGTAGGCACTGGGCAGGATGCTGCATAAAGTATAAATGCTGCATAAAGTATAAATGGCAGAGACAGGAAAACTCCAGCTGTTTGGACCCTAAGATGCAGACCCGAAACAGAAATCAGATAAAAGAGAATTTATTAAGCATAAATGACAACAAAAAGTGCACTCAGAAGGAGTGGAAGAGAACAAAGGGAGGTTTGACAAAGCGGGTTTCAGGCAAGTGTCTACCTACTGCAGTGTCTACCTGCCGCTTCAGTGTGTGCCTTACATGTAACACAGGAGCACACTATTTAGTGGCAGTTTTAGGACAGTTAGCATTAGCAAACTTCACGAGGAGAGGAGATAAAGAAGCGCAGTACTCACACTGGGAACAACCAGACACAGGCACCCAGGCACAGGTAGGAGAGAACTCTCTCCTTAAGTACTGTGCTTAATCAGGAACATGCGTCTCAGGTGAACCCCTGATGAGGCGGAGCTGACTGGGTGTAGGGGAATACCCAGCTGCACAGACAGGGGAGAACAGACAGACAACAATAACACCAGGAAAAGGGCAAGGAGACACACTAGGAGAGATCAGGGGGGTATTCCAGAAAGCGGGTTATGTGAAAACTCAGAGTAAGTTAACCCTGAGATGAGGGAAACTCAGAGTTATCCGTTCCAAAAAGAGAGGTATCTGAAACTCTGAGTCAGTCACCATGGTAACAGACTCTGTGATCATAACCTGCTTGCTGGCAGGTTTACTATAAGAAACCCTGAGTTTCTACCTGTCTCCTCCCACATGAAGAAAGCTGGTAGACATGGATTGCCCGTTCATTCCCAATCCGATTGATATCGAAGCCCAACTGATTCAAAACGCTTTACGTCGTGAGAGAATCTTCCGACCGAGATTAGATGTCCCGTCATTTCCAGAGGAATATCTGTTCAAACGCTACTGCTTTTCATCAAACGGTAGAATTTATCTCAATGACATTCTCCAGCCATACATCACCAACCTCACACACCGCGGATGTGCGCTCACATCACAGCAAAATTTATGCATAGCACTAGGTTTTTCTTTTCGCAAACGGTAGTTTTTGTACAATATTGAGGATGCAGAGCACTTCGGAAAGGCAACAGTGTGTAGAGCTGTGAGGAAACTGATCCTTGCACTGAAACGCCTGTTACCAATGACGGTAGTGACTGTTGACTGATGTAGAAATCATATATTCTTTTATTTTAAATTATGATATACATTCTGCTGCGACCTCAGAGTGGGTTCAGTAGCTTAATTAGCTGTCATTTTGCAGGGCTTCCAAATGTAATAGGATGCACAGATGGGACACAAATTCCTGTTACTGCGCCTGCAGAAAACGAAAGGGACTATGTGAATAGAAAACCCTTTCAGAGCATCAATGTCCAGGTTTATGACTTACCATCTTAAAAATGATGTACGTGAAAATGTATGCATTATACAGTAATACACTGTAACTCATGTCATTCTCTGCACTGTGAAGATCATATGTGATGCAGCCTACATCATTACGAATGTAGCAGCCAGGTGGCCTCGCTCTGTACATGACTCCCAGATCTACTGGGAGTGTAATCTGAGCAACAGATTTGCACGTGGTAAGGAAGCTAAAACTTTGTACAAATGTTCTTTGTCTCCCTTTTTAATGCGCTCAAATGTGTCCTCTATAATTACAGGAGTGCTTGATGGCTACCTACTGGGGGGTCGAGGCTATCCATGCCAGCCCACTCTGTTGACCCCTTACCCTGACCCTGAGCCGGGGCCCCAACAACGTTTTAATGTGGCCCACTGCAGGACTGGAGCCCGGGTTGAGATGGCCATAGGTATACTGAAATCCCAGTTCCAGTGCCTGCGTAAGCTCAGGGTCACCCCAGAGAGGGCATGTGACATCATTGTGGCATGTGTTGTTCTCCATAATACTGCAACTATTAGAGGAGAGCAACACCCTGCTGTACAAATGAATGACCCTGAGGATGACCATCCCATCCACCCTGCATGCATGCAGGATGGAAGGGCTGTAAGGGACCTAAACAGCAGAAACTACTTTTGATTAAAACAATCAAATAATGACAAATTCACATGTGGTTTGGTCTTCTTTATTCCCTAAAAGTACAAAAGCAGCAGTTAGGATTTGTAATATAGTTCCATCCATTAACATATTTCACCTGTGAAGTGCATCCACCTCAACTGGCATCCCAGTAATAGAATTTCAAGGTCTGTTTTTCTAATCTGGCGATCCAGATAGACCATTTCCTTTTCACTCTATACCCTTCATGAGGTGGACTCTATACAACTACACTGGTAACTGGGAAACTTATGAACGACATTTAAATCCTACAGTTCTACATACAGATTTAACATGGTATTGACCAAAAATCTGACTGTGTCAAGCTGCGCTGTGGAAGTTGATGGACCCTCCTCCTGGTGATGCCCAGCCATGTTCTGTTGAAGGACAAGAATGTGCTGGTTGTTTGTACATTATCTATGCTCATCAGTGTACATGTCAAACTCCAAATTCCACTCCAGAATGTAAAGGAATGTGAATGGGCAGAGCAGTGCCAGTAGTTAAACATAATATTAAGACACACTTCAGTAGGCCTCTGTGGCCTCTCTCTCAGACAGTGTTTCATCATCATCATCATCATCATCATCATCATCATCATCATCATCATCATCATCATCATCTTCCTCCTGTGATGAAGGAAAAGATACTGTTTCAGAATACTTTGGTGGTGGATTTGGCCCTCCACCCATTTTTCGGGCCTCTGCCATCTCTCTGTTGGCTGAGCCAAACTCAAATGTTAATCCTTTTTAAATTAGCATTTTATTGAGTGTTCGTGGACACATCGTCACATTTTAAATGACCTCAATACCTATAAAATAAAAATGTGTAAACATTGTATCAAGTGTTAATCTACTAAGTGGGATATTAAGTGAGATGACATGTTAAAACAACATGTTGTTAGGGGTTTAAATTACTACTTGAAATCACCACAGAATTAATATTCACTTTGTTTAATAGCCTAAGTCAATTAAAAAATAAAATTAAAATCAAAGTGAGGTGCAATCATAGCCTAGCAAAATATGCCTTACCTTTTTGAATGATGTTTTTATATTTCATTTTTCGCTGCTTCTTTCTCCCCTGTTGGATTGCACCTAAATGAAAATCAGATTTTTTTCCTACTTACATTCATAACTGTATGCTACGATCTTAAGTACGGTTAAATAAGTCAGTGGAATAGTACATTCAAATTTACGCGTTGTCTCGGGTAGCAGTTTCTCACATGCCGTTTCTCTCTCCTTCGCTGCTGCAGTGGTGATATATTTCCGCCGAAATATGTGCTCATACTCCACATAGGCCTGCAATAAGACCTCCAACTCCATCGGGGTAAAATAACTTGATCTTTCTTTCTTTTTTTTTTTCTTTTCTTTTTTTTTGTTTCAGTTGTCATGGTGACTCGTGGTATCGGGGCTCTATTGATGATGGCTTGTTATAGTGGTTGTGCACGCGCACAACTCAGGGTTAACATACTCAGAGTTGATTGAACTAACTCAGATCAGCTGTTCTGGAACCGGAAACTCAGAGTTTCCCATCTCAGAGTAAGTCAACTCAGAGTTCAGGGATAAACTCAGAGTTTGTTGAACCTCCTACCTGGAATACCCCCCAGGTCAGTAGGATTGTAACACACCTGACCTCCAAAAATGACCACAGGCGACAGAGTGAGTCACACATTGACATTATAGACAGCAACGAGGCTGATGAGGAATGCATTTCTATTCCATCACCATCAGCAAAAATTGCATGCATAGCATTGACAGCAAGCCACCCAAAGAGGGGGCCTACAGAATACAAAAAATAAAACAAGACATATATATAAGAATTTTGCGTCCAGAGAGTACTATAAAAAACTTGAAAACATGTATACAGTGGCCATGAGAACCCTTGCCTTGGAATTATAAACATTCCATGCTAGTACAAAGAGTCCAAATAGGTCAACTTCTATGTTGTGTATGTACCAGGGCTAGTTTTAGTTGGACTATTCACAAGTGAACTGCTAAACATTGTCACTGTCAATGTTGATACAGTAACCTAGAAAGGGGGGTGGGGGGGGGGGTGAAATCCCACCAAAAAGCATATCAAACTGTGCAGACAAAAAAACAAAACAAAACAAAAAAAAAACAACATACCCAGACCAAGTTGATAAAATTGGTAATTTGAGTGAAACTGCTAACCTTATACTGAAAGAGGATGCTAAACCATGTATACACCCACCAAGGAATCCATCCACATCAAAGACACGCTCCAGAACAGCTGAACAGACTTGTTGAACAAGATGTGTTATAAATGTTTCAGACTCAGGTACTGTTGGAAACATTTGCCATTTTGACTAAGTGTCTCTCAAGATCTCTTCCAGCCCAAGATGGACCAGATCCTTGACAGTCCCCAAGGCATAGTCAGCAGAACTGATGATATAGCAGTCTATGGAGAAAATGAGAAAGAACAAGACGGAAACCTGATAAACTTGATGGGAGCTTCACAAGCAAAAAAATGCATAAAAAGATTCACTTTTCTGAGCCACAACTTCAAGATGAAGCTCACAGTGAGAGTCACAATGACCTTGTGGAAACATCTTCCACCACACAAAAATTGTAAATATTGTATATATTGTTATACAGTAAGTTTCTGTTTAAGATATTTCATGCAAATTAATACCTTAGTTGCTGTTTCTTACACAATGTTGCTTGAACATGCTTTGTTCTGTAAAAGTCTGTGGGGTACTCCAGCTAAACATTGAGATGACATGTCTAAGACTTGTAAAATGCATAGTGTGCAGCATGTGATCCATGGTTAACATGGAAGTCAATATGTGATGCATGTACCAGTGAGACACCAAAGTAAATGCTCTGTTCTAGCCTGGTTGTCTGCTTTGTTGTTGATAATACTTTTATGGCCATCAGTGATGATGATGTGATTTTTGTTTTCCCTCATTCAGAGAGGGAGAGAGCAGGAGAAAGTGTGCGCTACCCTTTACCTGATTTTCTTTTTTTTTTTTTTTGTTCATGTCTGTGACATATTTTACAGACATTGAAACTTTAGAGGTATGATGTCAATGCCACTACCAGCAGATCAGATTATAAATTTAATTTGGACAAAATGGTCTATCAGATGATGTAATGTAATTTCATGTACTGTAAAGCACCATTACAGACTCAGTACATACTTTATTCTGTTGACCAAACTGACTGTAGCAAAGGTTTGTTTACTCATTTTTTTGCCAGAACCACAGAGTTATAAGGGTTGGTAATAGTGTTTAAAAAAAAGACAGCCCCATCCCCAGAAATTTTACATCACTAACAGAAAAACCAAAGGGAAAAGACATCACAATACTGACCACATTGTTTTGATTGAAGTGATGTCGAGGCGGAACAGTAAAGAAAAAGCACAGAACATAGCACAGAGGACAGAGGTTACAAAAAGCCCAAAATAATCACACCAATCTAATGGCAACCTAATCGGGAGAAAAAAAAAAAAAAAAAAAAAAAAAATGCAGGATGTGATCAAAATGGCCTAAATGACTAGTTAAAATAAAAGCCTTCTCCAGTTTTTTCAACCGAGAGCAAACCGAGTCTCTAAATGTTACTTTCACAGATCATCTCAAGGCTTCACAGCCTGCCACTCCTGCATGGTTTTGTGATTAGCACATATGCTGTCACCATGGTGAAGCTATAAACTGTAGCTGGCCTGGATAATATTCCACCTGGTCGTGTTAACCTGACTCCATACGCCACACATTATCCCTCCTGGAATAGTTTCAATTAGAGCTCCAGACTTGTGACTCAGCACATTAGTCACCTCTGAACACATCCATTCTACACATAAAATAAGACAAAAAGTGAAACAGCGCCTGTTTATTCAACAAAAAAGGTCTGCTGTATTAGTGAGTAATAAATACATGAGGGAACATAATTCTGGATTGCTGGTGACTTTATGGCCTTGTTTTAATCAAGACACATACCAAATGTACCCATATGATCTTGCAAGCTGCACTGCTTTTATTGTTGCTATTACTTTTACTGCATTTCACTCTCTGAGAGGCTGACTTAAGGCCACTGTGTCACGAGTTCTTAAAACATTGTAAACAGGGTTGTCATGTTTGAAAGGCTATGAATCATTCAGTCATTTAATCAGCATTTAGTTGGCCTAACACTTACATTCCCAGGTGCAGGTTGATTACAGGCCAGGATTCAATCAGCCAAGGATACGTTATGTGTTATGTCTTTTTTCTTTTATGTGTTTGTCCTGTGTTCTTTTTCCATTTTGAAAAACAATAAACATATATATATATATACATGCTCAAACATAGCAAGAATGAGGAGTATGCAGTGCAAAATGCTTCTGTATAACAGTAACTGAGGAGTATAGCTTCCAATGCAGCTTACATGGTAACATGTACACAGTATATACATATCTCTGCATGTAGTGTTATCTGTCTATGACATATTTTCCCTCCAGTGTGGTTTGGTTTTAGAGGGAGAAGGGGCTGGTGCGGAAGTCGGTGCTCAGTTAAGTAAACAGAAATGGACACTGAAATCAAAGCAATACAAAACAGAATTTAAAAGACAAATAAATATCAATATGATTTGCAAAGAACAAACTTTTTGCTAGCCTTTGCAAGTGGGTTTTTAAAAGTTTCATAAAATGTGGTACAGTCAGTTGATTTGACAGTGAGGGCAAAGCAGTTCCATAGTATTGGAGCTAAAACGATAAAAGCATGATCCCCCATTATCTGTGGTAAATGGAAATACATCGTAGAGCTTTTAGAATGCATTGAGATTATTTGGATATTGTCTCTGTTATGAATTTGTTGCGACCTTGTTACGTGTTACCTTATGTGTAAGAGAGTTTCAGTCTATATAACGCGGTCATATTAAATGCTGTTTTTTGTGTTAATTTGAATGGCCAGCATAACATAATTATTAACAACAATTTACAACACATTGAGGACAGCAGACAACAAACTTGATTACCAACATACAAAGCAGCCACAGCAACAACACAGTCAACATCACAGAACTAATGCGTGAGAAAAAAGAAGAGCACAGCACCCCTATTTCCAAGCATTTTGTCACAGTCAGTAGCAAAGGAAGGCCAGGACCCAGTTGCAGAGATGAAAAACAAACACAATTTATTTATCAAAGTACAAACAAAAATCTCCTGAGCCAGGGAAAATGCTTTCAAGCAAAACGAACTGAAAATCACCACTAAGGCGAAGAAGACAATAACAAAAACTGATCAAAACTTCATGAAGAACAAAAGTAGCAAAATAACAAAACTCAAGACTCACCAGGAAAACTGGGATGCAATCTACTATATACAAAAAAACAAGGGCGACTATGAAAAACCTCAGTGAAATAACCAGCAATCAGAGAACAAACACACAGGAGGAGCAAGACGAGAGACGAGCAATCTACTAGGTGCACCGCGCACTAGAAATACCAAGAGAATAGTTCGGCACAGGAGTGGAGCATGAGGCGGCTTAAGAAGCCGAGTTGATTCGCTGATGAGGTGCAGGTGTGACTCATGTGAATGCTCCCCGAGTAGATCGGCCCGCCTCTCTTTCCCACTCCAAACTGCTGTGGGAGTGGAAAAGGAAAGGCAGTATCAGACACTGATATAGGCCTGCTGGGATACATCAGTATACCTTGAGTGGTTTGGGTGAAATAAAAACAAAATGAAACACAAAACTACCGTACTATATACAAAGGGGTTGGATTGAGTGGAACATAAATTATTGAAAATTGGTTCATCAAATTCACAGACCAGACATCATATAAAACAATGTGAACTGTTGTCTGTGGGTTCAGCTTCAGTGTGTGAATACACATAAATAGATAAGAAAGCAAGAAATGCTAGAGGACAATATACCATACATTACCTTGAGCTGAAAGCTCTGCTGTACCCAAGTACAACCTCACAGAGCTGATGGTTGCATGGGGCATGGTTGTTGAATCTTGTTATGAATAGCTGTAAATGCAATCATAGAGCAATAAGCCGTGGCAGTTTTTCTGGACACAGAAAAGGCAAAACTGAGAGAGGAGTAATATATCCTATTTGTAAGTTGGTTACATTTTATTTGTACCCAAAGGTGAGAATTTATGTTGAAGGACCCTTTTTGCTGAGTGTCTTGACCAAGTATAGGTATTGAACTGCACTGACTTTAGTAGTTTCACCCCCATCAGTCCCCCTTACAATCTACTCTTCAGTTTAACATTAAAGGAGAGATAGTTTTCTTCACACCACATGCCACAGAATTCTTCACTGCTCTCCAAGAGACTGATTCATCTTTTCAGTGATCAGTCCTACTACTGTGTCATCACAAGCACGCATTGCCCACGCATGTGAGGCATACATGGCCATTCATTCATAAGAAAAGAGGGAGTTCAGCAGAAAACTGGGCAAGATGCCCTGCGGGGGCCTTGTGTTCTTGGTGTGAGTGGAACAAGCATGACGTCCATTTCTCATTGCCTGAGGTCTGTCCATCACAAGGCACAAGATCCAATTGCCAGTGTTCAAAGCTAAAACTTCTGGCTCTGATGGGGGGGGGGTGTTAAATGTGAAGAGGAAGTCAACAAACAACATTCCTTACATAGGTTTAGCTTCTCACCCTGCACCTTCTCTAAATCTACTGAGGCACTGGCAGTTTGATGTGAATCAGGTGTGGTACAGAGTTCTTGATATGGGTCACAGTAATTCAAGCTGACAGGTGTGAGGGCTACAGGGTGGCTAAAAGGAAAATGGTGGTAATCTTAAAACAGGTGGGGATTCAACCTGAGCCGGGACAGGTTGAATATGTCAGAGCAGACATCTTCCAGTTGACTCGATGTCATCAGGGCCAACAACCTTTTGTACATTCACTCACATTAGAGAGCTCCTCAGCCCAGGTGTCTGCATCAGTGTCAGATAGGGGATGCTTCAGGCAGTGAGGGAGTCCCTCCCTAATGGCAAAACAAGAGTAAAATCAATGGGAGGCTTTGTCAGTCACTGGCCTGCACCTCCTGCAGTCTGTGTTCAGTACCTGAAAACCTTTATTTCATTTGGAAAGACATCCAAATCAGAATCATTATGCGTCATACACAGGTGACATGAGCACATATACAGTAGCCATTCATGACCAAAATTATGAGTAAGTATTTTATGTTTTGTTTTGTTTTCTATTTTATTCACAATTTAAGTTATCTTAAACTTGTTTTAATATTTGCAGTCTGCACAACCAGTTGCCCTTTGAGGACAAGTAATGACTGGTTGATATAAATACATTACTCTGAATAAACTCTGAAATGTAGTGGCTAAGTGACCTGAACACACCACCACTTGTACTTGAACACATGCAAATCAACATAACATGCCTTTAAGACAACACAAGCAGCAATAAAAACAGACAAAAATTGACAGCTGACAAATAATCTTTGCCATTCCTGTGTCTGACTTCTAACACTACACATGACAGCCAATGTGCATAAAGCTATAGTTTCTTTAAGTATGATAATTATGACAAGAGTCATAAACATTCTTATAGACTCCTTCATGTTCATGACAGGTGTCCTGTCATGGTTATGATGGTGTCCTGTCAGTCTTATGCTTGCCCCTTCAAATATAGTGTTACCAAGAGCACTTTGTGACTGTGCTTTAAAAAATAAAACTGTTATTATTAATAATAATCTTCCACTGCTCAAAAAACTGTATGGATGTTGGTCCATAAAATCTCTTTTAAACTCTGAAAATAAGTTCAAAGTTGCATTAAACTTCAATTTCCTATTATTCCATGTTTTTTGACAACAGTCTCTACTTTTTTATGCTACAAAGTTGTCAGTATGCTTCATCAGAATGGTCATCAGCTTGGTGCGTACGTTTGTAAATTTCTTTAACATTATGAAACTGTCAAACTGACATTCTCATCCACTTATTTCTGTCATTTTCCATGTGTACAAAGGAGTGCAACACTATGAATGCCCTCTAGGAGAGACGACTTGAAAATGTGTACCATTACTCCCATATTTATTTATATTATTTTGATTGTTGTGTCTCCACTCTTTGCTTTCCATCCCATCTTGCCATGCAGCCATTTGGAGCAACTACGAGCTCTTTTGCCTTTCTACATGGTTGGACAATATATCATACTTTTCCCACAGATCACAACCCTTATTGGTGGACAAGTATACAGACATGATATACTTTGATTCCACGCAGGGAGATGGTGGCAGAGTTTTCCAAAAGTAGGTTTAAGTTATTAGTGTTCCTCTCAGCTGAAGTCTTTCAGAAAAATTGAAAGACTTGTACTTTGTGAGAGGCCAGAGTAGGAAAGGTATTAAAACTGCATTCAGAGGGGCCTAGTTGACCCTCCTCTCACATCTGTGACTCCATTTCTGCCTTGTAGCCCCGACCCCCTTGCTCGACACTTCACGTCCAGCTCATGCCCACCCTCCCCTTGGCTCTGTGAGTGACTGTCTAGGACAGATTATGCTGGCAGGCGCCCAGGCCCAAGCCAGGCCCAGGCTAGGCCCTCATCAACAGAGCAGCCTTTGTGCTGAGATGACAAGCCACAAAGTCAAGCCAACATCTGCAGGATAGAGAGCTGGAGGGATGTGAAGGTCAGCCGAGGGGAGGAAAGGCCAGAGTGGAGCAAAAGGGCAGCAGACAAGAAAGAATAAAAACACTGTAGAACTCAGCTGATCTAACTCAACAGCTCCCCCAGAGATGATGCTGAACTATGTATATGCAGCACAAAATGTACTGCAAAAATATTAGTCAGCCAACAAAATTAGATTTAATATACAAGTAGTGCTGTCAGGCGATTAAAAAAATTAATCTAATTAATTACAGGATTTGTAATTAATTCATCTAATTAATATAATTTTAATCTCATCTCTTTTAAAGGTCCCCAAATAAAGAATTTGAATTCTAGGACATTACAATTCACTGACATTCACATTACAGCTGGTGAATTCTTTTCATCACTGTAGTTCTCGACGGTAGCTGGAAATTAGAGTCAGATGACGCTATCTGAAACGCCTCTTTTAGGCCCTCGTCTTCCACGATTGAAATCGGCCTGCAATCAGCAAGCAACCCACATTGCGATTGAGTTTGTCAGTTTTTCTGTCGTGGCTTTGCTCATTCGTTTTCCTAACTCAGCAAGTGTGGGTTGGCGGAGTGAGCTCACGGTAGCACTAGCGGCACTAGCAGTAACTACATGTTTAGCGTTTAAATGATAATTCAGGCTGGAGCTGCTACGGTGATAGGAAAATTCTTTTTTACACAAGGTACAAATCACTGCGTTCTTGTTAATAGTCCCGTCTTTGTTCTTTTTATGAATAAACTTGCTGTTCAAAGGTCCAAGTAGGCTTGCCTCGCTCTCCGGTGTCGCATCCACGTCTGTTGTCACCCTGCTTTTGACTAGTGGCGCAGGTAGGATGCGACCTGCCACTGCAGCCTACGGGTCACTCAAAGGTCCAAATTTAAAATGCTTGCGCATTGACTTGCCACTCATGATTTTTATAGCGCGTTAATTTGCAGCGTAATTAATTAATCTAATTAACGCGTTAAACTGACAGCCCTATATACAAGATATTTTTATTAGAATATGTTTACTCGTTCCAGAAGAAGTGAACATGCTTGGTTAGAGAATGAAGTGAATGTCTTTGAGATGCACAAAACAACTTTAACATTTAGCGGTTTCTAGCAGTACTGAAAAGTAACTATCCTTAAACGTTGGAGGAATTTGTGACAATGGCAAACCAAATGTGTTTGTCTTACCACTCCATAGTTCACTAGGTAATGAACTGCTGAAAGAGCCAGCCATCCTCTAACTACCTATGAATTTGGTGTTTCAAATGTGATAACTTATATGTGGTCTTTTATGTATGCTGCAATTAACAAAAGTCAGAAATGTTCCTGTCTGACAGCGGCTGTAATGTACTGTCCTGTTTTGTACTGATGGTACTGGATATATTGACTTGATAGCAAAACCTTGGACATGTAATTATAGTTTTATTATATAGGTAACCAAGTAGTGGCATGTACACACACACACACACACACACACACACACACACACACACACACACACACACACACACGAAAATATTACAGGTTAGCATTAAATAAAGGTAGTGCAGGTGCGATGCAAGTAAAGTGACAGTAATGAACTTGAGAGCTCAAGAGTTTTATGGCTTGCAAGCTGCAACGCTGTCTGCCAGACGGCTGCAGGCAGAACAGTTTTGTATGCCCTGTGGTTGACTGCCATACCGGGCTCTGATGCAGCCAGTCCAGATACTCTCCATTAATTTGTAGAAGCTGGAGAGTATCCTGGAGTCCATGTTGAGCCAAGACGGAAGGAGACTCAAGCATAGTTCCAGTGATGGTGATGGGAGTGTGCCCTTCTCTCTGTCACTTCCTGTGCCTCACAATCAGCTAGTTTGTTTTGCTGATGTTGAGATGGAAGTTGTCCTGGCACCAAGATGTAAGGATTCTGACCTCCTCTCTGTAGGCCATCTCATCATGCCGTCATCATGTTGTCAGCAATCTTGATGATGCTGAAGCTATGGGTTGCCACACAATCATGTGTGAAGAGGGAGCACAGCAGAGGGCAGAGCACGCAGTAGTGTTGAGAGTCAGGGTGCAGGAATGTGGTGTGTGTGTGCAGGATTTGGTGTGTGTGGAAGGCAATGAGGATGAGTTTGAGACACAGCAGCTGTCCCCAGCACTATCTTCTCTAAGATGTAGAGACAACTCAGTTCTTTGTCTTATTATATTGCATTATACAGCTGTAATGTTATGTAATGTAAGCTGATGTATCACATCCTCCATTCAGTGGCATCAAATAATTCCCCTAAAATAGCTTGCATAATACAAATAACACAGTATTATTAATGTGATTAGTCTTGCTAGTGTTTTATCTTGTTGTGTAAAACATGGTTAAAACAGAATGTGATAGCTTGCTAATCCTTTTTTTGATGAATACTCAATTGAAAATAGTACAAAGATGATATATTGAATGTTTTACTTCATCAGTTTCATTGATTTTTGTGAATATCTGCTTGTTCTGAATTTGATGCAGCAACACATTTCAAACAATTTGAGACAGGAGCAACTAAAGACTCAGAAAGTTGTGGAATGCTCCAAAAGCACCTGTTTGGGACATTCTACAGATAAACAGGTCATGACTGTGTATGAAATGAGCATATGGGCCATAATAGCTTACTTGCACAGATATAAGTGCATGGTTATTGATACCTATGTTCTACAGTGTTCCTCTAAAGTTGGCCATTGGTTGCAAATATGTTGCTGTAGGGTCTGTAGAGTGTTTGAGATGGTTACTGTGGTAATTCTTGGTGGTTGCTCGTTGCACTTAATGGTTGCTACGGTGCACTATGTATTTACGTAGTCATGCAGGACATAGCATTATTATGGTAATATTATCTTTAGTGGTAGCAGTACCAGAAATCAGACAATAGCATCAGAATCAAATCAAAAACTTTAAAAACAACTTTAAAACGGGTGTAATGTGGGCCCACCCTCTAGTCTTCGTCAGCACGCATGCAGCTGAGTTTTCAAGTAATTGGAGGTTTGAAATACTCTTTTTGGGAAGACCAGAGAGCAGGGCATTACAGTAATCTAAACGACAGGAAATAAAAGCATGCATTAGCACCTCTGTGCTGGCCTGAGAGAGAAACAGGCAGACTCTGGCTATGTTCTTAAGAAGAAAAAAAACTTTTTTTGTTATATTTTTGACATGTGGGATAAATGTCAGCTCAGAGTAAAAAATCACTTCCAGGTTTTTACAGATTGTGTTGGTTTAAAATCTTCTAGTTTTGGTAAAAGTTTCTCAGTCTGGCCTTCAGGACCTATAACTAAAACCTCTGTTTTGTCCTGGTTGAGCTGTAGGAAATTCCCTGCCATCCATGACTTGATATCTAAAATGCAGTTAAAAAGGGTATCTATTGGCCCTGTGTCATCAGGAGACACAGCAATGTACAGCTGTGTATCATCAGCGTAGCTTTGGAAACTGATGTTGTGTCTCCTGATCACATCCCTCAGAGGAAGCATGTAAAGATTAAAAAGAATTGGACCAAAAATTGAGGGAACCCCACACCTAATTTCATGGGTTCCTGAGGAACATGTATCCAAACTTACATAAAAACATTGGTCTGTGAGATAAGAGTGGAACCAGTTAAAAACAGTACCAGAGAGGCTAACCAGGTGTCTGAGTCTATTTAATAAAATGCAATGGTCTACTCTATCTTAGATCCAGTAGAACAAAGACTGTAAGTTTCTTGTTATCTCCACCTGATGTCATTTACAATCTTTAAAAGTGCTGTCTCGGCAATGTGGTTCATCCTAAAGCCAGACTGATGTTTCTCTAAAATGTTGTTTCTGTTTAAAACGTCATTGATTTGGTTAAAAACCAGTTTTTCTAGAATCTTCAGGGTAAGTTGGATACCGGTCAGTAGTTATTAAAAACATTGGAGTCTAAAGTGCACTCCTTCAGAAGGGGTTTTACCACAGCTCTTTTAAAGGCGGTGGGGAAGACACCCGACTGAAGAGAGCAATTCATAATGTATAAAAGCTGTTCCTCAAAGAATCCATAAAATGATTTTAAAAGTGATGTGGGTTTTGGATCTAAAAGGCAGGTTGTTGGGTTTACTTGGGAGAAAACTCGACCAAAGTGTCCTCACATCAACCAGGGCAAAACTTTCCAGTGTTTCCTCAAGCAAGGACAACAATTCAGGTGTGTTAACAGATGAAACTTGTTGGGATAAAAGGCTGGATCTGATGTCCTTGATTTTGGTTCTGAGGTGGTCTGCAAAGTTTTCACAAAGAGCATCTGTTGGCATGTTAAGCTTTATTAAAATTTGTGTTTGTTAAAATATCAAAGGTGGAGAAAGGAACTGAGGGGTTGTTTTTGTGGTCTATGATGAATTGTGAGAAATGAGAAATTCTTGCCTGTTTTCTGCGTTATTGTAGATTTTGAGTTGTTGCCGTAAAGTCTCGAGATGGACTGTTAATTTTGATTTTCTCCATCTCCTCTCAGCACTCCTTCAGTGTCTTTTCAGTTCATGTATTTTATCGTTGTTTCTCCACAGGGATGCAGGTTTTCTTTTTATTATTTTGGTTAATAGTGGAGCTACTGAGTCGAGGGTGGACTTCAGTTTGCTGTTAAAATTATCAACGATAAAATCACAGGGTGCAGGTAAAATTTCAGCAGGAGTGCTCTGTAAAATCTCAATAAAATTTGCAGCCACTTCAGAAGTTAGGTTGTGCCTCCTCACTGCTCTCACCGGGGCCTCGCACTGCTTAAAACTGGTGATGTTAAAAAAACACACAGTAGTGATCAGACACAGCCAGGTCGACAACAGAGGACACACCAATGGACAGGCCATGAGTTATGATCAGGTCCAGGGTGTGTCCCCTGTTGTGAGTTGGCTGTATGACGTGCTGCTCAAAATCTAGACAATTTAAAAGGTTTAAAAACTCTCTGAATATTGGATCCGAGGTGTCATCAACATGTACATAGACTGAAATCACCAGTTATTAAAATCCTGTTATAAGAGGTGTGAATCATTGATAAAAGCGTTATTTGTGATTGAAGCAGTTACGCCTCCTTTTCCATCCCCTCTAGTAGAAAATAAAAAATTAGAATTTGGTGGGGAAGACTCACTGAGAACAACAGGTGCCATGTCTCGGTTAAAAGAAGACAGTCTAACTTCTTAATCTAACTTAATCTAAAATCACATCAATAATTTAAAAAGTCTTGAGGTAGATGCTAGCAGCAAACACTGAACAACATCCAAACCGAGATATCCTTTGCAGCTTGATGAAGTGTATCGATTTTAAATAATTTAGCTAGGACAGGCTTAGCGTGTCTTTATTCTGAGCATCAGAGTATGTCAGTAGTGCTTGTGCTAATGTTGTAGCAGCAGTCATTGTAGCAGAGTGTTTATTTACGGTCTGAGTGGAAAAAATGTCTCTGTCCTGAGTCAATGAAGGTCAATAACCTGAGAGTGTTAACAGATGAAGCTTGACTCTGTGGTTGTGACGCATGTGTCTGCTCTATTCATGACTGGGTGTGGTTTTCTGAGCTCATGGCTTCATGCTGTAAGTCAACAAGTTGAACCTTGGAATCATTTCCTGCAGGATCTGAGCAGGATGGGACTTCAACAAGAGTGACACCCTCATTTATGATGATTAATAGCATGCTGAAATGATGAAGCCAGGGAGTCTTGGTGGAGCTGGTATACGTCATATCTAGAGCTGCTGTATGTGCCTCTCAAGAGCAAGGCTGTTTTGAATCTGTAGCAGCTATAAAAAATGAAAAGTAAACACATAAACATAGGTCTGCACTATATGTACATAAGCTGTAAATCGTTCTCTATTGCAGCATCATTGAGTAAACACTACTGAACAGTTGTTTTACTGAGGTCAAACAAGGCTACTTTGAATAGAATGACAAAGAACTGCCAAAGTATAAATTTCAATATGTCACTGGGAAATGTTAAATGGCAAGAACCTGAGTGGTTCATTGATTCTGTACACTATGAATAGATGCAATTTGACAAATGCTGCAGGATTTCAGAACTTCCATTATCTGATTTACTTCATGATGTTTGTTATGATGTCATAATTCTTCCTTACAAACAAAATGAAATTCAAACTGCCTGAGTGAGTCAGAGAGCAACCAGCCACCTTAAATCACAGAAAGAGTTTTCTCTCCCAAAACTGCATTGAATGGTCCATACAAAAAACATCTGGTAATGATTATAGTACACTATATACTAGATATTTAACAGTCACTGCTGAGAAAGAGCAGTGATGTATACTTAAAGGTATAATCTTTTTTTTATAAGATTTTTATGTAAATAAATGTCCGTTAAGTCAGTTTGTCACTGAATGAGTTAACACAATGGTAATTGAGCATTGTTGGAAGTATTGCAATATTTATATATTTGCAGTATTCTGAACTGGGTGTGGGTCTTTATATTAGTTACTGCTAAAGCAAACCAAACATTTCCCACTTGAAGTAGTAACATGAAAATCAATGTGGTTATCACTGAGCTTTGTACTTACCACCAAGACAACAGTCTTTCCGGCTTTGTTTTGACATTGGATCATTTTGAAATATTGAATGGGGAGTAATGGGACAAGACGGAGCAGGCATTTATTCTGGCTAGCTTTGATTGTAAGCCCACATGCAGTGGCAATCTTGAAGTATTAGTAGAAATATTGACGGACAGATAGAATGTCCTTTGTGAACGTTCGGCCTCTTTTGAAGGCAATTAAATTATAAGAGTAGTAATTCGGATGCCTGTAACTGTGCTTTTCATGCTGCTTTTTGTGGAAAAAATTATACTGCAACACAAGCTCAACTTGCTTTGTTGTTATGTGCAGTGATCCTTGCTGGTATTCGTGTACGTTGCTGCTAAATGTAACTTTAACTTTTAATAGACATTCCCCAAGGATACACGTGGAAAAGACATGGTCAAACTGCGAAGAATTGCATTGTTATATGTAGTATATCCTTTCCTTGGCAACATTTGGAACTTTAATAAACACTCAGTCACTAACTTGCTCAGACGCAAAAGCTGTAGTGGCCTGCTGGATGGTGTGTCTAAAGCCAAAGCCAATAAGACCAAGCCAAAAGTCTGCGCACGTCTTATCTCACCATAAGGCACAACATCAGATGTCATCGGGGAGGCGGGTGAAGATACTGGTGTGATACTGGCGGTCTTATGCACCGAAAATAAAGGAAAGAAAGAAAAAAACGTTTGTGGATGCACAATAACATTAAAAGCAAATGCAAGAAGTGGTGTAAACTTCAGCCCATTCGGTTAGATAACAATTACAACAGATACAATGAGTTTCACATGTAGTCAGTTCCATAGTTGTATTCATCAAGGAGCAGGCTTGGCTGTGTTGGCCACATCAAACAGGCTACTGTAACCTTAGATCCATTTAGTAATAATAAGCATATTCCTGCAGTTAATGTTATGACCGCATAGCCAGCTCGGTGGCTGATGAAGTGCTTCCATTATTTCTTGCCAACATTTGCCTTTTTTGACTCGGTACTCCTCCCTCAGAGAAATGTCAAGCAGGCAGGGGTAGTTTTCCCACAGCTCAATAAAATTTTCCTCTCTTTCGTTGTCCAACCGGACAGCAGCAGCCTCAGCATCCCCTCTTCCTCCTCCTCCTCGTCATGGTTACCTGACCTCACTCTGGAGACAGCATCTGATTGGTAAACAGTAAGGAACATGTTGTGGGAGATGTCACACAAGACAAAAAATTCTGACATGCTAGTCTTCGCTTCAGGGTGTCGTGGGGCATCCCAGACGCTGCATAACAGGTTGTTTAGCATGATACACTACCAGAGTACAGATGTCCAACTGTTGCTCACGATCGGCCACTGGTAATTTGTTGCCACGACAAAATCCTGTCAAAATCGGGCTAAAATTGTGTAGTCTGACCCAGGCAAAAGCAAAAGAAGACATTTCTCTGTTCCACACTCCAATTTTATTTAGATGTTGACAGATTACAATATAAATTCTACAATATTCTCTCTAGCAGTGGTTTTCAGACATTGTATGCTAAAATCTCACCTGCATTCATGTCCGTACAAAATAGTCTCAATAACACTTTATCATTACTGTCACCACATTGTAAACTTTTATTTTTATTTATTATTGCCAAATAAAATTTGACATTATTATTATTCATGAAATATTTATTAACAAAACAAGTCAAGGATTAATCGTAAAATTACATCAAAGCAGAAATCTCAATCTCAAAACAGTACAGATCCAATCCAGTTCATAACCACATAACTCAAACCCTGGCTCTTTCCTTACCTGCACCAATCCACCATCAGAAAGGTGTGGAGGATGACAATTTCTGAAACTGTTCAATAAGCAAGCAAGTGCATCTGATGAGTTATACTGGCACTTATGTTTTAGCCTTGTTGCACTTTGTTTTGTCTCTAATTAGGACAAAATCATTAGCCAAGATTTGGTCCAGGAATGCCAGTTTTGCCTCATGTTTATCTAACTTTATCAACCTGCTTTGAAATAAAAGTTTAAAAGCATCTAGTTCTCCTAGGCAGACATAGATTTAATGGGAAAAATGTTCAACCCTTTATATGAAATGAAATGAAATCTACCAACTTGCCAAATGTATTTCTGTCCCACTACATTGGTGTTATGTATGTGAAGGCAGTGCTATATGGTGTCACAATATATACATTATATGGCTATTTTAAAGCACACTCCATCAAAAGCACAACAGGTTAAAGTCTACTCTAGTCCCATTTGTATTCATTAGTGCAGACTTACCCCACCTCAACAGCATGGAAGGACATTCAAAGTGGGCTCTAAATGGAGCCTATTGACTGAATCTATTGATCTTCCAGCTTATGGGTTTCCTGAGTTCAGTTGATCACTTGTACATGATTAACTATTCCAGCAATTAGCAAGATTGGGTGCAACAAGACTTAGCTTGGTACTAATTATCCAGTGGGAAGTAGTGTCAACAAATACCACAAAATCAACAAACCAGTATGATGCTTTCATTTATCTGCATTGCACCAAGTCATCTGATACAAGAAGAAGGTAGACAGAGGCAGACAAAGCAGCGGTGGAATAACTCTTTCTGTTTTCCCTTGTTGCACAGACACAGGCCACATCAGTAATCAAGATGGTGCCGGTGGGTATGGCAGCTATCTTGTCCACTCCATTAAGATTAACTATCACCTAAGCAGGATCAAAGAGCATGACATCCCGCAGAAGAAGCCACTGAGGGAAACGACGGGGCGTCAGGCTGAGGCCCATGCATATAATCCACCCTTGCCCAGTATTCTATTAGCAAATTTCTAGTCTCTAGAGAAGAAGCCAGATGACCTCAGGGCCGGACTGAAGTAACATAGAGACGTGAGGGACTGTCTTCTGCTATATGAAAACATGGCTGACCATTTAGTACCAGACCATGTCATTCAGTCAGTGGATTCCCTGTGGTTCACTCCATGGACAGAATGGCTGGAAAACCATGGGAGAAAATTGTGTCTTTAACAAACACCTGTTTGCTCAGCTTGCAGTTCCTGATCATCAAATCCTCTTCATTTACTCTCACTCTAAGAATATGTGTGTGTCTGGGTGTGTCTGTGCATGCTCCTGAATACATCTTGCATTTTCTTTTTTCTTTCTACCCTGAGCTGTTGAATTCAGTGAGTCCATTTTTGTGTCTGCATTAAGTAAAAATCGAGAATTAATACTCCCGCAGTCATCGTTATCCACATGGTCAGCATTCAAATGTAAGCTGCGTGCACTGATCATAATTACAATGTGGTCCATGAGCAGTCCAATTCCCCCACAGATCTCCAGGTTTTAATTTCTCGATATACCGATAGTCCCAGGTTGGCTGTGTGAAAACAAACAAACACAACTGGCTGTATTTGCATCCAGACTCCGTTTTCATGGTTAACTTAAAGAAAATATCTACTAAAGACATAGTTTGCAATTTGCTTTATTTCTGCGAGTGAGATGTAAATATCAGTATCAATCGCATGTACACAGCACAGGCATGATCCTACATACTTCAGACCTTGTTTGCTACATTGTTTGTTAGTGTGATCAGAGGGTGATAATAAAAAATAGGCTAAGAGACGGAACCTAACAATAAAACATTTGTTTGAGTGGTTAGCTAGTTTCACTGATTGTCAGATTTTTCAACCTACACACTAATGTGAAATGCCTGTCAAAGATGCACTTATAAATAAGTATCCTATCAACTACTTTCTGATACTTTTTGATAATGGTATATCACAGCCAATGATGGTTTACAGTACAGGCTGCAAGTGAATGATACTGAGGGTGCTAGAAGTAGCCACAGGCATTCATCAGGGTTATGTGTAAAACTGCAGTTTCAGGCAATGAGAGCAAACACACAAAAGAGGGCATCATATTGTGTGATGGCTGAGCCAGTTTACTTGGGTACATCTAGTTGATATTTTCTTACATTTACGACTGGTCATTAATAAATGCACAGTGTATTTTCACATGCATGACAAATCAGCACAGAGAGAGATTGACACACAGAAATATGATCACAGCTGACAGCCAGAGAATATCTCCCATGATACCATGGCTGTCCTGTACATATGCGTGCGTACGTGCGTGCGCACACGCACGCACACGCACACGCACGCACACGCACGCACACACACACACACACACACACACACACTTCATACATTATGAACACAGTCCATCCTCCTCAGCTGTTTTCCCTCGGCCAAAAACCAGTTTTGCTGGAGCGTGACTGCTGCAGTGGGATATTGTGTTACTCTGTGGGTGCTGGTGTGTGAGAATGAGTATGGGGTGGCAGGATTTAGCCCCATAAGGTTTCAGTGTTAGAGGTATCTGGGGTATCCATGGCAAGCAACTTCCCCGAAACTAAGCCCCTCTTCCTGGGTATACGGCTGCCACACCTGTCCCCACTGACATATGCAATATCACTTTCCTGGCTCACATACTAACTAAGGACTGAGTGAGATGGTATGTGAATTGTGTGTTTTGAGCTTAAACTATGTAACATTGCCTAAAGACAGTAAATATGTGCAGTATATATTTAACATTTGAGTAATTCATTTTTTGCCACATGGGGAGCAATTTATGGCAAGTCAGTACTAGCATATATAGCTTTTTTGGCAATACTGAATCTCTCCTGCATACAAAATCTCACTATCACTTCTCTTTCAGCCAGCAAACAACACAACTCTGTATTAGAGCCGACATCTGGTTGGCCTGTGTACATTTCATGTGTGCCCCTTCTTGCTGTCCAATATGACTTACAATACCAAGTTGAGATGAGCAAGAAGATCCTGACAGGATAAGTTTGTGTTTTCCAGGGGGGTATTCCAGAAAGCGGGTTATGTGAATACTCAGAGTAAGTTAACCCTGAGATGAGGGAAACTCTGAGTTATCCGTTCCAGAAAGAGAGGTAACTGAAACTCTGAGTCAGTCACCATGGTAACAGACTCTGTGAACATAACCTGCTCGCTGGCAGGTTTACTATAAGAAACCCTGAGTTTCTACCTGTCTCCTCCCACATGAAGAAAGCTGGTAGACATGGATTGCCCGTTCATTCCCAATCCGATTGATATCGAAGCCCAACTGATTTGAAATGATTTGAAACCCAGATTAGATGTCCTGTCATTTCCAGAGGAATATCTGTTTGAACGCTACCACTTTTCAAATTTTATGCAAAGCGCTACGTTTTTTTGCAAACGGTAGTTTTTTGTCCAACATTGGGGATGCAGAGCACTTCGGAAAGGCAACAGTGTGTAGAGCTGTGAGTAAAGTAACCCTCGCACTGAAATGCCTGTTACCAATGATGGTAGTGCTGGGACCTCAGAGTGGGTTCAGTAGCTTAATTAGCTGTCATTTTGCAGGGCTCCAAATGTGATATGACACATAGATGGGACACAAAAATATTTAATTTTTAGCTGCTTCTTTCTCCCCTGTTGGATTGCACCTAAATGAAAATCAGATTTTATTCCTACTTACATTCATAACTGTATGCTACGTTCTTAAGTGCGGTTAAATGTTAAATCAATGGAATAGTACATTCAAATTTACGCGTTGTCTCGGGTAGCAATTTTCTCCCATGCCGTTTCTCTCTCCTTCGCTGCTGCAGTGGTGATATATTTATGCTGAAATATGTGCTCATACTCCCCATAGGCTTGCAATAAGACCTCCAACTCCATCAAGGTAAAATAACTTGATCTTTTTATTTTTTTTTCAGTTGTCATGGTGACTCGTGGTATCGGGGCTCTATTGATGATGGCTTTTTATAGTGGTTGTACATGCGCGCAACTCAAGGTTAACATACTCAGAGTTGATTGAACAAACTCAGATCAGCTGTTCTGGAACCGGATACCCTGAGTTCCCCATCTCAAAGTAAGTCAACTCAGAGTTCAGGGATAGACTCAGAGTTTGTTGAACCTCCTACCTGGAATACCCCCACCCCCTCTATCTGAAATCAAACAAAGCTGCATTTAACTCAGCCATCTGGCTTAGGTTGGACCGTCCATGGCCTGATAAATTTCTGTTAAGTTTGAAAGTGCCAGTTAAATTATTCCAGAGTTGAAAGTAACAACAACCCTGATTTAAAAAAAAAAAAAGGTTGGGATTCTGTGTAAATCATATATATAAAAACAGAATGCCATCATTTACAAACAAACTTTGTTTACCAACAACGGTTTTGCGTGTTCCTAGTCGCTCCATCCTCACTTGTGAATGACTGAATCTTTCGAGGATGCCCCTCTCATACCCAATCATGGTCCTATCACCTGATACCAGTGAACCTGTTAACCTGTGCAATGTTCCAAACAGGTGTTTTTGGAGCATTTCACAACTTTCCCAGTCTTTAGTTGCTCCTGTCCCAACTTGTTTGAAATGTGTTTCTGCATCAACTTCAGAACAAGATATTTGCAAAAATTGATGAAGTTGATGAGATGAGATATTCATTATATTGTCTTTGTGTTGTTTTCAATTGATCTCAAAAAGGACTAGCAAATTATCATATTCTGTTTTATGCATGTTGGATTTGTGGGTAGACATAGACCCACTCCAATTAAGGTCTCAGCAAGTCATTACCATTGCTGATGAATGTGATGCCACTATGTCCTCCCTCTATTTGTCTATATCTTTATAGTGTGCACACAATTATCTCGAGCTAGCACTGCTACAATTAGCACCTACCACATCCAAATGGTGACAGAAATCCTCAACCTTGTTTATATCTCTCTTCAGGCAACAAGCAGCTCATTTTGTCATTCATGTTTTCTTATTTCAACTCCACTGCCACCATGAAGTATTATTGATGACAAAGCAGAAAATCAGAATATAGTACAACTCAAAATTTACTTTGGTGTCTTTGACTCCCATGTTAGTCACATATCACTAGTGTGCACTGCACACTACGCATTGTACATGTCAGATATATCACAACACTCAGCATCAAAGGCAAACTCAATGTACAAAGAGAAGGCTGGCAATAACAATGAAGTCTGTGTTGACATCACACCTGTGCGAGCGATATCAGTTCAGCGAGATAACTGTCATGCACAGGTAGAGGTACGCAGTCTGTCCCGTGCCTTAGTCTGTGGATACAATTTCTGTTGCCTGTGGAGAATATAAGGGAAATTCAAGGTCAATAGGAGTATTTGTAGCTATTAGAAAATAAATGTAATTTCAACATCCAGTCCAAAACCCGCAGCAAGGAGGGGGTAGCCTAGCCTTTTGAAGAATAATTTCCCCCAATAGAGTTATTGATTACATTTCTCTCTCTGTCTCTCTCTCTCACATACACACGCATGCACACACACACACACACACACACACACACACACACACACACACACAATTGCATGCATTGCTTACGTCATCAGAGAGCTGTCACCTTGTGTACCTGAGACAATAGCACAGCGTCGTTAACTATCACATGCTCGCTCTAAACACAGTATGATCTAATTTCAACAGTACACACATCAGCCAACAGTAACATACCGCATCCACCTCTGAATGTTGCTTTAGGTTGGACTGTCCATCATACGTGACAGAAAATACTTTAATGTACAGTTTGCCTTGTACTCATTCCTATTGACAGGACTGATCAACTCATGGTCCATCCGCCATTCAGATATGTATTTGGACGGCCTCTGTCTTTTTACGGGTGGACTTGAGATGGAGGTATTGACATTTAAAAAAAAAAATCATGTTTCAGTCTGCATTACCAGGGCAATGATGACACTGAGTGACAGGCAATTGCATTGGCATTGATTTGATGTTCAGTAAGGAACAGTGCTGCATATTATTTTTTAATGCAGGATAATCCCGCATTATAGGAGATGGCTAGGAACCATGTTTTGACTGACTGGTTGATAGTTGGACTGCTCGCAGTGCATGTTAGTGTTTTAAATGCTTGTATTGGTCAAACATATTGTCTTTGTTCTGATTTCAATCCAGTATATGTCAAAAAAGTTTCACAAGTTCTCACATTCTGTTTTATTTATGTTTTATTCAGCAGCCAAACTCACAGTTTAGGTCTTGTCATGTGCATATTATTCTGTTTCTTTTGCAGACACCTTTGTGGTACTTGACTAATCTAGTACTGGCTGATTCCTGTGTTGCTTCACCAAGGTTGTAGCTCAAATTAATCAACTGAAAATACAGGTTAACAATAATATCTGTATTGTTTGATCTTTTATATTGACATTGAAATTTACTGTCTCACAGTGGATCATCATCAAGATTTTCTTGTCCATAATAAAACGTGAAGCAAGAATTTTCAGATTTATCCAGCTTGGATCTGTTTTTTGAATGCAGCTGGCTTAGTGTACGCTGAAGGCCAATATAGGTCCCTTCAGAGGCAATGTAAAGGACCAAGACATGTGCAATCTAAAATCAGGAGCTGGGAAGATTCTTGTCTTCTCTGCATAGCAAATAATTTTCTGTCATTTTTTACAGGTGATATGGAAAGACAGTACACAGGCATCATATGTGGTGGGAAGGAACAAGCAGTGATGTAGTGCAGGGTATTCACAGATATACCGCATATACCCACTTATTTTTCAGTCTGCATTGCATATACCCACTTACAAATCCCCTCGGATGCGCACCATTTAGTAGCATGCTGCAATTATTTTTTCCTAGAATGGCAAAGGCACGACCCACCTTACTCTGCCTCTGATTGGCTATTCTTTGTTGTTGTCTTCATTGGTTAGTTGGGTAAGAATATCAGGGTAAACAAATCAGAGGCAGAGTAGGGTGGGTCATACGCTACCAATGCCATCCAAGGAAAAGAAATGGCAGCTGTGGTCTACCTGCTTGCCCTGTTGGATACAAGTCAGTAATTAAAGTAATGAGGGAAAGAAGGAAATTAAGCAAACATTAAGTGAACAACTTGAACAACAATCTACTTTCAGAAAAAGGACCTTGCAACGCTACGTTGGTGCTATTAGCCAGCAGCTCAGCTAACAATGGTGATGCTAACATTACATTGGTGCAATAGCTCAGTTCCTGCTCCCACTCATGGATCTGTTGCTGCAGCTCTGTCCTTCTGAGGCTAATTTTAATTTCATAATCATTGTTACTCCCTGAAGTCAAGCAGTGGAAGTTAGGTGACAATTTGCAAATACTACTGGCACATTTTTGGATGTTAATGACACAGGGCATTTATCATTAGCTGGACGGTAGGATAATGTGTCACAAAGTTAACAATGTCCAATTTATTGTATCGTGCTATTGTGGTTTTATACAACAGACCACAATATTTCATCTGTAAACTTTTAGATGTGCATGAGTTAGAAAAGCTAAATGGTAAAATTATTCAGAAATTTAAAGGCCTGAGAGACCCAGCAAGGACAGTGGAGGAGATGGGAAGGTGTTGAGAGAAGAAGATTCTCGTGGAGAGAGCTGTGGAAGATGGAGGCATCTCAGATCAGCTTCATCTTGTGGGCCACTTACAATGTCCTGCCATCCCAGAAACCTCAAGCTTTGGTATGGTGAAGACCCAAAGTGCCCTCTTTGCTCTTGTCCAGCAGGCATCAAGAACATTTTGGTTGGCTGCAAGACTAGCCTGGCGCAAGGTCGTTATACCTTGCGACACAAACAGGTGCTCAGATGCCAGGTTACTACTATGGAAACCAGACAGACATCCATCAATGCCCTACCCCCTGCCTCATCATATCACCCTACCAGCAGAAAGTTTGTCTGTGAGGGTGCAAAGCAAGCCAGGGCCCGTCTAACAAGTTCAGACCATGGCTACCTGGGGGAGGCACGAGATTGGACCTTATTGGTTGACCTAGACAAGAAGTTGCATTTTCCAAAAGAGATTGCCAACACAAATCTTAGGCCAGATCTTGTGCTTTGGTCCCCGTCACTTTGCAGAGTACACATCATCGAGCTTACTGTGCCCTGGGTGGATGCAGTGGAAAAGGCCTATGAAAGGAAGTCCCTCAAATATGCTGAATTAGCAGCTGACACCGGACAGCGCGGCTGGAAAGCAAAGGTTCATCCAGTTGAGATCGGCTTCAGAGGCTTTGTGGGAAGATCAACCATCGACTTGCTTAGGGCCATGGGAATCTGTGGCCAAGCCCAGCGTCGAGCCATCAAAGCCCTGTCCAGTGCTGCTGAGCAGGCAAGCCTGGCTTTGGATAAAAATGCTACACCCCAACCGGGCCACCAGATGACCCCGGTGCCAGCAGGGAGAGATGGTGGTAAGGCAGAGGGGGACGCACCTGGTATGCCAGGTGTTGCTGATGAGCCCTCTAGAGGTGTTGTGGGCCTATCATCGAAACACCAGTGAAGGAGGATGCCCACCTGATGACCCCAATGATGCCTAGACACACCTTAGTCCCCAAGGACATCTCCTGTTTCCCCATCAAAATAGAGGATCATCCCCAACTTGTCTCATTAGGTGTAGATAAGGGATTGTATCATCTAGTCCTATGCAGAACTGATTATGTTTACATTAAAAAGTATCAATGCAGCAGCTCAGAGGGTGTAGTAGAGTGGGTCATCCAGTAATCACAGGGTTGGCAGTTCCACATGACACTGAGCCTGTTTACACCTGGGGGGCATATTAAGAGGTATGTTTCGACAAAACCTAAAACTCCATTCATCAATAAGGGGTATCATGACAGTGGATATTAATTGTCTCTGTTACCAGGTTTTCTACGTCAGGCTCTGCCTGCTTTCATGTAAAAAGGGGTATTTGGTGCATCATTTGACTCTTTTTTCCAAACAAAATGGATTGGTCATGTGCCACCCACTTCAGACAAGACGGGTTGTTATAATGGGGAGCTATGAAGAATATATAAAAAATAACATTAATAATAAAAAATACAGCAAAAATGCAAAATGGTAAAACTGACTTGGCAGCAAACCAGGAACAAGTATAAAAACAGAATCCAAAGTCTAGTCTAGTATCTGTGCATTTATCATTGTTTTAATGTATGGATGATATATGTAAAATTTAAAGTGCTGATATTATTTCAAGCAAATAGGAAAAAGTGATTTGCTGCATTACCAACTGAATGCATGCAGGTTTCCCGTGGCAAAAAAATATAACATGATGCTTACAGTTTGCACTGCTCTAATTACACGGCTTTATTCAGAGCGATTAATGACATACCGCTCAGAAAGGTTCTGTATATGACGTATTCTCTCAGATTAGAATCTATATTGATCATACAGAATATATGAGAAGAATAATAACTATGGGGTTGCACATTTTATCGGAAACTCTGAACACAGCAGGTTAAGAGTACAGCCTAAATTACCATGCCAATCGAGCTAGGTTAACAGAGAACCACTTTTGTGAAATTGAAACTCTGGCTTTATGGATAGCCCATTAATCTCGCTTCATAGTACAATCCTCAGGCATTAAAATGTGTCCTAGGTGATACCATCAGTGGACAGCTCTCAGTATGACAGACTTGGCATTACCAACCTTTTTCAAATGCAATTTTGGGTTTACTCACTTTCATATGAGTTTACCATTAGTTAACATTGGCATTTAACATTTATACTTTACCCACTTTTTATTTTACCTCTACATTCCCTTGGTGATTTTGTTAAGTTAATATTTCAGGCTGTCTCCCTCGCCCCACAAAGCAACAGACTCTCCCTCTCATTTTCTCATACAAGGTAAAAGAGAGAAAGGCAAGTTTAATTTTATCTCAACTTTTAAATGAACACATTTGGAAAGTGATGGGTGATGTTAATGAAGGGGTACTTCAGTTCTGACAGGTCTGTAGGGCTATGTCTGAAAAGAAAGGTAAGGAATCCCTGAGGACAGGATCTGTATGGTCTCATGACAGATAATGCAGCTTTCATATTCCCGGACAGAGGGAGAGACAGGGAATGAATTGTTGTTGGACAGTTCTGTCTGTTATTCCAGCTCGCTCTGTTGAAATGTCCCCCCTCCCAGGTTCAGCTGGGGAGAAGCATATATCTACAGTATGTTATTACACTGTCTTTAACTTAGTGTGCACTGACTTCATTTTTGTTGGATGTGAGACATTGCTCTCGGGGATACCAAGGAATGCTTGGAGAAAAGATGGATATTATGCTTGGGGGAAATAGTACCTGGTCTCACGCCCCTGCCCTCCAAGGCCATTTTCCTTGGGTTGCCAGTCAAAAGGGACCCCATGCTTGGCCTGAAAAGAAAAGAGGTGTGAGAAAATAGGTGTCAGAAAGAGCAGGGAGGAATTCTGTCTATGGGGGGAAGCAGAATTTTGAAGAAAAAATAAGAGATATTTTGATGATGCACTGCAGTGCTTTTATATCACCAAAGCAGACATTTTTAAATATCTGAAAGATTAAGTGTCAGCATGCTTCAAACAAAGTGTAAGACTGTTAAACAGCATCTGAGGCAGCCTATCCTCAAACCTGCTGTCACCAAATAGATTAGATTAAATTCAGCTTTATTGTCATCTCACAGAGCACAAATACTAAGACAATGGAATACAGATTAGCATGCAGCCAGAAGTGCTAAAAGCAGTAAACTGTAGAGTAATGTATATGGGTGGGTATCCAAGGGATGGGAGGTGAGCAGTTTTCACCACCCACTGCAGTGCTCTCTGATCTGAGACAGAGCAGTTTCCATACCATACCTATGATGTCAACTGTAATTAATAGACAGGGTTGGAGACCCACAGGATAAGATGAAAGGCTCTGTGTAGAATTTTCAAAGGTTCTCTTATGGCATCATCAACAACTACTTTAAGTTTTTACTTTATTTTTATAGGAAGCCAAGGGTGTGTCTCAATCAGAAGAAGAGTATTACTCAGACAGAAAGAGATTGTCAGACACATAAAGACGGAGACAGGGTAGATTAGCGACTGACAGAGTTGATCCTGCAGCAACTACAAAGTTAGTATCAAATAAACCAACTCATCAAACCAGGCCTGCGTACTCTCATCTTTTAATTGAACTTCCATATTTCATGAAATTCTTTGAACACTGGCAAATGTGGCATATCCACTGTATGTTTCATGTTTTGGGGCTAATCAATACGCGCATGATTAAAGCTAATGGAAATCTAGTTTCCAGGGCATTGCAGTGTGCTTATCTCTCACTCTTTCTATACATTCATGCATATGAATTTTGAAAAGGATTAAAGATCTTGAGTCGACCAACAGACAGAATTATGATGCTGGTGTCTTCTGCAATCTTATCAGTAAACTGTCTCTTAATCCCACTGTGAGTGAAAAGCAACACCCATCCTTTTTTACACCACTGTTCCTACTATCAGATGCTCCTTGTTATGCTAAAAGGGTACTGAAATGTCTCAACAAAGAGGCAACCAAAAAGACATCAAAACACAGTCATAAATGACTTCTAAATAACTTGGAATTATCTCTGAATAGTATGATCTTTTGAATTTTTTAAATAGTCACTGTGGAAACTGTGGCACTTTCTGATCCTGCAAAAAAACTCTGTCACGTATGAACAGGGAGAGCCTGGACCCAGATGCAAAGTCGTAACAAAAAGAGTTTATTTATAGAAACACAAAATCACCTTAACAGGGGAAAAGTCCGACAAAGAAAAAGAAACTGAAAAACACCATAGTGTTCCCGCTGTAGCAACTCAGGAAAAAAATACAAAAACACCACAAGGGCAAAAAACTCACACAGGAGGTAGAATAACTAAAGGTGTCTAGGAGCAAACTCACTAGAGAGCAAAAATGACTATTAAACTCAAAGTGTCTAGGAGCAAACTCACTAGAGAACTGTACATCACAACTACAAATCACTGGAGGCATGAGAGAGAAGGACAAGAGATAACAACAGGCGCAGAACTCGTATGGCAAGAGCATAGAGAATAGTCTGGCACAGGAGTCAAACTGGAGCCCCCCGCCATTTTCTGCCCCCCCAACTCAGTGTTCCTCTCCTGTGTCCGTTACCTCCGGCATCGGCGCGGGCCCCGCTGCTTCCTCCAGTGGGTTAGATGGGCCGCTTCCTCCGCTGTCATCCGTGTGAGACTGAAAGGATGCCGTGAGCTTCGGGATGCTCTTCAGTAAATTTTTATCCCTGTTCTGTTTGTCACGAGCCGATTTTCTGTAGGAAGCACCACTCTCGAACTTTTTTTTGGTCGACATCTTCCACCTGTCTCTCTATCAAAGTCATGAAGCGTGAACAGATTGACACATAGGGGGGCGAGGTTGGGAATGGTAGCAACGGGTTAATTTAGATCAATCAGCAGTCTCAAATTTGCACATAATGGGATTGACAGGAAAACTGAAAAGTTACATAACAATTTGACTTTTTATGCTAATATGTCCCCAAAATGATAGGCCCCTAAACTCCGTGGGCCCCTGGGCTTCAGCCCAGGGAAGCCCGTGCATTAAGGCGGCCTTGGATGAGGCGCAGGTGTGTCTAATGAACTCGCACCTTGGGAGATCAGACCCGTCTCTCTCTCTCTCTCTCTCTCTCTCTCTCTCTCTCTCTCTCTCTCTCTCTCTCTCTCTCTCTGGAGCTCCGCCTGCTGACAGAGAGGGAGGAAAGAAAAAACACCATTAGCCCTGGGAGAAAAGAGACACTGGAGCAAACTCATTATTATTATTATTATTATTATTATTATTATTATTATTATTATTATTATTATTATTATTATTATTGTTAATAAACAAAACAGAACTGTCAACATCCACCTCAACCAACTGGAAAGGCTGTTCAATTTCGACCACAATGCATTACACACATGCTTAATTTTCTCAGGTTAGGAGAAAACAAGATTTGTTTACTTTGTTTTCCTTGTCCAAACCATTTGCAAAACCGAACTTGAAATGTCTGCTCTACTTTGGAAAAAACAATGCATCAAGACCAATACCAAATAAATAATATCAGGGTCTAGGCCAGTTTTTGGAGAAAGTCACCTCAAAATGAAGTGTATGAGGAAAAAACGATTATTATTGTAGAGAGAGGCTTACAGCCAGGATCCAGTACACAGTTTGGCTCTAGAAGCTGGATTCTCTGGACAGACAGAAAAGAAAAGACGTGTAGTTACCCTCATCGCCAACAATGATATCATCGCATGTTCAGATTTTTCACTCTTTTCACCAAAGGGTTTGCATTGTGGGAGAGGCACTTGGAATTTTTCAGCTTTTTTTTTTCTTCTTCTTCACCTAAAGGGCTTATAGGAACACTACCTCCAAGCTGAGCTTTGTTGGAAGATTTAATCAATGGCAACCACTCTCACCAGCTTCAGTGGGTAGGGCATGCAAGGGTGTAGATTGTATTTCAGTGGACAGTGGGGGAACACATTAAACCTGTGGTAGGCAGTATTTTTATTTTTTTTTTTGACGTCCTTGGGCAAACATTCCGGAATAAATTTCAGAATATTTTAATTCAAGTGGTCTGGGAGAAAACTAGACTTCTGCACCTCCTCTTGGTTCTGTTTTCAGGCTTTAGAAAATCTAGCTTGTGACGGGAGACTTTGGTCAATCACAGGTCATTTCAGAAACAAGTGGCAAAAATTAACAAGTGGCAAAAAGGTATGATGAGTAACAGTGCGGAATAACTTTTGAGGAGGGACAGTTGTGTGTATGGTGCACTAGCGTCTCATCTTGCTGTTAGATGTGGCACAGCTGCCTCTGAAGCCTGAGGCACTCTGCCTTTACGCTGCAAAGCACTGGAGCAGCATATTTGAGAGGAGAATTTGCAGTGAGAGGGACCAGGACCAGAAAAACGAGCCCTGTGAGGTTTTGCAGGACAATTGACTCCTCCTACAACAGTTCAAACTTGCAAGTTTGGTGGGAGTGGCTTACTGGAGTGATACTTGGCAGCAAAGGGAGTGTAATACTGCAGCTTTAAGTGGGGTTTGAGGGTCAAACGTGAATTCCTACATTCTAGTGAATTTTATAAACCAATTTGTGCCTTTTCTGCCTCAATTTATGATGGCGATATCTCTATGTATGTACTTATTTATTTATTTATTTATGAAAACACAAACTTCAGGCATCATTCAAAATATAATAATAATATAAGTCCTATGACTTTTGGTATTGCTTTCAAATATTTGTTCTCCTGTAGATAAACTGATTCATTTTAATTTGTTTATAAATTCCTGGGCTTTAATAACTTAAGTGTGTTTCAGCAAAGGTTTCTGCTCAAGTTCAAATAATTCTGCAATTTCAAAACATCCCATGTCTTCTGGCATGATTTTTTAGAAATCATAAGTTGGCACTTGTTCCAGTAGACTGCTGCAAGATCAGCTAACATTAACCCAGCCCAGTTTTAAGTGGAAAAACAACAGTTGCTGGCATCAAATTCTGAATGATGACATGACATTTCTCATTTTCAACATTTGATATGTTGTCTTTGTGCTATTTTCAATTAAATATGGTGTTATTGTCTTTTGCAAATCATCACATTCTGTTTCTATTTATGTTTTACACAGCATTCCAACTGTTTTGGAAAGGGGGTTGTATCAGAGATTACAGAATCACTCCAAAATCTTCATCATATGGTCCAGTGTGAAATTAATCCTAACTCCATCTCCATTGTTGCTCCATGTCCTGGTCATCCAACAATCATAATAGAGAGGACACATATAAATGTTGAGCCGCACCTCTTCAGCAGCTCATTATGATCTCATGAAAAGTTACTTTATCATTGTAGGTTCACACATATGTTTTATCTTTGGCTCCTTCGAAGAATTCTTCAGCGAGCAGGTAATGTTGGTTGATTATTATATTGGCATAAAAAATACTGCCAACCACATTGAACACACAGAAAAATATAAAACAATATTTCAAGTACAAAGACTTAATTGAATTGTTTTTCTGGATCTGTAGGGACATCAACTGTGTGAGTGCCATACTGTGAGAGGACTCAGTTGTTGATCCTCTGGAACGTACTCAGCCACAAGTGTAAGTCTTGTGCAATAATCATGTGTTCAAGTGCCAAATGAACTTACAAACTTGAAAATGAACTTATGAATTGCTGAAACTTTTTTGCCAAAATATTCCCTTAAAATTTACTAATGGACAAGCATGAATGAGACTTAAAGGATGAGCTTTAATATAACAGGTGGGATGTGTTGCTCACAGGAGCAATAGTTGTTGATGGTTTTGTGTATCTCCATAAAAATACAACAAATGTTGTTCCAATGTGATCAATTTCTCACTCTTTCACCCAATTGAAATGCATAAATAAGACCTGTATACATAATGATGAGGACACACCAAAGCCTCTATACAGGCAGCTCAACACACATCAGTCATCTTTAATTTTGTTGTAACACTAGCATTCCAGCAAGGTGACAGTGGAAAGTAAAATTCAATTGCTGCTTTTCCAACTAATACAAGCAAATGATCCTGTGTGAGGGGCATTTTACAGGTATGCGGCTGGGCTCCAGAGGTAGTTGTCTACCAATCAGGAGGTTGGTGGTTCCATCCCTGGCCTCAGCAGTCCACATGCCGAAGTATCCTTGGGGAAGATGCTGAACCCCAAAACTGCCCCTGATGCTGTTCCATCAGTGTGTCAATTCATATGTACGTCGGTTTGGATAAAAGCTTCTGCCAAATGACTAATTGTAATTGTATAGCTAAAGAGAGAGCAAGAATAATTCTCTTTGTGGGGAATATGGGGAAACGGACAACTGGGGTAACACTGTGCCGTGCTGAGTAGAGAGCCGGCTCAGACGGAGTTATTGTGATGAGAGTGGATCGAACACGGAAATCACTGACAGATTTCGGCATGGTCCAAATCACTCTCGGAGGAGGAATATGCTCTTTAATACCACAGAGGTGGTGAGATCTGCACACCCGCAGACACTGGATTGGGTGGAGTGGGGTTCAGGAGGTCTGCTTCTTCACTGCCTGATGGTTCTAGGAACTGCGCTCTTCTGCCTCTCCTCCGGGTCCCAGCAATGTTGATCAGGATGGCAGTGGTGAAAGTCATTTATGAGGTCGGGGTCCAGGATGTGTCAGGGGGGCATCCAGGACCTTGCTTCTGGGCTGTAACCCTCCCAGTCGACCAGATAATAGACTCCTTGACCTCATAGGCGAGAGCGCAGTAATCTCTCGACTGTGTAAGGTGGACCTTACGATGATGCATGGTGGTGGTGGAGCTGGTGTTGCTGCAAAAACTCCAGGTTTTTGTGGTCTGTCCACACCAGGAACGGCTCCTTGGTCCCCTCCAACCAATGGCGCCACTTCTCTAAGGCCAACTTTACAGCCAACAACTCCTGGTTCCTGATGTAGTTCTCTCAGCTGGGGAGAGCCTGCGGGAGAAGTAGGTGCAGGGGTGTAATTCCTGAACCTTGAAGGAGTGCTGGGACTGCCCCCACCCCTACGTGCGAGGCGTCCACCTCCACCAAGAACTGGTGGTCAGGATCTGGCAGTTGCAAGATGGGTGCAGAGGTGAACCGGTCCTTCAGGGTCTGGAACGCCTGGGCTGCCTCTGGAGTCCACTGGATCCCCACCTTCACTAAAGTCAGGGCTGTCAGGGAAGCCGCCACAGAGCTGTAGTTCCTGATGAACCGGTGGTAGAAGTTGGCAAAGCCCAGGAAGTATTGTAACTCCTTTCGAGAGTTGGGGACAGGCCAGGACGTCATGTCAGAGAGTTTGGCAGGATCCATCTTGATGCTCCTGCGGGAAATGATGTACCTCAGGAAAGTGACAGAGGGTGAGTGGAACTCACATTTCTCTGCCTTTACAAGGAGTGAGTTCTCCAGCAGGCACTGAAGAACAGCTCGGATGTGGTGCACATGTTCATCATGGGGCGGGGAGAAGATGAGAATGTCATCCAAATGAACAAAGAGGCACTTATTTAGCATGTCTCTCGGTAAGTTGTTGACAAGAGCTTGGAAGACAGCCAGGGTGTTAGTGAGGCCAAATGGCATGACTAAGTACTCATAGTGCCCCCAGTGGGTGTGTTGAAGGTCGTTTTCCACTCATCTCCCTCCGAGATCCTGACCAGGTGGGAGGCGTTGCTGAGGTCAAGCTTTGTGAACACGGCGGCCCCCTGCAGGAGTTCGAAGGCCGAGGAGATCAAAGGCAGGGGTTACTCTTTTTCTACCGTTATCTTATTTAGTCCACGGAAGTCTATGCAGGGTCTCAGGGAACCATCCTTTTTACCCACAAAGAGAAACCTCGCTCCCGCCGGTGAAGATGATGGCCAAAGGTGGCTTTGACCTTACTAAACACTTCTCAAAAGTCGTGATACTCCGCTGGGACGTTGGAGAAGTCCAGGGCTTGTGGCGGGGGCGTGGCTCCATGCGGAAAGCTGGCTTCCTTTAAGCAGACCTGGTGATACCCCAAACTCCAACCAGAGATGGTGCCTGTCTTGCAGTCTATATGGGGATTATGCCTCCTGCGCCAGGGGTAACCTAGGATAAGAGGGATCTGTGGTGAGGACAGGTTATGAAACTGCAGTGTCTCATGATGGTTACCCGAAAGCAAGATATGCAAAGACAGTTTGATGCGTTACTTGCCCAAGTATGTGGCCATCCAAGGCGTTGGCAGTGATGGGTTGGACTAGGGGTGTGAGCTCCACCCCTAGCTGCCTTGTCAGCTCCATGTCCTGGCATCAGCCCCAGAGTCCACGAATGTTGCCAAAGTGTGGGCGGAGCCTGGCGGCAGGAGTCGAGTCTGGAGCAGTGGGCGTGACGAAATGGAAGGGGACTTTATGGAGCTCGTTAGCAAAAGGTTGGAAAGAGTCTCAGGCAAGTGTGTTCCGCTCCCACTATGCTGTACCCCATAGATGTACCCTCCTGGTCAGCTGATTAATGACGAATGCCACCCGGGTCCGTTCAGCGGTGAATGTCTGAGGCTGCAGCGAGAAGAACATCAAGCAACTGGTGATGAAGGCATTGCATGTCTCAGGATCCCCGTCATAATGCTTGGGAAGGTTACAATGGTACAGCGGCAGCAGCAGCAACGGCGCATGATGATGCCCCCGTTGTCACTGGGCGCTCATGCGTCACCACCAGTTGCTGAATCTGGGAAGTGAGGGCCACCATGCTCTGCTCATGGTCCGCAGCAGTGGCTGCCATTATGCCCTTGTGCGCTCTCTAGCTGCTCCAGATTTTACTGTAATGGGCTAGTGGAGGACCCAGTCGCAGTAGGGGTCAATTTACGGGGAAACGGGGAAACGGGAAATTGGGTAGCACTGTGCCATGCTGAGCAGAGAGCCGGCTCAGACGGAGTTACTGTGATGAGAGTGGATCGAACGCAGAAATCCCTGACAGATTTTGACGTGGACAAAACCTCTCAGAGGAGGAATAAGCTCTCTAAAACGACAGAGGTGGTGAGAACTGCACACCCGCAGACACAGGGATTTGACAGAAGGAGTAGTCAGGAACAGGCGAGGTCGAATACCGGAGATCAGGTTGGCAAGGAACACTGGAGACTCTGGCATGACACATAGACAATCTGGCAACCGGAAAGAATGACAGCGTTGCGTAAATACCCTCCTGATGAGCCTAATAGGCTAGGTGTGCAGATGAGCAGCTATGGTGAGTGTCTGAAGAGGTGCAGCAGCAGGTAAGTGCTGGGCTGGACTTTGACAAACAAGTTAACAACAGGATAACAAACTGAGTGATCTCAGAGCCACTCTTTGCATTCTTGGTCAAAGTTGCATGCCATTTTGAAATGTCTCTTCATCAGGGAGGATGGGGAATTGGGGATTGCAATGAATGAACGTAGACAAACAGCAACTGGCAAGAGACTGGCACGAGAGCGAGAGACACGAGGGAAACACGGCTGGACTAGAGAATAGTCTGGCACCGAAACGAATGTGCTTGGAGTATATGAAGCCGTCTGATTGCCGATGCGCTGCAGGTTCGACTCGTGTGCCTCGCCCCCGCGCCGGCGGCTCCGCCTCCCCGCACCGAATCAGCTGTGGTCAAACAGAAAAAGAACAGATATTAATACCATGGCATAACGAAAAACCCGGGACCATGACAGTAAGGCTACATTGAGGAAAGTGGATGTAGAGTATATTTAGAATTGACAGTCAGTTGTGCTATGTGCGCTGACTGCAATGTTCTGTGAGCAGAAATTGAATTGATTTTTGGTTTAGACATAGAGGCTTGGAGGCTTGATGTATATATTGACATTTAATGCAATTTATTCTGTAGCCTGAAGTTGATCAAATGTTACAGGCTGAAATTGCCCAACACTGTGATCCATAAGTTCAATAGCAGGCAACATTATCTATCTCAACATGATTAGCATTAACTTGCAAAAAAAAAAAATCACTAGAGACACTAGTTGGTCATTAGCTGCAAGTCACAACTGGACTTCCTAAGAAAAAAATGTCCCAATACGTCTTCCTCTGCCTTTTCCTATCTGGCTCCTCCATGGTTAGCGGCTATATATAACTACTTCTTTCCACCCAATGACACATTGCAACCATTGCTTTGAGGTTGCATACTGCCACCGTTTCCTTTACCTGAGGCACTGTCTATGTGTTGTATTCCATCAGTTTGTTAAAATAAAAGTCCTATGCTACTTTCATGCTTTTATTCAGGTGGTCAAATGCTCTAAATATTAATGGGAATGTGTCCACTGTGCTCCACCTGAAATCTATGCTTATGAGGATATGTCTAAGGCACAACTCTTAAATATCTATTTGGAGCTTGGAATTTATTTATTTGTCAATTATCTGTCATTGAGCTTCATGCAAGACCCACTAAGAAGAGGCATGTACAAGCAATTGAGAGAACTTGTGGTATTCACCAATTTTCTCTAAGTGTCTTTGTGGCAAAAATCTAATTTCAACCCATCAAATAGTTGTTCCATCCAACAGTTGCCAACATATGTAGTGGACCAACTGACTGACTGCCATGGCCACAGCTCATTCTGTATTTGTACATTTTATACTTCATTTGCTGTGTACCTAATAACACTCTAGACAGCACATTGTGGCAGCAGTCCAACATTTCTACTACTTTTACTTGACTTTTTACTTTTCGTGTTTTAAATTTGTACAGTTTACATTGTTGACATGGCATTATCATGAAAACTGAAACACTAAAGTGTGTACACTCCTTTTGTTGAACAATTAATCACTAAAATGTTCACATCTCATCATATCCCAGCTCTTGTGAAAAGTGAAGAAGACAGAAGGTGTTAAGAGCTGGTTTTAGAATCATGGATTATGTGGGTTACCAAAAGTGCTGGAGAGAGGCCTACCTTTTGAAGGAGGGGTATACAAGATTGGAAAATGTGGGTTTTTTTTTTTTTTTTTACGTATGTAACTTTTTTTTGCCTTTGAAACCCAGTCTTAAAGGTATTGTGTAGCTGTCACATAATGGGGTTTCCTGTCACAAGGCTGTCTGATGCCATTAATTTGCTTCTCCCACAACGTTATTTGTGGCTATCAAAATACCAAACGGCGAACTTTTCGACGCTGCCACATCTCTCTCTCTCTCTCTTTCTCAGAGGGACCATCTTTTCAAAGAGTTGCGGCACTGCTGGAGAGCCTTTTCTTTCAAGAAACCAAAGCAATGTGTGTGTGTGTGTGGGGGTGGGGGGTGGGGGTGGGGGGGGGGTTTGAACAGAGGGTTTCAACCTGCATGGTCTTTCCAAACATACAAGAGGGATGAGGCCTGAGTGTGAATAAATACAGCACAGTCCAAGCTGCTTTGTGAAGAAACGTACCCCTTAGACCTGTCTCGGGGAGAAAATGGAAAAAAGGGACTTAGGAAGAAAGGCAGAGTGGAGAAAGAAAGAGAAAGGAGGTATTAGGAGCGCCCTCCGTCAGCCACCTGGAGTTCCTGCAGCCTCTAAGTGCATTCCAAGGACCATGAAAATGAGGGAGAGGGGGATGGAAGAAAGAGAGGGGTTTTTATTAAGAAAAGCCCAGGAGATACAGTCAACCCCCCACTGGCCCTGCTCTTTTCACTGAATACACAAGACGACAGGGACAGCCTCTGCATCTGAAACAACCCCTGGAGGGCTATGAAGGAGCTCTCCTCTCTTCTTCACTGGTCTATTGGACATGCAGGCCTGGAGGAGATTGGGAGGGCAGCTCCACAGACACACAGAGAAATGACGCTGACTCAAAACTGAAACAAGATAGGGAGAAAGAAGTAGAGGCAGAAGATATGCCAAGGGGCTGCATTTAAAACAGGATATAGGAGGAGGAGGCTTCAGACTGATGAGACAAGGGTGACTACAGGGGCAAATATCACTAATCATACTGGCTTGACCTTTGTCTGCACCACCACATCACACAAACACACAATACAGTGCACATATACATACAAAAGAGGCCAGTCAAACAGCCTTCACTGCCACACTGCAGTGTTTACTTCTGTTTATGACTGAAAGAGGACGGCTGCCCGCTCTCCAAACTTCAACATATAATAGGTAATTTAGGATTCAAGGCTTTCAGAATTAATTTAGTGTTTCGAGAATGTAAAGACTGGTGCAGCTGAGAAACAGCACAGGATGTAGAAGCAAAAGATTATTTACCAAAACATTAAGAACAACCTTGCATATAGATATATAGTGTGCCTGTGTTGCTGTTAAAGTCTTTTGTAGTCTCACTGCTCAAAATTAGATAATGCAGCTTTAAAATGAACATCAATTTGATCAATGATCTGCATCGCAAGTGGTGGTGTTCCAAGACAATAAGGAAATAAAACATATACATATTGATGTTAAAGTCAAAACAAGTTATACTAAAGCCAGTTTACATGATGTGAAAAAATGAGCAAGACATTTCAAAAAGATGACCATGATGTTTCAAACCCAGTGACTGGCACTCCTTGCTTGCTATGGTTTGTCCTCACTGAAATTCCTCAGCGTTTCACTAACAAACATATATCTGTCCAAAGCTGTGCAGCTAGAAGTGACTCTTTCTTCCTTTTAGAGCCTCAGATTAATATTTATACGTGACAGGGATGCAACACATTTGTAGGTCTACAATGCTGTATGTGTTTCTGTCTGTGTTTTCACGTGCTCACATACACTTAATTTCAAGTGCACTTTTAGATGCTTGTGCTCTGCTGGAGGAACCTCACTTTTCCTAGAACCCTTTTATTGTCTGAATGGTCCAAGTCTCCTTGCAGAGCTGTACAATCCCCTCCATATGTTTGCATGTAAGCCTCCTCCAACTGCACACACACACACACACACACACAATCCCCTTTTTACGTCATGGTGAAGGTATTCCAGTTGGACCTATGGGGATTAGGAAGTGGAGAGAACTGAAACTTCTCCAGTAAAACCTCTGCACATCTTGGCTTCGTATACAGCTACTTTCACTTCCCCTCCTCATTCATGCACCTGCTTCTAGTTATTACTATCCCATCCCACCCTCCACCTACTTTTTTCCCCATGTAAGAAAAGCCTGAGCTTTTCAAACTTCCCATTCAGTGGGTAGCATTGGAGAAAACAGCAGAGGCTTGGCTTACTGGTTTGTCTCATGGCCTCAATTCTATATATCACCTCAATTCAAGAGCTGCTTTTGCTTCAATGAAAGCACTTAGAGGAGCAAGGACATCTACAAAGATCCTGAAAATGTAAAGAAAACAACAGTGCGTACACACATTGGTGGTTAATCAGGAAGTCTTAAATAATTGAATAATTGATTAATTAATTGTGATTAATAGTAAAAATAACCAGTAATTATACTGGTGAAATATGTATAGCCTTGTAAGGTTAGACACTCATTGACATAATTCATTCCCAAGCCCCTTACCTCTGACCTAAACATAATTCCAACCTGACCTTTACATTTACACACGCGAATATATATATATATATATATATATATATATATATATATACACACACACACACACACACACACACACACACACACACACACACACACATATATATAAATATATATATATATATATTAGTGCTGTCAAAAATATTGTGTTATTAATGTGTTAATGCAAATCAATTTCAACGGCGTCATTTAAGATTAACATTCTTTGTGATCTAGTGAACTTGTAGTTCTTTATAAGCTGTGGCCACTGCTAGTAACGTAAGAAAAACTACAGGATCCGGTTATAAACTGGGAAACAAAACAAAAAATAGGCACGCCCCACGCACATGTTTGGTCTTGCCTGCACGCTAGCTGTAAAACAATAGGCTACCGGTTTGTGTGGATGTCAAGTGCGAAACGCTGAATTGGATGTTAACAAGATTCTGAATGGAAAGTTTAGTTTCAAAAAGTTGCCAGATGGGTCGACTGACAAGACCAAAGTTATCTGTGTGTATTGTCAGTGTGAACTGAGTTATCACTGTAGCACATCCAGTCTGAAATACCACTTGATGGCCAAACACGCGGCGAATGCGAATTCTCCGCCGCCTCCTTTTCAAAACCAGGCGACAATGGATGGCTTTGTATGTCGAAAGGAAACTTAAGAAAGGAAAGTTTAAGCCATGGTTTAACTGCACTATAGCCTGAGTCCTAGTTTACTGATGATGTGCACTTTGTAATTGTCATCTGTTTATTGACAGTGTTAAATTGTATGAGATTTGATTAATTCAAATGTGAATGACTGCTCAAAGTGAGAATGTTCGAAATATAATACTACATGTTGTTGTTTTCAATTAAAAAACATTTGCATAAAGCAAGCCTATCCACTTTTCCATGTTGATAAGAGTATTAAAATGATAATTAATGGGACATTTTGAATAGATAAAAATGTGCTATTAATTTGGATTAATCACAAGTTAACAATGACATTCATGAGATTAATCGCAATTAAATATTTTAATCAATTGACCTAATATATATATATATATACACACACACACACACACACACACACACACAATTTCATCCTTTGATATGAAATAGTATTTTCTGATTTGTTATAAACAGTATGTTAAACAGTATGTTTTCCCAAAAGAGTCAATACATTATCACACATGGGTCAAATTTATTGATTATGCAGCAATTCTGATGATACAATAAATAAAAAAATAAATAAATACTTAAATGATTTGTGACTTTCCCTTCACTGGTTACTGTGTTATTGATCTAGATACCAATTTTCCTTACCGTTAAAATTGCTGTGAATATTGATTGTGAATATTGAAAAACCCTGTAAACTTAATAGTGTCAACATCCACCTTCGGTTCTCTCATCATGAACAATCATAACAAATAACCCCAGTGTTTTTGTAGCTATGATTCT
This sequence comes from Chaetodon trifascialis, assembly GCF_039877785.1. Classification (NCBI taxonomy): domain Eukaryota; kingdom Metazoa; phylum Chordata; class Actinopteri; order Chaetodontiformes; family Chaetodontidae; genus Chaetodon; species Chaetodon trifascialis. The sequence goes on from NC_092063.1 coordinate 26,577,500, forward strand.
TTCAAATGGGTCTGCTGCAATGGGAGCAGCCAATGTTGACTTTTTTGAACATTCTAGTGGACAATAGAAGTAAAATTCTCAAAATGCAACAATGTCAGTATCCACTTCCATTTCTTTGTACCTTCTCCCAGCCAAAATGACCACAGTTTGATTCTTGAACACTGGTCTTTAATGAACAGCTGTCGCATATGATTCCCCTCCGACTGGGTGTCGTGCGGTGCAGGTGATGTAAACCTCTAGGGTGGCAACATCCCCCATGTTGTTCCACAATATCATGGGCCATGTCTGTATTTTACCTTTTATAGATGTGCACCATTTGATCTGTAATGTTGGCTCCTCCTTTCGTTCTGTTGTTGTGCTGGATTATTTCTGACTTTCTCTTTATTCCATCATCCACCACTTTGCCATCTCAATTGTAGGTCAACATTTGGTGTAGACTATTCCATCCATGGAAGACGGCACTCTTGCATCCCACATTCAGAGGACCTTAGCTCCATATTTTGCAGACTTGCTTGGCATGTACTGTAAGAACATACACCTGCCCCCAACAGAAGGAGCTCATGAAAAAGTTTAACATAATTATTCTGTTCCCACATCTTTAGAACCATATACACTACAGAATGACATATGTGCACATGATGTCTATTCTGAATTGAAAACTAACGTGTCAAAAACAGTTGTGATAAGGCAGTCTTGTAGAAAGAAAATGGTGATCTTGAGTGGAGTGCTCTGCAATGAAATATATTCCTTACTGTAAATATGTAAATCAGTCAAAGTTTCCTCCATAGCATCAATACATACCATAATTATTTATCATGGCTGTGCATCTTTGAGGTAGCTTTTATGCAAAAATAAAATAAAATAACTTTCAGGTATTTGTGATGTTAAAAAAAAACTACTTTGTTAAGGAATTCAATAAGTATTGAGCATGTCATTTTATGCAAAGAAAGTAGAAAGCCTTGGTAATTAGTTCCAAAGCATTTGTATACTCTTGCCCGTACAACCTAGCTTGTCATAAATCTAATATATTATTATAGTCATCTTTGTATCATTTATGAATACTTAGACAGCACCTTTTCACTGAAGGAATAATTATGCTTAAAGGACAGTTCCTCTAAAGATACACCATTTTTCAAAACATTGGCAATTAATAAAGCATATCCAATTCGGACAGAGCACTGAAGCCTGGCATGCATTAGCTGCTTTATAAATGTTTCACCATCAGTGGCTGATTCATCAGCTATTGACTAACGAGTATGTATGTTGGTGAATCCACCAAAATACTCACCAAAGCCAGCAAACAATCATTTTTTTGAGTGACGTGTTGCCACTGAGGACAGTGTGGGTATGACTGAAGTGTTTTTTCTGGGATTTTGGGGGTTCTAGTAACCTTGCTGGAGTTTATTCTACGGTTGAAAAAAGACTGATTCCATTATTTTTAGGTCCAGTACTTTTCCACCAGGATAAAGTATTTCTCAACTAGAACTGTGTTCTTGGCAGCATGGAGAGAGTTCTGCTGTGAAATTAATTCATTTGCTACTATCTGGTATTATGAAAAAAATGTATTAAAACCACATAGTTACATAGATTACATACATATATTCTCAAAGAAATGGCCAGAGCAAGAACAATTCTGATGACTGGGAGTCAAAAAGAACATGAGTACAAGCAAGGAGGCAGACTGAGAAAGGCCTGTAATTTTATTTTATTCTGTCTTTTTAATCAGTCACAAAAACACAACAGCTAATTTCTCTACTTCTTTGCATTTCAGTGTCACAAAGACATGCAACCCATTTGCATTTAATGCCAAGGGTTGCATGTTTTTCCTTCTCGAGCCGTACAAGCTGGGTCTTGGTCCCTATTTGAAACTCAAGTCACATAATTAAAAAATGTTTTTGACTGCCTTTAACAGAATAATACTAAGCAAAGAATGTTGCAATTCAGCTTGTCTTTACAAAATGATATTGCCAAGCAACATGAGTCAATCAAAACTGTCTCTCTGGCCACACCGGGCGAGTTAAAGTCTGGACCTCCTCGAAGACCTCACACCGATAGGCCTGTCTCTCTTTCTTCTGCCCTGTATTCTTCATTATCTAATTCAAGTGTCAGTTTTCAGCCGGCGCCTGTGTTGACCCTTTCTTCTGCCATTGTCTCTGCTCAGTGGGGTGGGATGCCTCCCACTTAATCGTTGATCCAATTAGTTTGGGAAACCTTTCTCCACTTCTTTACATGAATGAAGGGCACTGAATAAAAATGTGCAACAAAAGAAGTAAGTTAACACAGAGCACTGTCATTGATTGACACTGGTGCCAAAATGCCTGCATGTTGCCATTATGCCAGATCGAGTTATGGGACCTTCACAGTGAAAGGTGGCCTCGATGAAAGACATGAACATGTCTAATTAACTTGTGTCAAATCAAAGTTTCCAGCTCCACACAAGTGACTCAGCCACCCCACAGTTTTTTATGGTTTTGCCTCCTGGTAAGGCTTTTAAAATGGCAGTAGCTGATTAAACTGATGTCATTTTGTCTTTTTTTCTACAGCACACACCTGGCATCTCTATGCAGCATTCTCTATTGGGTGCAGAGGGAAAACACTCGGCTGTGCTGCAGCAGGTTTCAAACTACCTCACACATATGGGGGCAGTAATAAGGTATTCCAGAACTTGTTAGAATGTAACTATGCACTTCTTTGTTAAACTTGGGTTGACTTAATCTTCTTTCCTAATTGGTCATATTCCCAGTGGTTCATAAAATGTGCACACTGTGAGTGATTGTTGTGAATTGACAAAATCCATATCATTAGGATAAGCCCATAATTAGCTGCCTGTAAAGTTGCACAGCTGTATATCCAGAATGGTGGAGTGGAGAATCACAGACGGAGCATTCTCTCTGTAATTCCTGGCTGTGTTATTTGATCGGGCTGGCTAATTAGGCTTCAAGGTTGAATTCCTCACAGGGACAGAAGCACATGTGACCAGACTAGACTGAGTCAATGGCAGAGCATATTTTTCAGTTCTTCTAAGGGATTAACAGAATGTCTTATGTTTTAATAAATCGTGCAACTGGACATGAATAAATCATTGAGCTTTCAGCCTCGGGAGAGATGCCTTCAAATCAGTCAGAGGAATCAGGCCTGAGATGACATGCTGCTTACATGGATGCAGGTCATACCAGTGAGAAGGAAGAAATGCATATATGATGAAGTGATGGTGAATGTGACTCTGTGAAGGTGAATGATGGGAAATCTCATTTGATTTTAGTCCTCTGTCTGTTTTATCGATACAGCTTCACGTTGATGCTATGTCAGTTACAATTTACCGTGTTGTATTTTATATCAATAAATCTTTGCAATATTCATTTTGAGGGATTGCTGCAATTACCATAAACAATGGAATCCATTGGCAAGATGATTGGAATGCTCTACTGTTCACTGCTTTAATTTTTACATTATGTGTATGACTCAATATTTTGGGTTTGTACATTATCAGTACTTGCACTCATTTAAAAAAGAAAATGCTAAATGCATAAATTGCTCTTAATGATTCACCTATTCATGCATTTTCTTTATTGTTTACTTATTTTACTTACTCCACTTAATGTATTTATTGAATTTGTTGCTGGGCTAGCAGTGTGGATAAAGGGATGGTAATATCAGTTGGTTGGTCCACTTGACTGAAATACTGTATAAGAAACAGCTGATGGACGGATTGTTAGGAGTTTTTGTACAGACATTCTTAGGACTATGGTGATCCCCTGACTTTTTTCATAGCACCATCAGCAGGTTGACATTGTTGGTGTGGAGTGAAGTATCTCCCTAGGCCTTACTATCAGATGAATAGCATAAAATGTAGACATTCATGATCCCTGAGAATGTTCCCCAGTGTTTGGATTGTAAAGAATTTGTTAGCCCTCTGACTTTTTATCTCACACCACAATCACCAAAATATAGATTTTTATCATATATTATGCGTGCCATTAATCAACCAGATGAAAGCAGAGAAGACTATGATTCATATTGTGGGTCAAGGATGTGGCAGCCTCAAGAACACTTTCAGTGGGGAATGACTTGGGTGCCATATTGGAATGCTGTATCCAGTTCTCTTTGCAAAACCATTAAGTGAACAAGCTAGATAAAGCCCTCTGGAACACTTTTCCAAGAACCATGGCTAATCTACAGCATAATGAATAAACATCGGTTTTTAACTTAAAATGATAATGTCAAAGATTTTCATTTAACCTTCATTCACCATTGCTGAATGGTGACTAAGCCTATGGCCCACTAAAAAAAAAAAAAAAAAAAAAAAAAAAAGAATTTTATTTTTGTGCGACTGCAGACAGACATTTCTTACTTCTGCAGCTTCACATGAGAAGCGTTTAACAGGCAAAACACTAAGCACACTTTTAGAAATCAGTAGTCACAGGAAATATGAATGTTTTTGAGATTAGTACCTACTGCTATTGCTCATCAAAATGAGTGTACAAAACAAGGCAACAGTAATTTTAGGCAATTTTTGACAGAAGATCAGTTTGAAATATTACAGTAAGTAATGGGAAAAGATAGGGCTGCAACTGACAGTTATTTTCATTCGTGATTAATCTGTTGATTACTTTCTTGATTCATCCATTAGTTGTTCTATATATAAAAAATCAGAAAATGGTGAAAAATGTCGATCAGTGTTTCAAAAAGCCCAAGATGATGACCTCAAATGTCTTCTTTGTCCACAACTCAAAGACAGAAAGATTTAGTTTAGTGCAATGAACAAGAAAATATTCACATTTAAGATTCAGAGAGTTTTGATTTTTTTTCTTAAACAATTACTCAACTATCAAAATAGTAGACAACTAACCAATATATTGATTAGAGCTTGGCCTGTACCAGCTCTATATGGAAAGTGTCCTGAGACAACTTTTGTTTTGATTTGGCACTATACAAACAAAATTGAATTGAATTGAATTGAATTAATCATGGCAGCTGTAGAACAAGATGGAGCAGCCACAGTGAGCTGTTAGATGATGAGCTGCAGCGTAACAAACTCCTTTCAGTTTCACTGTGCCCTGCTGTCCACATACTCATGACATGCGCAGCATGAAATAAGATCACGGCTGTCCACAGAATGTACACCTGATTACAATGAATGGTGGATAGCTGAACCAGATAAGTTGGCTCATTGAGTCACTGAACACATTATTATTAAAATTAGACAGTGCATCTGTCGTGGTTGGTAAGATGAGCAGCATAAATGTGGATGATCGCAGCAAGAAGAAAGTATAACTGCAGATAGCTAATTACTTCATCTATTTTCTGTTGAAGATGGACGGCTGCCTCGGTGTGTTGGTGCACGTGTTTTGTTTTTTGTGATAAATCTGTTTTTTTTGTGACGGTACCTGGAGCTCTTTCACCAGAGATGAGCTCATGAACATCAGGGTGACAACACCAGTGGATTTATTTCCTAATTTTCTGCTCCCAACAGTGGAAATTTTGGACATTCTGGTCAAAGGTGCGCTCACCTTTGCTCATGCAGTGAAATGCTGGAGGAGAGGAAAACGGGCCGGTGTGCTCGTGCGTCTACGCCAGCACGGACTACGCACAGCATTACCGGGAATATTTCTCTCTAACGTGCGTTAACTGCCCAACAAACTGGAGGAATTGCAACTGCTGTTGGGTAAAAACAGGAACTTTTCCTCATCTGCGGTTTTGTGCTCCATCGAAACGTGGCTCTGTGGACCACGTCATGGTCCACCTGATTCCTGCATACAGGCAGAAACTAAAGCTCTGCAAACCCGTAGTGAGGACATCAAGGAAGTGGACCAGTGAGGCTGTGGAGGATCTCCAGGCGTGTTTGGACTCTACTGACTGGGATGTGTTCAGGACTGCTACCAACAGTCTGGATGAGTACATAGAGGCTGTGACGTCCTACATCAGCTTCTATGAGGACTGCTGTGTTCCATCATGCACCAGGGTGAGTTACAACAATGACAAACCCTGGTTCACAGCCAAACTCAGACAGCTAAGGTTGGCACAGGAAGAGGCCTTCAGGAGTGGGGACAAAGACAGATTCAAAGAGGCGACGTACAAGTTAGGCAAGGCAGTGAAAGAGGCTAAACGACTGTACTCTGAGAAGCTCCAACACCACTTCTCAGCTAATGACTCTGCGTCCGTCTGGAAAGGGCTCAGGCAGATCACCAACTGCAAGCCTAAAGCCCCCGACTCCATCAACGATCGAGTTCTACTGCCACTTTGAAAGACAAAGGGACAGTCCAGCAACCATCCCCCACGATACCTCCCAACAGCTCCAGCTCCAGCTCCAGTCACCTCAACCAATTCCCACCTTAAAGGACCCCCGCTCCCCCTCCCCACCCACCTCAGTGACAACTCTTTCCATTCATGAGAGGGATGTCAACAAACTCTTCAGGAGACAGAACCCCCGGAAAGCAGCTGGACCAGATTCTGTCTCCCCATCCACCTTGAAGCACTGCGCTGATCAGCTGTCTCCAGTGTTCACAGACATTTTTAACACCTCACTGGAGACATGTCACGTGCCAGCCTGCTTCAAGTCTTCAACCATCATCCTAGTTCCCAAGAAGCCAAGGACCACAGGACTTAATGACTTCAGACCCGTCGCCCTGACCTCTGTGGTCATGAAGTCCTTTGAGTGCCTTGTGCTCTCACACCTCAAAGACATCACCGACCCTCTCCTGGACCCCCTGCAGTTTGCCTACAGAGCCAACAGGTCTGTAGACGATGCAGTCAACTTGGCCCTCCACTTCGTCCTCCAGCACCTGGACTCCGCAGGAACCTATGCCAGGATCCTGTTTGTGGATTTCAGCTCTGCCTTTAACACCATCATCCCAACCCTGCTTCAGGAGAGGCTCTGCCAGCTGAGCGTGCCTGACTCCACCTGCAGGTGGATTACAGACTTCCTGTCTGACAGGAAACAGTTCGTGAAGCTGGGGAAACACATCTCCGACGCAAAGACCATCAGCACCGGAAATTTAAGGATATGATCCCATCAGCATTTAATTCAATGCCATGTCTCAATACAACAGAGGAGTCTTATGCTAACCTTAGTCCCTCCCAGATTGACTACCTGGTTGATAGTGCTACAGGATCGTTGTGTATGACACTTGACTCTGTTGCTCCCCTAAAAAAGAAGAAAATTAAACAGAGGAGGTTAGCTCCATGGTATACTCCTCAAACCCACAAATTAAAGCAAACTTCACAGAAAATAGAAAGGAAATGGCGCTTTACCAATTTGGAAGAATTTCGGTCCGTCTGGCAAGACAGTCTTAAAATATACAGGAAAGCCCTCTGCAGTGCCAGGGCAGCCTATTACTCTGCACTAATAGAGGAAAATAAGAACAATCCCAGGTTTCTCTTCAGCACTGTAGCCAGGCTGACAGAGAGCCATAATTCTATTGAACCATGTATTCCTTTAGCTCTGAACAGTAATGACTTCATGAGCTTCTTTAATGATAAAATTCTAACTATTAGAGACAGAATTCATCGACTCCTGCCGTTAACAGGTACTGTTTTGTCTTCAAACACAGAAACTGTAGAAACTGTTACTCAGTCTGTCGCAGTTTTAGACTGTTTTACTCCTGTTGACCTTCACCAACTAATTTCAATAATTTCATCATCAAAATCATCTACCTGTATTTTAGATCCTATCCCGACTAAGCTGTTTAAAGAAGTATTACCTCTAATTGACTCTTCAGTATTAGACATGATCAATCTCTCTTTATCAACAGGCTACGTACCACAGTCCTTTAAAGTAGCTGTGATAAAACCGCTACTGAAAAAGCCTACTCTTGATCCAGGGGTTTTAGCCAACTATAGACCGATATCCAACCTTCCCTTTCTCTCAAAAACTCTTGAGAAAGCAGTTGCCAATCAGCTGTGCGACTTTCTAAACAATAATAGTTTATTCGAGGATTTCCAGTCAGGATTTAGAGTGCATCATAGCACAGAGACAGCACTGGTTAAAGTTACAAATGACCTTCTAATTGCATCTGATAAAGGATTTGTCTCTGTACTAGTCTTATTGGATCTCAGTGCTGCATTTGACACCATTGACCATGGCATCCTATTGCAGACACTGGAACATTTCATTGGCATTAAGGGCACTGCGCTAAGCTGGTTTAAATCCTACTTGTCAGATCGCTCTCAGTTTGTACGCGTTAATGATGACTCCTCTGTCAGCTATGGAGTTTCGCAGGGTTCTGTGCTTGGACCAATTCTATTCACCTTATATATGTTTCCTTTAGGTAAGATTATCAGGAAGCACTCAATAAATTTTCATTGCTATGCAGATGATACCCAGCTATATTTATCAATGAAGCCGGAAGAAACCAGTCAGTTAACTAGACTACAAGCATGTCTTCATGACATAAAGACCTGGATGACCTGCAATTTTCTGATGCTAAACTCGGACAAAACTGAAGTTATAGTAGTAGGCCCTAAACATCTTAGAAAGTCACTTTCTGATGACATAGCAGCTATGGATGGCATTGCGCTGGCCTCCAGCACCACTGTAAAGAATCTGGGAATCATCTTTGACCAAGACATGTCCTTTCACTCCCATGTAAAACAAATTTCAAGGACTGCCTTTTTTCACCTACGTAATATCGCAAAAATCAGGCATATTTTGTCTCAAAATGATGCAGAAAAACTAGTCCATGCATTCGTAACTTCCAGGCTGGATTATTGCAATTCCTTACTATCAGGCTGCCCAAATTCGTTGCTGAATATTCTCCAGTTGCTCCAGAACACTGCAGCACGTGTTCTGACAAAAACCAGGAAGCAAGATCATATTTCTCCAATACTCGCCACTTTGCACTGGCTCCCTGTAAAGTTTAGAATAGAGTTTAAAATTCTCCTCCTTACTTACAAAGCCATAAATGGCCAGGCACCTTCTTATCTTAAAGAGCTCATAGTACCTTACTGCCCTACTCGAACACTGCGTTCCCAGAATGCAGGTCTACTTATGGTTCCTAAAGTCTCAAAAAGCAGAATAGTCAGAGCATTTAGCTATCAAGCTCCTCTCCTGTGGAACCATCTTCCAGTCTTTGTCCGGGAGGCAGACACTGTCTCTACATTTAAGAGTAGGCTTAAAACTTTCCTTTTTGATAAAGCTTATAGTTAGGGCTGGCTCAGGCTTGTCCTGGACCAGCCCCTAGTTATGCTGCTATAGGATTAGACTGTCGGGGGACATCCAAAGATACACCAAGCTCCTCTGTCCTTCTGTCCCTCTCCATCCGCACGCTCTCATGTCCTACCACGGCGTGTTACTAACTTAGCTCCTTCCCCGGAGTCTCTGTGCTTTGTTGTCTTGCAGGTTCCCATGGACAGTGGCTGAATCTGGATTGTGGATTGCAGCTGCGTCTCCTGCCTTGGCCCTGCCTGACATCCACTGCAACTGCTACTGCTATTATTACATCCACTGTCACTGTTACTGTGATTGCATGTCTGTCTCTCTGTCTCTCTGTCTCTCTCTCTCTCTGACTGCATTTCTGTCTGTCTGTCTGTCTGTCTGTCTGTCTGTCTGTCTGTCTGTCTGTCTGTCTCACTCTCCCTCTCTTGCTCTCCCTCTCTCACCCAACCGGTCGAGGCAGATGGCCGCCCACCCAGAGTCTGGTTCTGCTCGAGGTTTCTGCCTGTTAAAAGGAAGTTTTTCCTCGCCACTGTCGCCAAGTGCTTGCTCATGGGGGAATTGTTGGTTTCTTTGTAGATAAAAGAGCTTGGTCTGTACCAGCTCTATATGGAAAGTGTCCTGAGACGACTTCTGTTGTGATTTGGCGCTATACAAATAAAATTGAATTGAATTGAATTGAATCCCCCCAGGGCTGCGTTCTTTCTCCTCTACTCTTCTCCCCGTATATGAACAGCTGCACCTCCAATCACCAGTCTGTCAAGCTCCTGAAGTTTGCGGACGACGCCACCCTCATCGGACTCATCTCTGATGGCAACGAGTCCGCCTACAGGTGGGAGGTTGACCATCTGATGACCTGGTGCAACCAGAACAACCTAGAGCTCAACGCTCTAAAGACAGTGGAGATGGCTGTGGACTTCAGGAAAAACACCCTCACCTGCCCCCATCACCCTCAGTGACTCCACTATTGAAACTGTGGAGTCTTTCCGCTTCCTGTGAACTATCATCTCCCAGGACCTCAAGTGGGAGCCGAACATCAGAGGCGTGCAGGAAAGATTGTGGCTGATCCCTCCCACCCTGGACATAAATTCTTTGAGACACTCCCCTCTGGCAGGAGGCTGCGGTCCATAAGGACCAAAACCTCACGCCACAAGGCCCGGAACCCCCCTGACACTCTTCACACTCCACCTCTGCCTCTACTTGTCACATTGACATTGCCATAACCATAACCCTATGCGTTACATTAACACTCTGCTTGGACTTCCGTTTGAAAAAACAGACTGTGCTTCTGTAAAAAAAACAAAAAACAAAAAAAAAAAACAGACTTGTGTATATATATTTATATTGTTATATTTTTTACTTTTTGTTATATTTTCTACTACTGTTATATTTTTACTTTTTTAATAGCTTCTTTTTAATAGATGTGTCAGGCACCAACCTCACCAAAGCAAATTCCTCATATGTGTAAAATCCTACTTAACAATAAATCTTTTTCTGTTTCTGTTTCTGACTTTGAGGACCTCACAGGCCAGTTATCTACAAAGGATCCAAAGAGCAACACAATATGTAACTGTGAGAAACAGCTCCCTGAGATGTTGAATCAACATCTCTAAACATCAAAACGTTTGAGCTCAGTGTACTTAATTAACTGGCAACTGTATATATGAATATAGGCTTCATAGAAACATGCCAAAGTTGTATATTTTAAGAGCAGTGGAGTTTAAATACCATATGGCAGCAACAATAATTCAGACAAGCTCTCTCCAACATTTTGGCAAGATACGTAAACAGTGTACATGGGACATGCAATTAATTTATTATATTTAACACAGATGTACACTGCCGCTTAGGGGAAGTTTTGAATGTTCAAAGAAGAAAGTTGCAGTCACCAGTGTGAGATCTTTTTCTCATCCATCAGTCTACTGTGTGTAAAGAAAAGTAAACACCTGAAACTAGATTATCTCTCAGATATCTCTGCAGCATCAGGGGCAGTTTTGGGGTTCATTATCTTGCCCAAGGATACTTTGGAATGTGGACTGCCAAGGCCAGGGATCAAACCACCAACCTCCTGATGGGTGGACTGCTCTACCTCCTGAGCCAAAGTAACTGCTATATATAACTTAATCAAAATGCAAGGTATCTACCAAAAATAGCTAACTAAAAGAAAAGGATGCTGCTGCTGGGAGAGAAAGAGACTGAGCAGGCCAGCTTTCGAAAGGTGGAAGAAGAAGAAGGACAATCTCTTTTATTTGTCACACACTACATGCACATGCACACACATGCTGGTGAAATTTTTTACTCCACCTTTAACCCATCCTGGTAAGTCCTTCCTCTGCGGCAGATCAGGAGCGGTGGGCTGCCATCCGACCGGCGCCCAGGGGCCCAGTTTTCTTCATCACCATTGATCAGGTGGTGATCCTCAAGCATGTTTTTTAAGGGGGGTTTCATTTTTTTATGGAGGATCCCCCAGGTGAACATGGGGAGAACATGCAAACTCCACACAGAAAGGCCCCCTTTTTCCTCAAGCAGCAGGCACCGAAGGCATGGTGGAGGACACCCCTGGTGCCCACAGCAGGAATCAAACCTTCTAGCTGTGAGGCGACAGTGTTACCACCTGTTCCACTGTGCCACCAGCCTGTGGTTCAGACCACAGCCCAGGTGAAATGATGACAGTCACTCTGCTACCTACTTACTTACAGAAATGGGGAGGAGGAGAAAAATACAAGCAGGAACACTAGGCGGAGCAGATAAGGAGGTGTCATCACAATCTCTACAGCAATGATCTACAAAATGCAGGATGAAATGTTTCTGTGTTGTTAATTTGTTATCAAGGAGACTGTTGCATTGTGTTGCATAGTGGTGGTCCTGTGTATAGGGAACTACTGAAATATTGTTAGGGATTAACCCATGATTCGTAATGATGATGAACACACCCCGTATCCACAATGCCTGAACCCTTGTAAATTGGAGGAAGCAGAAGTTTAGGTGTTGGGCCAACCAACAGGTGTGAGGTTGTTCTCAGATTTACACAGATAGGTCAATGGCTAATGGTCAGCTGTGAACTGAAGTAACTTTGTCAGCAGTTGCTAGCCACAGTATTCCCGGCTTTGAATGAATAGGCTTCAGCCAGCAATGGCTGATGGTCAGTAGAAGGACTAGACAATAAATCAAATTTTACCAGTAATTCTCCAATAAATCATATCGTCAAGATGGTTATTTCTACAGCTGAAACACAATGTAATTTTTCCCCCTTCTGTAAAGCATGGCAAACAATGGCTATAGGAAAGGAAAGCCCTGTTTGCAATGTATAGCTTTAGCCAGCAATAACTAATGGTCAGCTGTTACCTGCGTAGCACAAGAGTTCGGGCTTAGCCAGCATGGCGAGTGTACAGGTTTGACATGCATAGAAAATTTTAGTTGAGGCGATAAAGTATACATTGCCTACTGCTTTGTGATTATACAATGATTAATAAGACATTGGAGACCTGAAATTCAGCAGTTAATTGATGTGACCTGGAGTTAGTAATTAGGAAGTATGGTAAATAATAGGTGGGACAAAGCATGTGACCATTGACCATCGTAATAAATTGGTGTCACAAAACATCAAACTCTTACAGTAATATACTGTATCCCATTTAAATGGTGCTAAACTGTGGAAAACAGTGCTATCTGTGCAATATTTATAAGCATCTTGCTGTTTCCTGTAAAACACTCCAATACACCATGAATGGCGTTGCATTCTAGGGTGATGTTACAATCAAAAGTGGAGAGGCTCTGCGAATACTAAATGCTCCTGTATTTCTAAGGGAGCATGATAGCACTTATCAAAGGCAGTGACATGCTGCAGTTGGCAGAATGAAATGACGATAAACAATTAGCATATGTGATTACACTGAGCAATTAGCAAAATGTAATGGTGATGAGGCATTTCACAGATGCAATGACAGTTTAGTATATAGAAAAATGCAAGGGCAATGTAGCAGTTAGCAAATGCAATGGCAAGGTAGCAAATGACAGATGCAACAAACTGTAGAAATTACTAACAGCATTAAAATATGTCAATGACAGTAATGATTAAATGCTATGCTAGAGAACCTATATAGCCTGCAATTTACAAAGTGCGTTTGATGTCAGCAAGATCTGAGTAAATTTTATGACCAGGATTGAGAATTAATTCACTCCAAAATGAGTTTTTCTGTTTCAAAATGAAACAGAAAAACTGATTATAGTTGTCTCTCTACTGCTCTCCCGAGAACAATGCTATATTGAATATGTGTTGTCATGTACACATAGTAATCAATGTACATTAAAATAATGTAAAATTGCCTGTTTTGAGGTTGTGTAGTCTAAACCTCAGATGTGACAATAGGCTAATAAATGTTATAATTTAGTTTTGTTGAAAGGGAAACTTTTTTGTAGTCTTTATTGTGTATTTTAATGTTAATGTGAATTGTAATTCATAAAATAAAAGTAAAGAAAATATACTTATGTTCTCTCAGTCATATAGGATGGGCCACTTGTATACCTGCAGTAGGCCCAGCTACAACACCAGATCTAACTCCTCTGTCCTCAAGTGACCAAAAATGTAAGGTCAAATTTCAAGGTCAAGGAGACACCTTGAATGTTTGTAGTCTGAACAACATTTCATGTTTTTAAGATTTGTAAGATTTTCACCCACCAATTTCACCATGTGACGATTTTCAAAATTATATTGTTGGCCTATTGCTCTCTTGTTGCACTTTGGGAACTGCTGCAATATACTGCATGAGCCCATTTGCATATATTACATATTTGCATATATTACCATGCAGCAGACTTGAAGGTATGATTGCAAAGACATTGAGGTTTGTTAGTATGAGACCTATAGTACTGAAATTCAGAAGAAAACAGGATTTATCTAATAATGAGTGCAGCCTCACTACCCTCTTCCAGTCATGTGTCCCTGTGGCTTTCTTCTAAGTGGCTGCAGGTGAATGTGCACAATTACTCCCATCTTTGCCATTTTGGGGTGAGTGGGTGGATAAACAAGCAGCGTACAGCGCAACTAATTGTTCCATTACACAAAATGGAAAGTGCAGGAGAAGTAATCAAGCAGCTTTGTTGCAAATGACATGCCATAGAAATGTCTCTGTTCTGCCTGATGGTGTTTTGAAGTTTGACGCCTGAAAGCCAGCAACCCCAGCAGCAGTCCACCTGCACTCTTTGGGAGAAATAGAAAACATAGTTGACACTTGCACCAGTGGAAACATGTACATAAATGCAGCATGCTATTTCATTGTTTCACTGTTTAGAGGAAGATTGACAGACATACCAACATCTGCCTGCATATAAATTTGATTTACTAATTAGCCCCTCTCCGGGAACCATCACCTTATCATGGTGGAGAGGTATGTGTGTCCTGGTGGACCTGAGGGCTTGGGTTGTCTGGAGCCTAGTGCTCCTGGTATGTAGGGGACTCCATAGTCCTTCTGGGGGACTTCAACGCACACGTGGGCAACGATGGAGACACCTAGAGAGGCATGATTGGGAGGAATGGCCCCCCTGATCTGAACCCGAGCAGTTGTTTGTTACTGGACCTCTGTGCTAGTCATGGACCGTCAATAATGAACACCATGTTCGAAAATAAGGACGCTCATAAGTGTACATGGTACCAGAGCGTCCTAGGTCAAAGGTCGATGATCTATTTCGTTATCATATCATCTGATCTGAATATGAAATATGAAAACCCAGGAACAGTGATGTGTAATTGCCATTTAAATATTCCAAACACAGAAATGCAGCCTGCTGCCTTTTAAGTTAAACAATTAAAACAAATCAATATCACAGTCTGATAGTAAATCATTTACTAATGCAACTTTGGATGAGAGCAAGATCTGATGTCTAAGAGTCCACATTCAATCCTCCAATCTTGCTGTAGTATTGCACCAGCGGTATTAATTTTTATTTGGTTTTTATGTATAACTCCTTTTGTGTTTACTGTTGATTTAATTAATTTAAATGGTTGGGGGGCAGACAAAGTCTACAGGGTTTTGGGTGGATAATTGTTACAATGGTGTTACAACCCAGCTCACTGGGGGAAAGGCAGTAACAAAAAACAACCAATGGAAGTGGTTGAAAAGTAGTTATTTATTTAAATCAAAGTGTTTTAAATTGTTTTAGTACACAAAAGGCAAAAGGGAAAGGCAAAAGAGCGGGTGGGTGCTTTTCAAACAAATGAAATAATCAAAAACAAAAGAGAACTCTCCAAAAATTAGAGCTTAACTAATTATAACTAAAAGAGAACTCTTCTTCTCTGTGTGCGAAGGACTGGTCATGAGACATGCCAGCTGCAGGCTGCCAGGCTGAGACGACTCTTGTAGCTGGCAGGAAATGACAGCTTGCAACCATTCACACACATGCAAGACACAAGAACACACACACACACACACACACACACACACACACACACACACACACACACACACCCCCAAGAACGGTGGCAGCCGTAACAAATGGAACGGCAGAGGAGTGTGTAGGACTGCAGCTCTGCCTCCTGGTTTCAACACTGGGCTGTCATGGTTTTGGTTCACTAATAAACTCTCTTGACCATCCCTCAATGTTACAATATTGCTCCCAGTCTATGAGAGTAGTCACATTAGCTAACACTACCTGAGCTAGCACTGCACGATAGAAACCAAAAAGCAACAGGAAAAAACAATCACTGGCAACTACCTAGTGCTCTTTTTATTTAGCTGACTTCTAATAAGCTTTAAAGTTCAAACGATTTCTCTTGACGATCATTCAGTATTTCAGAATTAATTTAACATTACTCCCAGTCTCTGGGAATAGCCACATTTGCTGGGCAACATGCTAGTGCTAAGTTAAGCAGCCAACAGTAAAAGAACATATAATATGACAAAACTTACAGCTTCGAACAAATCCTCAATCTTGGCTTCTGTTTCCACTGCACTCTGATTGGCTGGAGAGCTTCAATCCCACTCCTGTGATGAGGAGAAATTACAGTAGTGTATTGTGACATGAACAGAAACAGGGCAAATGCATAAAATCTAAATGTATCCCTCATGAGAGGTACAGTAAAAATATTTCGCATCATGCTGCATTTATTCCCTCTCTTTTGTAACATTGGGTCTCCTAGTGACACTCTCTGAGATTGTTAAAGGAGGTGAGAGAGCCCTGTGTGTCAGGGCTCTCTCACCTATTCTAGCACCTCATTTACTTAATGCACACTCTTGGGAAATGTGATTACATTAACTAACTGTATTGCAGGCATTATTCTGTAGGTGGGGCCTCTGCAACATGGGAGAAAATGTCAGGAATCGCATACAATTGATAAAAACCATAGGGTGCTTTATAAGAAAAGCCATGCTTTTGTCTGGGTCCAGACCTTTGAATCTGCCCCCTCCACTGAATTGAGTGATTCAGCTGGCATCATGTCATGAAACAGCAGTTTCTCTGCTGAAAAAGCAATCAATCCTGTGAGTGCCGTAGGGGGACAGAATTAGCCAATCATCACCACGGATCAAGCAGTTGTCAAACACTGTCAGGCTGTGCACCACAACCAAGAAGGAATAATAAGATAAGATAACATGAGACAAGATAAGATCGCTTTATTGACTTTATTGATCCCACACTGGGGAAATTCAGTCGTTACATCCAGCAAGTAAAAAAGCAAATACAGTGGCATAAAAGGTCGAGATAAAAAAAAGCATACAGGGTACAGAATAGAAAAACAAGTATGTATATGTACATTAAGTACACATTATAAAAACACTAAATGCCTATTGCCATGTTGCCTATAAATCCTACTGCCATAAAAATACTATTGCCAATATTCTTATAAGAAAATTACTAATAACATATGTTGTATTGCACTTGAGAAGTACTAGGTCTATGTATATGCACAGTATATACAGTTTATAAAAATACTGTTGCCATTATGGATAATAAATAGTGTTATTGCACAATTGAGAGAAAATATACAACTTAGAAATTGCACCAGATGAAATGGATAAATGTGAGCATATATTAGCCTTGATAACAGTAGTGCTAAACAAAGTGGGTTTATGATGTAGAATTGAGGAAGACAGCATCGACACAGAGTTAAATTACATGATGCTGGAGTTAAACACCTAAATAGCTGTTGGGATGAAGGACCTGCGGTAGCGTTCATTCTTACATGCTAGATGCAGCAGTCTGCTGCTGAAGGAGCTGCTTAAGCCCCCCACCATCTCATGCAGGGTGTGGGATGGGTTGTCCATGATCAATGTCAGCCTGGCTAACATCCTCCTCTTACCGTCGCTGTCCTTTACTTTCTGTAGTTGTAATGAACAGTTTTAGGTTCTGATCATATCTATGATTAGCTGTGTATGCTCGGCCAAAGAAATACCACACAGATCTTTTGAAATACTGAGGTCCAAGTCCAAGTCCAAGTCCTCCCTAACCACCTGTTGTGGCCGTGGTTTGGTGATCTGCTCTGACTCTGTTTTGTGTGTTTTTTCAGGGCTGGAACAAGACAGGGGCAGGGCTGATCTTTGCAGGGGTTGAGCAGCTCCTGACACACCTGTCACCTATCTCCCCTAATCAGGACTCTCCTTCTCAAGCATGCTTCTCCCACACTCTGATGCCAGATGGTCACATTGCTCATGCTTGTGTTTCTCGCCTCAGCATTGATCTCCAGGTTCCTGCCTTGTGTTCCCCAGCCGTCTTGCCTTCGCACACGCTGTGATTTTGTGAGTTTTGTTTTCCTGCCTGTGTGCTAACCCATTACGGAGTTTTTTGTTCTGAGTGTCTGTCGAGTGGTTCTCCAGCACTTTTGGTTCTTTTGTTTGCCTGTGTGCTTTTTCCCTCAGCGGAGCTTTTGTTTCCCACCAGTGACTGTCAAGTTCTCTCCAGCACCTGAGTTTCATCCTACCTGCGAGTTTTTCCCCGAGTGGAGATTTTTGTTTTTGTGTGGTGGCTGTCGAGTTTTCTCCAGCGTTTATTTTTGGACTTTTGCCTGTGTGCTTTCCCTTAACGGAGTTTTGTGTTTTTTCACTAGAAGCTGTCGAGTGTCCTCCAGCAGAGACTGACTTCTCCATTCCCATTATATTGGCTCCCTCAGTTGTTACTTCTTTTGTTGTTACTTTTTCAAAATAAAATGTGATTACCGTCTCTGCATCTGAGTCCTACTTTCAGAGTCCGTAACACCACCCTCTAAATGGTTTGCTTTATTACTTTATTAACTGAAAAGTCAAAATGAATTTTACAATCTAATATCTCAATCCAGAATTCTATCAAAATACACACAACACGTTTTCTGCCATTCAGATAAAAGCAGAAGTTCATGACAATATCCCAAAACAGTTCAATCACCCAATATAATACAATGTTGAAATTGACTTAAGAGAATAATGTTGACTGGATAAGTGAAAATGTTGACCTGCTGATGGTGCTAAAGGAAAAGTCAGAGGGTCACCAAAATCAAAAGGCTTCAAACACTGGGACCATAAATATCTGCACTAAATGTCATGGCGATTCATCCAAGGGTTTAAGTCTGAGGTGGACCAACCAATCACTGTTGATGTTCACAGAGTCAAGGGTGGATGATTTAGTCTGAAAACTGTTGGGCTGTGACAACAGAGATCTCCATCTGCATCCTGTCCTGTATTGATTGTCAACATTTGTTGGTTATTGATAGAAGGTTTACAAGAGTTGCAATAAAGATTACAGTCATCCTCTGAGGACCATCATTATCTGTCCTTATTTGAGATACTATTTCATGGATGATGAATGTCCATACGATTACTCTATACCAAAGTGTTGGACAGACCAATCCGCTATGTCATCTTTGGGCCCTGCTGCTGACAGAAAAATTATATTACCATTTGACTGAGGTTTTATCAGTTGAACCCTTGTACACAGAGCTGTTTGCTGCACCCATTCTAATGCACTGCAACAGACTGTCATGGCAAACAGCTACAGAAAGCCAACAAGAAGGAGCCAGCAGAATGTGGAGATAAGAAAGACAGTCCCCCAGTCTTATGTGGGGGCCCATTACTACTCAGTATGATAAGTACGACAGAGTAAGGAGCGGTGTGATTGGAGATGTGTGTATCGAGAAAGGTTAGAGATCTTCCTTCTGGGACCACACAGCAGCAGGAATGAACCATTACATAGTTTCTGTCTTCACTTCCTCATCACCAAGCTGAGATAGATCTCAGATCATTTCAGAATCAGAATCAGAATCAGAATTCCTTTATTGATATCCGAGGGGAGATTGTGTTTGTTGCAGGTGCTCCTTACAAGAATAGAATTAGAATAAAATTAGAAGAGAAAAAGAAAAAAAAATATATAAAAAAACAAAATATAACAAACAAAATATTTATACTGAGAATATATATATATATATATATAAAACAAAATATATATACTGAGAAACTATAAGTATACACATAGACAAATAAACAGAGTATATGCAGAAGGATGTGCTTTTTAAATTGAATTCGGTCAACAGTGAACTGCAGTATAAATATATGTGATCTAACAGGCAGTGAAAAAGTCCAAGGGCCATTCAGAGGGAGGAGTTGTACAGCCTGATGGCCACAGGCAGGAATGATTCCTGTGGCGCTCAGTCTTAGTCTTGCATTTTGGTGGGATGAGTCTCTCACTGAAAGTACTCTTGTGCCTGACCAGCACATCATGGGTGGGTGGTGTGGGTGCTATTCAGCATCCTCCTCTCTGACACCACCGTCAGAGAGTCACACTCCATCCCCACAACGTCACTGGCCCTGCGTATCACTTTGTTTAGTCTGTTGGCATCCACCATCCTCAGCCTGCTGCCCCAGCACGCAACAGCATAGAGAATAGCACTTGCCACCACAGACTGACAGAAAATCCTGAACATAGTCCGGCAGATGTTGAAGGACCTCAGTGGCCTCAGAAAATAGAAACGACTCTTCCTGTAGAGAGCGTCAGTGTTCTTTGCCCAGTCCAGTTTATTGTCAATATGTACCCCCAGGTAATTGTAATCCTCCACAATGTCCACACTGACCCCCACACTCACCAGTGCCACATTTGCCACATTTAGTTGCAGATGGTTCTGCTCACACCATGTGACAAAGTTGTTCACAGCAGCCCTGTACTCATCCTCAAACTTCTGAAGATGGCAGGTCTCTGTGCAATAGAGGAAGGGAGAGAGAACAGTCCCCTGTGGGGCCACAGTGTTGCTGACCACTCTATCTGACACACAGTGTTGCAGGCACACATACTGTGGTCTGCCAGTGAGGTAGTCCACAATCCAGGACACTAGGGGGGCGTCCACCTGCATTGCTGTCAGCTTGTCACCCAGTAGAGCTAGACGAATGGTGTTAAATGCACTGGAAAAGTCAAAAAACATAACCCTCACAGTGCTCACTGGCTTGTCCAGGTGGGCGTAGACACGGTTGAGCAGGTAGATGATGGCGTCCTCAACTCCAAGTTGGGGCTGATAGGCAAACTGAAGGGGGTCCAAGAGTGGCTTGACCATGGGCCGGAGCTGTTCCAGGACGAGTCTCTCCAGGGTCTTCATGATGTGGGAGGTCAGTGCTACAGGTCTGCAGTCCTTGGAGGACCCGGGCCATGATGTCTTTGGCACAGGAACGAGGCACAATGTCTGGGGGGCACAGCTGGGGGGCACAGGCTTTGAGCACCCTGGGGCTGACACCACCAGTGCCTGGAGCCTTGTTTGAGTGGAGCCTCAGACATTTTAAGGGCTTTGTCAGCTATATCTTTGATTGTGGCACCCAGGAGACTGAAGGAGGAGGAGGAGACTGTTTTTTTTTTTTGTTTTGTTTCTTTGTTTTTTCAGAACTCTTGCATTTCTTATAACCAAATCACCTCTTTTAGTTAGTAGAGTTGGTATGATTCAATGGGACCAGAAGCTAGGGCACTGGGTCTCCACTTAGCAATGTAGGCAGCTGCAATGTGGTGGTGCAAAGCTGAGGCTGCACAGTCGACCGTTGTTGCTCCAGCTTCCCCTGTATGATAACTTTTTTTTCTAGCTGTATAGATCCTGATGATGGAACAAGTCTGTTTCTTGGGTTTACTGCTAAGCTTGAATCAGGGGTCTTCCTCATGGACCAATTTGTTGATCAGTAGCCCTGACTCTGCAGTGACAGAAGGGTCAATTTAGAGAGTCAAGTTGCTCATTGTCTTGTCTTTGATAAAGAATTGCCCAACTGAAAGGTTGGATCTCCAGATTTTGAGTCAGTTAAAGGCATCTAGAGCATTCTGGTGAAGTGGTGAGAGGAGGATATATGCTGTGTGTGGTGACCGAAATAATGACTGGGACTCAGATGCAGACTCAAGTGTGGAGTGACCGGTAATGGGTTTATTGAAACCAGAGTTCAGGCTGACTCTGGAGTTAATGGTATGGAGATGGATGGTAGAGTGGTGAAGGCGGCGTAGTGGACAGGAGTCTTTGTATGTTGAGATGCCACGTGGTGATGCAGTGCAGGAGAGGACGCAGAAGGTGGTGTGGCTAGAGGCAGGTGGCAGAGCGGGGTCCAGCGGCGAGGAGGCAAGGATGAATACGCAGGGAGTAGGATACCAGTAGCGGGAAGCGGAGGAACCTCTGCGGGGTGGAGACAGAAGAGAGTTCCGATGAGCAAACACGAAATCAACGAACTATCACGTGTAGTAATCACCCTTATTACAGGGTTGCATTCAAGCAATCAATGTGAAAAGGGTTTGTGGTGTATGATCCACATCGAATAGGTCATGATTAAAAAACAAGATAAACAAGGCTGATTTAAAATCCAACCATTCAAAGATGCCTCTGCCTGATCCCTGATCAGTCCTGAAGAGGTGAAAGCACAGTATTCAGTATTTCTCAAGAAAAAGGCTAAAGTGAGGAAAAAACAGAAAATTAATCAATGTGAAATAAATATTTCTCTACTTTATTATCCCTGTACTTGTCTGGTGACCTCTGAGATTATACTGACTCCAATGCAGGACAGGGAACCACTGATTCAAACCATGCTCTGCAATAAAATTCACAGAAAATATAATTAACAGTTAACAAGTTAAGCAAAATACAACAAGTCCAAATAAATACAACATTTTAGAGACATTAGCTCAGTATTCCAGTAAATCTAAAGTCCAGACTACTGCCGTAATATAATTCAAGGGGTCAGAAATCAAGATGATAACATTTTCTCTTCTCTGATAGGGAAACTACACCCTTCATTTTCAATTCCTGCACATTATAACACAGCTAAATAGACAACATATCTGAATTACATGTGGTATCATTTTTTTTTTTTTTTTGGCAACCTGACTGATTTAGGAATCAGATCAGCTCAGAATTCCTAAAACAAGGCAGAGGGCAAGGGAGCAGAAGGGAGGAGGAACACAAGGACACAAGGGAAGGAGAAAACAAAAAACAGGATGACATGAAAGAGTAGATAAAAGAGTTTGGGAGAGTGTCGGTTGAAACTGGGAAGAAAAGGCGAAGAAAGAACACAGTCGGAGGGGGGAGAATAATAGCATGAGGGAGAGGTAAAAACAGTCAGTTGAACAGGTAGGGTCAGACACATCAGGGTCTAAAAGAGCAGGAAAATTATGTTTATTATTTCTGCATAATTCTGTGCCTCTGCAATATAGAGTCCCTTTCTAAGTTCAGATGGCAGAACATTAGCTTTGATTATGCACAGTTTCACCAGCGACTCATTATCTCATGAGGGGGTGTACTCATAACAGAAATTGATTGGCTTTATTGACCCAGAAAGCGGGATTAAATAATTAGAAAAAAGCTTTTACAATCCAATATTACTCATGTCTGCATATCACCCACTCATAATAAAACCAGCCAAAGACGACGCATTAAGCTGGAGGGAAGGGAAAAAAAAATGAAAACCAACAAGAGAACACCCGCCCACCACCAATTTTCGGGTGCCATGCTTGCAGTTCTTTGATGTCTCAAGTTTGGTGAATAAACATTTTGTCTGTTCACTTCTTTAAATGAATTCTGTCTGCAGCATAAAGAAAAGGGTTTGAGGAGTCTACCACACCGCGTGGGCTGCTGCTGCCCATCTCTGCAACTGAATGTTCAGTTAAAACAATGTTTGCATCTTCAACTGAGATTTATTCAAAAAATCTTTTGACCTGACATGAAAAGGTCTTTGAACATTTCCATTTGTTCGTTACAGTGGAGCCCAGGTCTCTGCTCTGTGTTCCAAGAAAAAGGACAAATTCTCTGAAAGGGACAAATGCTGCATAATTCCATGTTTCCTATGTCAGTTTGCCAAAGCTATAATTACACCTGCAGTTGCTTCATTTTCCTGCTCTTACCATGGCAGGGTAATCCAGACAAAAGTCAGTAACTTTTTGAATAAAAACACATCAGTGAACAACCTGTTGGTCTTGAAGGACAGAAAATACCTAAATCAAAATGTCGAGACAAGAAGGACAAGAACTGCCATTTGTAGGCCACATTTGCTACGCAAATTCAAATGACAGAAAAACTGGTACATACATCTGAAAATCCAATTACTCGTAGTTTAAGATTTTGTCAAATTCATAATTTATAGAATAAGATTGGAATTTGACCAGTATAAGGAGTTTAAACAATGGATAAGTACATACGGACCAGTATTCATTTTTTCAAATAATTATACTACTGTTCAAAAGTTTGGATGATATTTGATTTTTTTTCCTTTTCTTCAATAATGGCTATAATCACATGGATAGAAACAGTATAACCTAGACCAGAGGTTCCCAAACTTTTCCATGCCATGGCCCCCCAAACAACATTAGCTTCTGGCCGGGGACCCCCTTTGCAAACCCACCGACAATGCTACAAAATATGTAAAGAAACATCAACTTTTAGAATGATTTTCTTACTTTTATTCACTATTCAATAATTATTACATTTGTTTAGCATAAGAATATTAATGAACATGTTTTTAGCACTGTATTATATTCCCACTGAATAATGAACGTTTCAAGAAACTGTTGACAGACAAGAACAGAACAAAAGAAATCAAACCTCTCTCAATTGTGTGTGTGTTCACTGTTCAATAATTATTACATTTGTTTAGCATAAGAATATTATTAACTAACATGTTTTGCTTTTTTTTTCTCTTAACTTCCCTCCAATTTTCTGAGGCCCCCTTAGCACCCCCTGGGCCCCCACTTTGAAAACCACTGACCTAGACACTAAATGTATTATTTACATTTGAAATATTTTTGGCCTGAAAAGAAGAAAAAAATTATTAAAACTTACATTTTTGTTGATGTCCCCCCCCCCAAAATGGCCTTTGGTTTTGATTTTGTTTTCCAGTCCAGAAAAGCATACAGGACCCCCAATCATTACTGAACCACACCACCACTTATTTTTGGAACCTATTCTTTGGGCCCTCTGCAGTCTACTCAGTGGTTAGATTTAATAGATTTCTAACTGATTTGTCAGACCATAGTATGTACAGATGATATTCTGTGATCCAATTCCATTAGTGCTGAATGCAGACTAACCCTCTATTTCTCTTTTTCAGTTTTAAGAATAGCTTTGCTCAAGCAACACACCTTTTAATTCCAGCATGTTATGGGGATTATTGTGCACTTCACAGTGAAACAGGGACTTGTTCCTGTTTAAATTACACATATTTTGATGTTAAGCTTCCAGTTTCTTTTACCAATAACTGGTGATTTCTTATACTCTCAATTCTCTGCCATTTCAGGTGTCAGTCTGGTTGAACCACTGCACAGTATTTTGTTCTTCACGCACAAAATACCCCCCCCCCCCTTTTTTTTTTTTTGCAAAACTCTTCATACAAAGGAGGACTTTCTACAACCTAAAAGCTTGAAACTCAAAATTATGGAGTTCTCCTTTAGCTATCTGATTGTACCGAACAAACTTTTGTGACAGGCAATTCCAAACTTTTGAACAGTTATGTACATAGCAGAAGCATAAATTCTTCCTAGATTTTACTACTACTACATATAGCCTATACATAATACAACACAGTGTAGCATGCAACTTATATTCTTAGCAATGTGCTCCATAAACAGAAACTTGAGAGAGGGCCAAAACTACAAATGTTAAGATAGTGGTAATTTGCAAAATATTTTGTAAAATTGATTGTGTAGTACAGAATAAATAGTATTTTAGGCTGACAGGATGGCACATTTTCCACTGCAGTCATAAATTAAATTATCTATCACCTGCACTGGATCCTGCCACAGAGGCATCTGGATTTGAGATGCAGGTGAGATCAGGGATGGGAAGATACCATGAGAAGTACAGGTTCCAAGGTTCAAAAAACAAGGTTCCTTTTCGTAATTTGGGTGTTTACCCATTAAAACAGATGTGACACTCATTAAAATTGTTTTCATGTGAAAATTTATTCAGGTACAAAGAAACCTCATAGTTATCCAAAACTGAAATTATGTAACATGTTTGGGGGAGGTGAGTCCAAAAAATGTGAAACAGATTTAGTTCAGGGAACAAAGACCATTGCCCGAACACATACCACTTCCGCACAAAGTATTTAAGATCAGCTGATTCATTAATTTCCCCTTTGACACGTGACAAACAAGCATCTCCCATCCCATCAATCTCCACCACTGCTCTTGGTTGCTGGATTAACATCCCATCTTCGGTTCCAAACAACCCTTCAACCCTCTAGACAAGGTCTAGTCTCCTCAGCGGCAGAAGAAACCACCGTGATGTGCATTTGCCACACACGATCGGAAGCCCATCCAACTTCTAATATATCTGAGTGGACATATATATCTGAGTGCCTGAAAAATGATCTCCAACAGTGCACTCATGCCCTCATCCATTCATCCCTCCTTCCACTGCTCCAAAAAGACAACCAAACTTTTCGAACTGCTCAAGGAGCAAAACACAAGCATCTGGAGCATTTCCAGGTTCCCAGTTCCATGTCCATGCCGACACCATTGACGTCACAGCACACCCCATGGCCGAAGAAGCCCAGCCTTCCACATCAGCCCTCTCTGAGGGCCAGGTCATATCAAACCCTATTCAAGGTTTCCCCGTTTAAGTTGTCTTATTAGCCAAAGTCCTTAACATTCTGATGGCTCACCACCCAAACGTTTCCTGCCATTCATTTTCTTCTTGTCTGTAAACACAAATACTACATTCATGCTTATGCTCTTACTATACACTGTTAGAAAGCTTAGATTCCTGTGAATTGATTGATGCAAACCACTTCAAGATACAATCACAACAAGAGGCACAATAAATGCCAACAGCAGACAAACAACTGTATTTAGAATTGACGCAAATTCAAGCAACTCACAATTGCATCTTTTGGTTATCCACAGATCAGTAACATCCCAACAAATGGTCTGCCAACATTCACAAAGGTCCCCAGAAAAATGTTGATTCCTTTCCAAGTACCAGGCAATGTGCTCGTCCTCTGTGTTTTCCCCATTACAACTTCCAAATGTGTATGCTGAAGGGCACTATATTGCCTCCAGTTACTCTCTGGAGTCGCAGGCTTCAAATGATACCTCATTCACAATCTAGCACATTAACCCTAGCAACCAGATAAGCTAGTAACATTCCGAGTTGAATCATGGTCCTCCATCCTCCTCTTTTCACGTGCAAAGATGACCGATGCTTCGAATAGCCAATGAAATTCTTAATACAGCGATATGCCACTTCAGTGTGGCACCTCAAACTAAGTATTTCAGGGATAACAGTGATATTACCGACAATTGCAAGGGATAAATGTTTATTACATTATGTACATGCGCAAGAAAAACAGTATAATATAGTTTCTCATCCTTGATCGAGCAGCATGGCTCAGTGGTGACAGATTTTATACACACAACATTACCTTTGCAAATTACTGGTTAACACTAGATAATGAGCTCTATTATTGTGTTTTGCAGCTTACTCTTGGTGAATCATGACCTGCACTGCACACCATCCAATCCTGCCACAACATGCACCCTCACCTCTTCTCTCAATTGTTCACTGCCTCTGAGCCCCAAATAAACAAATCTCTGCCATCTTCTGTAGCCTGCCCCCTGCAGCTACCCCGTCATCCATCACCCCCAAATTCTGCTGGATCTCGACAAACAACTATAAACTGCCATACGTCATCCATCTCATAAATTACTTTTTCATTGTCATGCCACCATCAAGTTTCCCTCTCCTTAGACAAACAGAAGGTCTCAGCACATCCTTAGAATTCTCCGCATCATCCTCAGCTCTGTCTTAATCCTAGCATCACTGCCTTCTGGGAAGAAAAATCGATCAATCAAGAAATAATAATAATAATAATAATAATAATAATAATAATAATAATAATAATAATAATCAATTACTAAAAAAAAAAAAAAAAAAGCTATACCTATCCATGATTACATAAAAATAAAATAAGCCAGTCATGCTTCCTCCCAAGATCCTCTGATGGTCTCAGAAATGGGCCAAGCGACCTGTAATTTCTTTCAACCTTTTTTTCAACAACAGCAGACAATAAAACAGTTAAGTACAGAATAATGACATGCAATCAAGTAATAATAAAAGTATATGAATAAAATAGAAGAAATAAATAAAAGAGGTGACTAAAATATTTACAATAGGTGCAACATCAACTTAAAAACATTTACAATCAATTAAAACTAGGTATGAAATGTGGCCTTTGAACAGCTGTAGCAGCACCACAGTCCAAGTGTAAGGCCTTTTTCAGGTTGTTCAATATAATATTTATATATATAATGTACAATGTGTAATGTGTATTGTAAGAAAAGGACATTTTCCCGAATCCAGATCTAATCAATGGAGTGCGGAACATGAGCCTATTCGGTGAGCGAGTGCCAAATTTATGTCAGTTTAGAGTTAAAAGGGATGAAATGTAGGGTGGAAGCAACTGCATTAAAACATTATAGATGAATAAAAACCAATGCTGTTCCCCTGATTCCATCCCGTCTTCATGCCGGCAGCTCATACTGGTCCATCGTCACACTCAATCCATCCATCCACAGCCCAGGTCTCCCTTCATTTTCACTCTGTCATCCCTCTACCCTCATCCCCCCATTCCTCGACCCTCATCCCTCCTCCCCTTCATCCCTCAACCCCATCCCTTCATCCCCTCATCCCTTCACCCCTCCTTCCCTACATCCTGCATTCCCTTTGTCCCTCCACCCTCCATTCCTTCATCTCTCAACTCTCATCATATTGTATTATCAGTGATCATCTATGCTCTCCTCCATCCATAATATGCATTAAAACCATTATAAATCTGTATCTTATCGGTGTGGTATTTGTTAGTGAACAGAGCAAAGAGCATTCAGGACACTACCTGAAGGACACCTGGTGGAAAAAATTACAACCCTGTTTCCAAAAATTTAGGACACTGCATGAAACATAGAGACAGAATGTGATGATTAGCAAAACACTAAACCCCATATTTAATTGAAATATGGCACAAAGACAGCATATCAAATGTTGAAACTGAGACTTTTAATTGTTTTGGAGAATTATATCCTCAATTAGAATTTGATGCCTGCAACACATTTCAAAAACATTGGGACATTAGCAAGAAAAGATGGGAGAAGTTGTGAAATGCTAAAAGAAATTCTATCTTTTACTGATGCTGCTGTAAACTGGAATTTCCCCTTGCGGGACAAATAAAGGTATATTGAATTGAATTGAATTGAATTGAATTGAATTGAATTGAATTGAATTGAATTGAATTGAATTGAATTGAATTGAATTGAAAACACCTGGTGGACCATTTCACATTGAATTAGGTAAACAGGCAACAAGTTAGTAATGACTTCAGATACCCATGACTGGGTATCTGAAGTAAAGAAGGGCAGGGGTTCACCACTCTGTGACAGACTGCTCTGGCAAATAATGCCACATTTAAGAATAATGTTTCTCAGCTTTTCATTATTGGATTTCATTGTCTATAATACCTTAATACCAATAAACTCATTCATTAAACGATTCAGAGAATCTGAAGAAATCTCTGTATCTATATTTTCTTTGTGCTGTGGGTGCCCGTCTCTCAGTACTTTTGCCTTTTTGTTGACATTTGCATCACAGATTGTTCCTTCAATCTAAAATGGGTGACCATGTGATGAAGTGGAGTCCTCCGTTCAGGCTACACAGCTCATCTAGGATATGCCTGGGCACCTCTCTGTCTGACTATCAACAAGGACGCAGCAATATTCAATCAAATTAGCCATGAATTTACTGCAGCGTATGCAGAAGGCATACTCGGCCATCTGAAGAGTCGTAAAACCCAGGCATGGGAGAGGGCAGGATGAGGGTAACCGCACTGGGATAGCAAAGTGTCTTAAGTGATAGAAAAAATCCCACAGCCCATTAATTTTCAAATTAAAAACTGCCTGCTGGCGCCCATTTTGTCCTTAGTCATAAAGGAATTGAAGTGGAGGTTACAGCTGCCTGTCATGTGTCCAACCCATCAGGGTTGTCTCAGTCTTCTCCCTCAGGCTGTCTTTGTCTCTGTGTGTCCTGGTGCTCCAGCCAATTAGCAAACCATGCTAAGCAAGTATCCACCATGCAGGGATGAATATGCCCAAACCTGCCTTTCTAATTTCCATAATTGCACTGTCACCTCATTATCTCATCTAGCTAAGCAAGTGCTTGTGCAAAAGTGTGTGTGGATTAGTGTACATGTGCACGCCAGTGTTCGTGCTTGGTTTTGTTCAAGCTGTACATTTAATCACATCACTGCTCCTTCTCTGCAGGGAGTACAGTTTCCCAAGAAGTACTCTGACCTTCCGTCCAGTAAAAACTGAGAGTCAGTTTGCAGCACTGAGTGCAAACTGGTTGGCAGCAGCATGGTTATGATTCATTCTGGATGCAAGGAGGTGAGCAAATGGCACTGATTGTCTCTTAGTGGTTCATTAAGCAGCAATAAGGTCGAGCATTAGAGCCTAGCCATATGATATTCATGGCTGCTGATACCACTTAGCCTAGCATCTGCTTCTGCTGCACATGTCGGAGTCGATCTTTAAATATGGCAAATCAATATGCGAAAGATAATCACATCACATTACAATCATCATCTGGCAGCAGTCTGTGAGACTACATGATTCTCTGTAGGCCTCACACACAGACTAATCCAAAGGTCACAATAGGTAAATATTAGACTTACATTATCCACCCAGGTTTATAACACTCCAACAGGAGGCCTGCCAGGCCTACAGAAAATGACAAGGGAAGATCAGACCACTTGTCATCATTAAATCATTAAAAGAACAGCTCAAGAGAAAAAAGGATAGAGGAATGATGAGAGCACAGAGTTTGATGGAATACATACATCTAGAGGCCAACCAGACTTTGATTTATACAATCTTCACATCTCCACCCTGTAACTCACTAATCACATAAATCCAAGGCCCTGCCCTTACAGAATGTTTATGATTAATAAACCATTGTTATTCTGTGTCTTTGACAAGTGCCGTAAACTCCAATTCTACTGTTTTTTTTTTTTTTTGTTTGTTTTTTTTTTACCATAGAAAATGGCATTCGTTTCATAGTCTTAGTTAATCGGTAACAGTTACAGCAATGGGTCAGCATTTCGAGAAATATGCCCACTTTATTTGTTTTAACAGTCTTATGTCTTTACCTGGAGTCAGGATATGATTAGCCTAGCTTAGTATAAAGACTAGAAGCAGGGGGGAAACAGCTAACAAAGCTAAAGTTAAAAAATACACCAACCAGGTTCAGTCTTTTGTTTTGTTTTTTAATCCTTACACGAACATGAATTAAAAACAACAGTTTTAGATGAAGTAATGCACTGGAACTGTTTTTTGTGAATAGATTTATGTAATGACTTGCATGAAGACGTGTATGGACTACATAAGTTAATTTCCCTTTTATTTTGCAGTTACTTAACTTCTTGCATTCCAGTTGTTTTACTTCCTGTCTTTGTTCAGTTTCCCACCAGTTTCACCTGTCACCTGTTCTCTATTATCCAGTGAGTCCTCCCACTACTTTCAGTATTCACAGTTGTTCGCTACCTGTTTACCATATTGTCTTAGTTCTCCAGGTGGACTAGCCTTCCAGCCAAATTTTTTTTTACCTAGTTGTTTCTAGTATATGACCTCTGCCTGGTTTTGGATTTTGATTCTTGTTGAACCTTCTGTACTTTTTACCATTTTTGTACTCAGCCTTTTGCCTGCTCCTTATTTACTTAACGTTGGTGACTGCATGTCTTGTTTATGGCTTCGAGATATTTGCATATTAAGGTATTTTGGGACTGGATTCAGTGGTCTTGTGTGATCCTTGCATTTGAATCTTTTTTCTTGCTATCACAATTTAGGTCTTTCATGCATGAATTATTGCCTTGTGTCTTACAGATTTTTTTTTAGTGCTGTCAAAAATATGGCGTTATCAATTTTAACAGCGTCATTTTTTTTATTGCGCGATTAACGCTCTTTGTGACCTAGTGAACTTGTAGGTTTTATAAGCTGTGGCCACTGCTAGTGACGTTACAAAAACTACAGGATCCGATTGTAAACCGGAAACAAAACAATAGACACGCCCCACGCATGTTTTGGTCTGCTCGCTAGCTGTGAAAGTGTAGGTGGATGTCAAGTGCGAAACGCCGAAATGGATGCGAACAAGATTCTGAATAGAAAGTTTAGTTTCAAAAAATTGCCAGATGGGTCGACTGACAAGACCAAAGTTTGGACAGAGGCATATGGATACCGCAACTAAGAACAAGCTTACTGCAGCCATAGCCAAGTAATGTTCATTCTTTCTGGAGAGAAATAAGAGGCTGGGTTGATAAGCCACTAGTGAATAAACAGAAGAGCATTATAGTCTGACTGCTTGTATGTTCAAAGGAAACTTAAGAAAGGAAAGTTTAAGCCATGGTTTAACTGCACTATAGGCTGAGTCCTAGTTTACAATGATGTGCACTGTAACTTTATCTTGTATCACCCTGTTTTGATCCCTTAGAAAGGGTTGTTGAAGGGGCTTTTTTGTAACCAAGCATTTCTTTTTTTGTCATCTGTTTATTGACAGTGTTAAAATGTGTGCGATTTGATTCATTCAGATGTGAATGACTGCTCAAAGTGAGAATGTTAGTGTGAAATATAACACTACACATTGTTTTCAATAAAAAACATTTGCACAAAGCAAGCCTATCCACTTTTCCATGTTGATAACAGTATTAAAATGATAATTAATTGGACATTTAAAATAGATAAAAATGTGCAATTAAGTTGCGATTAATCACGAGTTAACTGACATTTATGCGATTAATCGCGATTAAATATTTTAATCGATTGACAGCACTAATTTTTTTTATTTTATTTTTTCTGTGTGTATTCACTCTTCTTTAGGCATGCTAAAAATTTGTTTTTCAAGAAGTTATTGATGTGTCTACTCCAGTGCACTGCATGAATTTGCCTGTTCAATTTGAATTTTTTTTTATAACAGTAGCTAGAGCATTGGTGTTAATTGGCGTATTTAGATACTTAGGCTGTGCTTGGATGGACAATTTGGTCTGGATGGACTCCACTGCAGAAGGTGATGAAGAGGAACCAACATTTTTAAGTTTTTCTTAAAAAACCATCCTGCCATTCTGATAAAGGACAGGTATGCCTTTCTTATCCGGACCTTTGGGAGGAGGGCTGAAGGTGGAAGGCTGGGTGTAGGAATCTGTCGCCTAAGCATGGGTGACATGGGATGGTCAGACAGATGCAACTGTACAAAATACAGTGGCTTGAGTGAGGCTGTGGTCGGAGCTATGGGGAAAAGGAATTTAAGGTAGAATGGGTAACACTAGCAATTTACTATATGGCTTATGGGAGGGGTGGCTAGAGCAGGATTGGGATGGAAAAAGAAGAAACAGGAGGAAACAGCGTGTCCTGGCTGATGACACCACCATTCATCGCTGTCTGTCATGGGTGGTCTGAGCGGCTGTGATGGAAGGTATCGAGGTGGGAGGAGCTGTGGTGGCAAAAGAGGATGGGGTAGGAAATAGGGGAAGGATGAGATTGCTCTGAAAAAAAGAGAGCTTGAATAACATTTGATCAGATCTGGCTCTCTAAGAGGGCTGATGTGGAAGTCTAGGCTTCTTCGGCCAGCATTCTTCAAGCAAGACTGTCCACTCAGATATGATAATAAGATAATAAATAATGATGAAGAATGGCTGCTTCAGCAACAGTGAAAGATTTGGCAAATGGAAGACATTGGAGAGAGCAAATTTTCAGTCACCAACAAGATTTTCTGGCCAGTGATGATGAATGGCTTATGAGCTGATTCCTATTTCCAAGAACTGTTCTTTTGGAACCCTGTATTGGGCCCAGCTTTAACAACCATCACTGGCAACTGGCACTTTTCAAAGGGAACTGGCTGACAGGTCAGGATTTCCTCAGTCAACCATAAGCAGTGTTATGCCAGACATAATAGGAGGTAATGTATTTCTACATAAGGTTTCCTGACCTGGTGGTGAACAAGCAAATCAAAATTTGTAGCAATGTCCACTTTCCCAAATTTAATTGGTCCTATTGACTATGTGTGTGTGATGTGTGCACATCTCATGATAAGGGCACCAAGTGAGAATAAATTTGCTCTTTTTAATCAAAAGTCTTCTCATCCAGTCAATGTCCAAATTATATGTGATGAAAACATGGTACTAACAAATTTAGTGTCTTTGTGACCTGAGCCAACCCGTGATTCATTCACATAGCACTGTTGGACACAGACTTGAGGCCAGAGCTGTGCGTGACGGCTGACATCCAGGTATGGATGACATTAAATCAATTGCAATTTTCATCCACTGCAGCACCTACCCCTTTACTAACCTTGCAGGTGACAGAGGATATCCTCCCAGGCAGTGGCTGCTCACCCCTTTCTCTAATCCACAGAATACAGAAGAGACAAACCACAATTTGCCCGATTGTCAAGCACGGGCCGTTGTGGGGCACACCATCAAGCTTCTGAAGGGCAGCTGAAAAGGGCAGTTGAAAAAACCTGAAAAGATCTGTAAAATTGTGAGGGCGTGTGCTGTTCTACACAATTTGGTGCAACTAAAGAATAGTGCTTTACCCCTGATGCTGTTGGTTGTGGTGCCCCTGACCACTCTCACCAGGTGAAACGCTGCTGCCCTGCACCAAGGACGACACATCATTTGGAATAGAAAAATACATTTATTATTTTTATTTATCATTATTTATTAGCTCTTTCAATGTAGTTTATTTTATACCAAACAAATCTTATTACTTTTAATTCTTTGGCAATCTCACTGATTCACTAGACAGCTTGCACAGCAACTGTCAGACAACATCTTGAGCTGCAGGACCACCAATATTGCTGTAACATGTTTAAACACAATTTGATTACAAATACATTGGATTTACTCACATTTTAAACGAGCACCTACAAATTACATATCTGGGTCATCCACTGCTTCTTGAATATCCATGTCCACCTCCACCTCTGTCACCATCACAATGTATAATCTTCAGTGCCTCTACCTCCCCCATAAGTGCTTCAATCTCACACTGGGTGAAATTTCTTTTTAACCTTTTTCTCTGAATTATCTGTCATTCTCTGAATGCAGACACCATTGGTTAATAGCAGTAGATTGGCAGGAAGTAAAAAGCAACGAGGAGAAAACCCACTAAAGTCTCTCTGCTAAAAAGATAAAGCTGGATCAGGGCACGGTCAGGGAACAGTCCTCTAGAATCAACCAGGTTATTATTTCATTTTGTGATTACTGATACTGATGAACTTATATGCTGCTGCAACCATTTCTTGTTATATTGTCCATATTGTTTTGTATATAAATCATTTAATTAATTTTTATCTTAATAAAAGATAATAAACTCTAAAGGCATACTTAACATGAATTATTCCAAAATACTTGTATATCAAATCTGCCCTCCTATAAAGGTCTGGGGGCAAATAAATGATGGACCAATAAAATGTGATTCTACATAAGGCCATGTTTTCTTCTTCTTTTTTAAAATAACTTCATTGGCTGTTAATAAACACGAACAGGGTGTGTGTGTGTGTGTGTGTGTGTGTGTGTGTGTGTGTGTGTGTGTGTGTGTGTGTATGTGTGCGTGCGTGCGTGCAGAAAGACAGAGAGAGAGAGAGAGACTGGTATGTACTGTATATATACCTACTTCTTTGCAAGAGGAAGATTTTCTCCATCCCAAAGACATTTGCTATAGATCTCTTTCTCAGTGAGAGACACAGATGCTTTACAATTTTAAAGGATCAGCTCTGTCACAATAAAATAAATAAATAAATAAAATCTCTTGACCCTTCAACCATTCAGCACTGACAGCACTTTCTTGTTTGTTTGTTTGTTTTTTTTTCTTGGTTTCATTTGGTTGTCCTTGACAAAATTATATGTGCTGATGTATACAAACAAAAATTAAAAGGTTGATGGGATGTGGTTGTGTTAATACAAGAAAAAAACAAAAGACAAAAGCATTCATCCCAGAATCCATTTTCGAGTGCACAGCCCTATCACCTCATTGACTTGAAATTGAATCCTAAACTCTGATTGGAGGAAATGTGCTCTTGAAGCAGAAGGAAAAAAGGAAAAACGAGACAGAGACGTGGAGAGAGAGAACACACTCCATTAAATCAATTAAGCCTGCATGCTGCAGGAGCCTGGGCAGGAGGATAATTACTTAGGGAGAGTGATCAGAGACTAATCTAATGATGATGCCCTTTGCTACCCACTCGTAGACTTGATGAAGCAGCACTCCTGTGGGACTGGGCCCTGGCTGTGAAACTGAGGAAACAAACACACACGTACACACATATAAAGATGGAGGACGTGCAAGTGCTTGTGTATGTGTGTCTCTAGTGAAGGAACAAGAGAGGGACGTGCTTTAAAAAACAAAACAAGGGAAATTCAACCAACAGACTTTTAAAGGTGATACCAGTGCTGTTGATATTCCATGATTTTAAGGCAAAAACTGAAAAATTATGTTTTTGCCTTGAGCATCCGGCCATCATCTATATGATGTCTTTCACAGTGACATTTGGTTCAGCCAGGAAACCTCCGGTATCAGTTTGGATGATGTGTGCTACAGTTTGGGATTCTCCACGTAGACATCTGAAGTTGTTATTTTCCATTTCTCAATGGAAACCTTGCAGCATCCTTTACCAACCTGCAGGTGGTTCAGTGTTTTCAGTGTTTTCCTGACATCCCATGGGTGATCATGGCCAGTGCTTGTGGAGTGAGTGCTTTGTCCTCCGCAGATTTTTGTTTTTCCAGGGATTGGGCACAGGTGGTTTTTCAGATAGTATGCTGACATATCTGAGAGGTCTCGTTCCAAAGTTGACTGAATTTCTGGGAAGTTATGCTGCTGCATTGCCATGGCTAAGTCATCTGCATAGACACCTCCTGCATTCTTCCGTTAGGGGCTGGTTGCTGATGTAGACGTTGTAGACGAGAGGGGCCAAGACACTGCCTTGTGGCAGCCCATTGGTCTGGTGGAACATTTGCTGTTCCTGTTGTTGAGTGTGACATAAAACATCTGGTTGCTCAAAAGACATCTTATGACATTATATAGTTTGGTATCAGCGACCATGTCGAAGAGTTTTTTGATCAGCAGTCTGTGTTGTGCAGAATCATAAGATGCTGACAGATCAACAAAGGCAGCACCCATTATCAGCTTCTTGTGATAGCCGTAGTCTATCTGAGGGGACAGTCGGCTAAGGAGTTGTCTCTCGAACAGCTTGTAGGTCATACATAGTAGGGAAATGGGCCGGTAGCTTTTGGAGAGGTTGGGATCTTTCCCAGATTTTAGAAGAGCAACGATAATAGCAATCCTCCAGGTAGTTGGAATGTGCTGGGTCTGGAGGCATGTGTTGTACATGTTCATAAGTCATTGTTTGGTGACTGGGGTTAGGTGGGTAATCATTTCGGTCAGTATGTCGTTGAGACCTGCAGCTTTTCCCAGCTTCATTGTGCGAAGTCTTGCTTTAAACTTGCTGCTTCAAAAGATGAAGGGCTTGGTTAGTATGGACATATTCCTCTGATTGCCTGAGTTGATTGTGTGGAATGATGTTTTCCTTTAGCACTGTGCCTTTCTGCTCACTGAAAAAGGACTTCTGACTTTGTCATGGCAAGCTTGATCATAGTTAGACCACTTTCTAACTTAAGTGTGCTGGTGTCCAGCCAAAGAAACACAATCAGGGTTGTGGCCTCTTCTCCAGGGGCAGCTGTGGAAGGACTTGGGGAGTTTAGTGTTCTGAATCAACTCTAGCTGCACACATGTATTTCCCATCCAGCTTTTGACTAGTTCACCATCACTGTAAAGGGGCTGACAGTTGGTTTATAAGAGGTAATGGAAATCTTCAGCAAGTAGATATTAATAGTCTCTGTTGGTGTCTAAGCTGTCAGTGTGGATGTCCCTGTCATCCAACAGGGGTTTCACAAACATGGCTGATCCATGGCATATATCAGCTACCAGTTTCATACCTGGTAGTGGTGACCGGTTGGACCCAGGTGGATCTCCTGCATAAAGACAATGTCACTTCTGTTACAGTGGCTAGTCCAATATGTCAGCCTTCGTCATATCCCTCCACATTTATTGAGATCACTACTAACGCCAGCATTTTGACTCGTGGGGAAAAACTTGACTGTCATCAGCATTGCCTGGGATGTGCCATGTGGAGCCGTCTGCTTGAACTCCTCCAGATTTCGATGTGGTCGAAATCACACTTGGAGGAGGAATACACTCTTTAATACCACCAAGGTGGTGAGATCTGCACACCCACAGACACAGGGACTTGACAGATGTAGTCAGGAACAGGTGAGGTCGAATACTGAGACCAAGTTGGCAAGGAGAGCTGGAGAGTCTGGCATGGCGCATAGACTGGCAACAGGACAGAATGCCAGTGCTGCTTAAATACACTCCTGATAAGTATAATGGGCCAAGTGTGCAGATGAGCAGGTATGGAGCATGGCTGAAGAGCTGCAGCAGCATGTAAGTGTTGGGCTGGACTGTGACAGATTTCAGCCTGTCATAAGGTTTTGTTAAAAGTCTTGTAGCAGATTTCTGAACCAGCTGGAGTTGAGTTTGAAGCAGGTGAACATGGCATTCGAGATGTGATGTGCTAGAAACATAGATGACTTTTTCCAAATCTTTAGGCTGAATTGTCTGATTTTATAGTGTTCTTTAGATAGAAAAAGAACTGCACAAGTGATGTTTGAGAAACTCAAAATTTGGGTAGGGATGAAAAATAATCATAAAAATCAAAAATCAAAAAATAATCCCAAGATTTTTTTACACTGGTTTTATCATCTTTGGAAAAACAGCCAATTAAAGCTGTGTAGCGTTATCATGTACAGTATCTTGTGATAGTGATGGATTTTTAGGGCAGTGTCTACAGTATCTGCATAGTATCGTTAAAAGAGACATACGGATGTGTATGTAAGCAGAATAATAATGACCATGTCACAAAATGTGATCCCCTTTTGAGCCTATACTGATTCTATGAGCGATAGTGTCAAATGCAGCAGTGTCACATAGTTTTACATCACCAATGTGCGTGTATTCACAAACCTGAATTCACCATCTGACATTAACATTGATTTTACTCCATGCTGTAGATTGTGGTATGACTTCAAAAAGTAAATGCTAAATGGCTGCATTTATGCAGCCTTTTATCAAAATTATTCATTTAGCCACTCCCATACACCCCACAGGGGCTGGAGAGCAGTGTCTGACTACTCCAATTGCAAGTTTTGAGCCTGGTCACCTCTTACCACAACCAGATCACTAATGGCTGTGGTTGGGGCATAGCCTGAAGTGTGCTTTGTTGCATTTGTAACCAAACCCAACAGTCATGTCATGGTGTCTTGGAGTATTTGTGTTAAGTTCATCTTTAAAGGTACCCTGTAGAGTTGTTGAACACTAGCAGCACTATGACGCAATGTTGTTTATTCTCTTCCTGTCTGGTGGATGGCTAATGCTCCCTCTCTCCACTCTCCTCTGTTATTCCTGTTCTCCTCTCTTTTTGTCTGTTTCAGTCAGCATGGAGAAGGCAAGGATTATCCCTCCAGTGGATTTCCATTTGACAGAGAGTGGGCTGCTTTTGAACTTTCACTGACTGAAGCCTCATCTCACTCCCAAGCTGTTCATGAAGCATGAGTGGCTAAGACATATGGGGTGAGCTGCAAAGAGGGTGATGTCAGAGATAGAGAGAAGAAAAAGTAATGCAGAGAGAGAAAACTGAGGGAGCGAGGACAGAGATAAACAAAATGAGGGCCTCTGCTTTGGAGGCATTACATCTGTGAGGTTTGATGTGAATGAACGGGGAGATGCCTTAGACATTTACTTGACTTCTTTCTTGCTTTCCAGAAAATCAAACAACATATCCAGAAATGACTCAGCACTTCATTCACAGTAAGCTTCAGCGATATGTGACATCATAAGATAAGATTACTTTCATTACTTTCAAAGAAATTTCAAATTTCAGAAATCTGAGGAGAGACCCTCACTCTATTATATTAAAATAGGGCAAAATGTATCCACTTCACTGTCTTATCTCATTTTATTAATGGCTTATTTGGACAATCAGTTGTGAAAAAATGAAAATTGTATATTTCATAAAACCAATGATTCATGGGGTTAAGGACCTGCAGTGTGCCCTTTCAGGTTGTATGGAGATGCAAGACAGATCTAAGGGGAAACTTTTGGAGACAGAAGGACGCAGCAGAGTGAAATGCAGATTACAAGGAGGTGTGCTATTTCAGCACCATGGACAGAGTCATGAATCTATTATTAAACAGCAAGCTGCTGATATCAGATCAGTACAACTCCTGATACTCTATTTTAGGACCATAGTTGGCGCCATGGATTTTCCCAATAATTTGCTCAAACCTCAGTGAGAAAAATGTTAAAACAAATACACAGTTTGACATTCAGTGATGTTAGATGCCCATACAGTCACACAGCCATATACTGTAGCCTTCACAATGAAGCCAGATAACGAACCGACAAATTAAAAACTACAAGTGAGCAAGCAATGTGTGGTCTGCTGTTACTACATTCAAGCAGACATGGCAGTCGACATGACAGTTTCTTCTTCCTCACAAGCAGCAACAAACAATGCTACTTTTTGAAAAAGGCCAGATAACCAGCATATATGACAAGCTTATGTAATCACGAATAATGACTATTAAGTTTACCAATGATGTTTTCACCTAGAGCCTTAAACATCAGCCAAGTTCCTATTTGCATTTAAATGCACCAACACTTAGCACAAAGTCAATTAGACAAGCTTCTTTTGTAAAAACAATGGACAAGGAAACACTTCGTTGTCTTTAGTATTTTCAGTATTTAACAAGCCCTGTGCAGTTCACAGGCAATAATCAGTAGCTTCACCGGCTGTTCAGTAAAACTTTCAGTTCACAGTGACACAGTTTAGTGATAAATATACAACATACCCAGTTTTAAAAGGCAAGTGAGTGAGTGAACACTTACTGTGCTGTGTACATGCCTGTCAGGAACAGCCTGGCAGTC
This sequence comes from Chaetodon trifascialis, assembly GCF_039877785.1. Lineage (NCBI taxonomy): Eukaryota > Metazoa > Chordata > Actinopteri > Chaetodontiformes > Chaetodontidae > Chaetodon > Chaetodon trifascialis. The sequence continues at coordinate 26,618,127 of NC_092063.1, forward strand.
TGGACCAGTGCAAATGGGAGAACAAACACTGCTGAGTTTTGGCCATTACTACTAGTTTACTGACATGAAACTAAGTCATAAAGGGGTCTTATGTGACATCTGTATAGGCTCAGTGAATCATTGCCACCATGTTGTTGACTGTAGTGGGATGACTATCTGCATTCAATACTAAATGGTTGGATTATTCCTCCAGCCCCATTACAGTAAGTGCTACAGCAAGCCAGTGAGACTGTATACCACAGTCTAATCTATGAAGGGTTTGAAATTATCAAAATTTTATGACAACCCTCTAATACAATAAAGCCAATTTGCTTGACACACACCCACATTAAAAAAAGTTTCAATGTTTCTACACATATTTAAAGTCAGTGGCTGTTCTGAGTTTCCATTGAATTTAAAAATCTTAAAAAAAAGCAACAGAAATCCATTCTAGGTTTTTCTTAATTCATTAGCCTCTACTTGTCTCACCATTAAAAGGCACAAGTGGCTCCTTCTCTTTCTTTTCTGTGAGTTCATAAAGGCTAACCCTCCTGCTGTTGAGAATCTTAATGATTATCTTTTCTTTTCTTGTGTGTATTGACTGCGTGCATGTGTATGTGTGGGTGGGTGTCATTGTGAGAGTTATTTGTGTGGGTGCATCTGTGAAGCACTAATGAGGAGTGCTCTGAGAGTGTATGATGTAGTTTATTGCTTCCAGCCAAGCAAATAAAGATTCTTATCTTATCTTATGTGAGAAGATTGTTGTCTTTTAAGTTCTTGGATGTCGTCCCTCCTTCCTCTGGTGACAATCTGCATGACCGCTTACAACCTATGTGTTTGAATTGTAGAGGTATGCTATTTAGATTCTAATCATTACTACATGATTAATAAAGCAACAGCAGCCACAGAAACACTTTCACACACTTTGTGCACCAGGTATCATATCTACCTTCCAATGCATGCATGCACACATGCGCACGCACACACACACACACACACACACACACACACACACACACACACACACACCTATTGCTACTACAGTATAATCATTAACATTCTCAACAGCGGGTGTTCAAGCCTTTTTGAACTTGAAGCGCAGGAGAGAGAGAGAAGGAGCCTCTTGTGTCTTTAATGGACTTCTACATGAAATATTGAACAGGCTGGGATCGTGAGTGCAGTAATTGTCTGAAGCATGCTGACAGTAAAGAGGAGGAGGAAAAGGAGGCTGAGGAAGAGGGCTGGGAGTGTTGAGGTTAAAATATCATTAACCTACCAGCCGGTGGGCACAGTGGCATTTAAAAGACATTAATGACACTGATCAAATAGCATGCAAGCCCTCAGCATGTTGCTGCTGTTCACTTCTGCTAGGACTCTTTTGCGGTAAGTCTGCCACTGCTCTTCCTGCTGACACAAACCAAGAATTAAATGTCACTCAATATTTAAGTCACTGTGTGGTTTTTTTTGTTGTTGTTTTTTTGTTTTTTTTTTTGGTTGTTTTTGTTCTTCTGCGGTAACATCTCTCAAATCAGGTTGTTTTTTTTGTGATGAGAAGCTGCTGTTAAAAACTTGGGGAGCCATGGTGTCCCTTTTACCACTGGAGGCTGCCTAAGTTTGAATACTTTACATATCATTTTTTTAAATTACATGAAGCTTTGAAAAATTAAATTAACATATATATTTTAGATTTTAAAAATACCAATTAAGTCAATGGTATTCAAATTTGTTTGTATAAAAATTAAACAATTTTGTTCATTTAGCCCAGATGAGAACTGTGGAGGTAGGGGAGAGGTTATTGTCTTCCAGGGCATCTAATGTGGTGGGGCCATGCCAAACAGTTTAATGGACAATGGCTCAATTTAGCCATCCATCCATTATGTAGTCTCAACAACAATCAATAAATCAATTGCATTCATAAAATGTGACAAAGTAAAAGTGGCTTGACATAGTTCATCAATAATCAGAAAAAAAAATCAGAAATAATGAAAATGCAATCAGTTCTCCACAGTGGGACCCCAGCAGCAACAAAAGGAAGCCCTGATTCAACTAAAAAATCTACTAATCCTATTCAACCTTTTGTTAGTATAACCAAAAGAGACTGATGCTGCATCTGCATAAAAGTCTTTGGCTTGAACTCCACCAGAAGACTAGGCAGCTGGATCTTTGTCATGGAAGTAGGTGAAAGGATCTCCATCCTTGTATCCACAAGATGACCTTGTGGTAGTACCACCATGATAGAAGAAAATGTTTTTTGTTTGTTTGTTTTTTTGTTTTTTTCCATCAAAAGACTTAATGGCTGGAGCATTGTCATTGGAATAAGAGGGTCAAGCTCTGACACGAACCCAGCAAGTGACTCAACTCTCAGTTGTCAAGTATGACAATAAAATAGTGAATTGGATCTATAAAGCCATCAGTCCATCCAAACTCATATAATATCTACTACCAGTGTGAACAGACACATGGGGCTCTATTTTCGTTTCCGCCACAGGCGCGGTGCAAAGTCAGGTCCGCTTTGCCGATGGGGCATGGCGGCACAGAGTTTGGTATTTTCGTGCACTGCGCTGAGGGTGCAACTCCTCCCCCTTCTCATCTCAGTTCCACCCAGCGGCGCAACTCGGACGGAGGGAGGGGAGAAGGCGTGGAGTGGGTTTGACACAGTCCAGTCCAATCTTCACCATTCACACCAGCTCCTCGCCTCACCTTTAAAAACGCAGCTGGCGAGGCGCATAGCAAGTTTCGAGGATGACTGAGCCTGTGCAGGAAACTGTCTGATGCCCAAACTTCTCCCAGAAGGAGACTGACGTTCTGCTCCCGGAGGTCCAGGCTCGCAGTGGCCGTATCTACAGCCTCGCGAAATTTATTTCAATACTGTCTATCTGTTTAGTGTGGAAAGTTATTGATCGTCAGATGTTTTTTGAACTGATGTAACCGCAAATACTTACTTAATGACAAAGCTGGGCAGCGAGGCGCTCCCTCCTCTCTCGTGCATTCTGCTGCTCTCCCGGTTGACACGGCACATGAAGTTCGGCCTCACTCCGTCTTCAGTCCCTTAATGTGTCCTCCGTGAGTTCATAGTGACATCCACGTCATACAGGCATGTTGTGTAAAAGGCAACATGCCACAAAGAATGCACTGACACTCTGAGGGCTGTATGTTAATGAACCACCTGTCTGGTCCAGACATCTAAAACGCCCTTTGAGAACCCCAAATGTGCGTTCGATGACTGACCGAGCACTGCTGAAAACACTGTTAAAACCACGCTGCCGTCATCAACTACGTTATCAGTGGATAGCCGTTATCACCTAGCAGCCACCCATCCAGAGGGGTGTCCCCCTGAAAGACTGTAGGTGTCACAGTCTCTGTCTTGCATCCACCTCCGATCACTCAGCTGCAGTGTTTTTTCCACTCTCACTCCCTCTGCTCCACTCTACCTGCCAGCCGCGTCCGCCTCATCAGCGCTACTCTGTTCACCTGCCGACACAGCTGCGGCTCATCATAATCAGCCCTGCATATAAGCCTCTCCAGCACTCTCACTCGTTGCCAGATTGTTCTACTGCAGTATGACTTTCCAGCATTATCCTGTTTGATCACCCGTTGCCGAATTTGCCTGTTCCCGACCTGCTCTCCTCGTCTGCCTCCCGGTAAACTCACCTGCCTTCTGTCCCTGACCTCGTGCTCTGCCTCAGCGTCTCTGGTGTCTGACTGCTCTGCGATTCATCCGCCTGCTCGATCAGCTGTTTCTCTAGGCTGTGGAGCTCTGTCCTCATCATCAGCGGCTTAAGTACGTTATTCCGCTGCTCGCCGGCACCGCTGCTCGATCAGCTGTTTCTCAGGCTGCAGAGCTCCCTCCTTGTCATCAGCGGCTGTAGTAAGCTATTTACTCTGCTCCATACCTTGCGTTTTCTGTGGTATTAATAAAGGTCATTACCAACTGTTCCTGCTCCGTTATATTACATTTGGGTCCAAAACACGCCGGTTTCAGTAGGGATGCTAGAATTCGCCAGGATGAACAAGTCATGTGCCGACCCGGTGAAATTGGCATACATGTTTGTCACCAGGTAATTTGAGTCACAGATCACCTGGATATTGATGGAATGGACCCTCCTTCGGTTCTTGTAAATGTGGGCTTGGGTCTCTGGGACGCGCAACTGCACGTGAGTGCAGTCGATTGCTCCCAGGACCCCGGGGAATCCAAATTTCAACAAGAACCCTCATTTAGTTTCCAGCTGGCTCTCAGGTGTTGCAGGGAAAATGATGTGCTCATTTGCATGTCGGACTTGACTGGAGGAAACTGCATGTATAGCCGAGCAGACAGCAGACTTGGAGGCCACGATGCGCGCTACCACGTTGACGACCTCCCTTGGCAGATGTAATTTGTTCCTGTGACATGCAAAAGAGTAGATGTGCATAGCCTACAGTGTTGAAGGTGTTATTCTCGTGGCCCACCTGCACTCCTGCTCACTCATGTCTAAATATGAGGTCCTTATGGTAAATCCTTGGCCTCCTCCTCCTCATCGTCTTCAAAGCAATGATGTACTCCATCTTTGTAGATAACGTTAAGCATTACAATGATAACATTGGTATGCACTGTAAACCCGAATAAGTAAGCAGAACTCAAAAAGTGAGGCAGTCCGTTGCCACATATTTTTTGAGTTCATAAACTCATATTTGAATATATCAGAGCTTAAATATTTAAAGTTTATGTTAGTTAGTTAATGTTAAATGTACTTTTAAATTATAATTAAATTAAACTTACTGATTAAGTCAACTCAAAGATTTTCAGTACATGCTACTCAGAATATTCATTAATCTTTCTAATTTTAATAACTCAGGAGAACTTAATCATTTCAAATTATGAAAATTCAGGTTGTAATGTTAAGTGAACTCAGGAAAGCTAAAATTAACATTAACATAAGATCTTTATGTCACAAATAGCTTAGAAACTGTTAATACAACATTACTGGAAAGGCGTTTAAAAAGATTATTTGCCTACACCTGTGCCTTTTAGCACAAAATGAAACGTAAACAATATTTGAAAGACAATAGTAATAAAAAAATAATAATTAAGAATTAAATAGAGAATTAAAGAAACAATTACAAAGGCATGCTTTGGACCATCTGGTTGGAAGCTTGCAGTGCAGCAACATATAAACAAATTGTTTATAAATTCTTCAAAACTAAAACTGCTAAAATTTCAAAACTGTACGACAACATGTACAAAGGCAGTGTGTAGCCTTTCTTTGGCTATCTGGTTTAAAGCAACTTCAGGGTGTACATCAGTTTAACATCAATAATGATTAAAACCAGTTAAGAAGAGCAGCGACTTTAGCATCAACAGTTGAACAGTAGTCAAATGAGTCAATGAGATTCTCGTGGACTGTGCTCTAAAAAAGTGAGCCATCTGAATCCACAACTCCTTTTCGGATCTTGAGTTACACATTTAACATCAGGTCATTTTTGAGACTCTGCAGCTTGGGTGACAGTTTAGAGTCATCAAGACCAAGTAAGATTTTCTGTGTGAACTTGAATGTGTTGGTTAGTCCCCTGGGATAATTGAGATGTAAGGCATAGATGAGGCCGAACATTACCAGGAAGGCATCAGGAAGCCTGGGGACATCAACAACCACATCACCCTCTAGGACGAAAGAGATTCTCACTGGGTCGTAGTTAACTGGACTCACGGCATCGTCGTTGACGGTTGTCAGGAGGACCACTGCTGTATCCCCCAGGTCTGGCTCATTTATATCATCCTTAAAAAAATGAAAGGGAGATCATATGCTAATCACATTTACTGAAACTGTGGCAGTGGCAGTTGATTGTCATGTAAATAACAATAAATGCACAAGTTAATGTGTGTTGTCCTTACACATGAATAAATAAAATGAAAATATGAATTAGTTAATTTACAGTACAATAGGCCTGATATCTCTCTACAGGGACTTACCACACATGTCCTGAAAAATCCAGAGACTTCCTCACGTAGATAGACAGGAAGGGCATGGAGAACAGTGGTACGCCTTGTGTGGACATCATGTAATTCCTAAGAAGATTAACATAGTGTAAATACTGTGACAAGTAAGCATGGGAATTGATAGGAATTTAACAATTCACAGACACAGATATGCATCGATTCTGCATATTGATCCGATTCCTTATCGATTCTCTTATCAATTCTCATTGGGTGAGGAAATAAAATAGTACAAATGGGTTTGTTTGCATTAACTGTGTTTTATATTTTCATCTCTGCACAGAAAATATAACATATACAGTATGCACAAATGATGTGTGACATGACCTCAGAACAAACCTAAACAGTAGGTGAGCTGCTTCGCAGAGTAGGAATGAATGAAGCAGAACTACACTGGTTAAAATAACAACATGCAACTCTGACAGAACTCAAATTTCTGATTTTCATTTGAACAGATATGCCAGATAAAATGCAACATGTATGGAGGTTAGGGTCAGGGCTAGTTTGTATCAGGTTTATGCAGCAGACAAGATGTTGTGTCGGTCACAACACACAATGATGACAACAGTCCAGAGGATCCAATGACAGTGGTGCTTTATTGTGTATACCCAGTGTTGTTAACAGTTTCCGTTCATCCACTCAATTCTCGGGGTGCCACAATAAAACACTTCCAAACTAAGTATGTTAACTCCAGGTAACAACCGCTAAATCTCCTCAGGTGGACACGCAGGAGAAACGAAAAAAAGGGCGACGGTACGGCTGCAGGCTGTGCTCGACTACGGTCCCAGGTGACTACATCACTTTTCTGCGGAGCAGGAGGGAGGGACTAATATACACGCCCTCCGAATCTTAGCCTTTTATACAGCTGCCCCCAAATGTGCATAGCATATTTGCACCACATAAAAGGCTCAGTCCGTCTCGAAGGGTCTAGAACGTGGAGGAGGATCCTCCTCTCCAGAAGGAAGGGTTGGTAATATCACCAACCGGGCTGCTGGCCGGGTGACGATGTGTCCTTTAATGTTGACATCAGCGGATCTGACGCACCCATCATCACTGCGATGGACCTTGGCCACTCGCCCAACTGGCCACTGAGCCCGTGGGAGCTGTGGCTCTACCAACATGATGACAGCCTTTTCTTGTAGATCAGCGGGAGAAGACTGCCATTTCTGTCTGGTCTGTAGACAGGTAGGTACTCTCTTATGAACCTGGACCAGAATTGGTCCGCCAGGATCTGAGAATGTCGCCAGCACCTGCGGCTCAAGATCTCAGTCTCTGGGTATACGACTTGAGGGAGCGAACCATCCAGCCGCTCCATGAGCAGACTGTTTGGGGTCACAGGGTCAAGGTCGGCGATATCAGCCGATACACAGCCGAGTGGTTTCGAGTTGAGGATGGCCTCGACTTCAAGAAGCAGCACTTCCTCGGGTACAGGTTGTGATCCAATACATGTGTAAAGTGCTGACTTGACAGACCAGACCTCCCGCTCCCATACTCCACCAAAATGGGGAGCAGCAGGAGGGTTGAAATGGAACTTGATCTTCTGACGGGCAAGCTGTTCCTGCAATGCTGGAACCATGCTCTCAAAGGCCTCCCTGAGTTCCCGTTCGGCTCCTTTGAAATTGGTTACTTGGTCTGACCACAGTTCCGCAGGAGTCCCTCTTCTGGTGACAAACTGCCTCAAAGCCACCAAATAGGCATTTGAATCCATACTACTGAGAAGATCCAAATGTACTGCTCTGGTCATTAGGCATTTAAAGATGATGCCCCAGCGTTTCTCCTGACGTCTGCCTACCTTCACCATTATGGGTCCAAAACAATCCACGCCTGTGGAGTGAAAGGCTGGTTTGTGCAGTCTGAGGCGAGCATCAGAAAAATGGGCCATCCTGGGAATGGAAGGTTGTCCCCTCCAGCGCTGACACTCAGCACAGGCCCGTTGATGCTTGCGAACAGCCTCTCGCCCACGGATGATCCAGAATGACCTCCGCAGCTCCGAGAAAACTCACTCTGGACCAGGGTGGTGCAGATCACTATCGTACCTCGAAATGAGAAGATGGGTGACATGATGCAATGCATCTAGAACAACAAAATATAGAGGCCTGTCTAAGGCTTTCAACCGCCTGAGCCTACCACCCACTCTTATTAGGCCAGAGGTTGGGTCAAGGACAGGGGATAAGGTGAGTAGGCGACTGGAGGGTGACACAGATTTTCCTGCAGCAAGGAGCTTGTAGTCCTCAGGAAAGGACTGTTTCTGAGCTAGCTCTAGGACTTTGGTTTCAGCTTGCTGATACTGTTCAGCTGTGTGGGGAAGATGAGAGGAGGTCGCTCCCTGAAGTTCTTTGACAGTGGCATCCATCAGTTCTTGCCAAGTAAGAGCCATCATTTGAGCCATCACCTGCAGGTACAGTGACTGTAACTCCACAAAAGGCGGTCTTCTAGAGCTCGGCTTGGTCCTCTGGTGGTTCCGGGATAGGCTGTTCTGGCCAGTTGTCTGGGCCTTTCACAAGGAAGGGGGGCCCCTGGGACCACCAGTTTGGATTCTTGAGCTCTTCTAGAGTTTTGTCTCTAGTCAAGTCATCCGCAGGATTTTGGTCTGAGTCCACGTAGCGCCAGGTGCAATTCTCTGTCAGCTCCTGGATTTCCGCCACTCTCGCTCCAACAAACACCTTGAAGCGGCAGGACTGGGAATGGAGCCAGGTGAGCACTGTAGTGGAGTCAGACCATAGAATGGTACGGGCCACATCCAAGGTAAGTTCCTTCGAGAGGAGGCTGGCTAGTTGGGCTGCTAAAAGAGCTGCACACAGCTCCAGGCATGGAATGGAATGCACGCGTCTGGAGCACATGGATGTCCTGCTGGACTGTCTGCAGTGGAAGATCTTCCAGGATGCTTTTAATTCCTAAGGCTTTGGCTGCAGCTGGTAATAACATGGACTGCTCTGATCCATCATCAAGTACAACAAACGTACTGAGAGTACGCCCTTCGTGATGTAGAAGCACTGGGACGACCTTCAACATGACTCGATTACCAGCTCCAGGGCGGTCGAGGTAAAGGGAGTCAGAGGCAGAGTTGTTAAGACAGCTCTCTTCCTTCCCTGCTGACTCCTTATTGCTTCTCTCAGGCCTCAGATTTATCTCATGGAGGGCTAGGAGGTGTTTCCCTTGACAGATACTCCAGGGTTTCTTCAAGGTGCACAGTACTGCTTGATGAGTGCGTGCACAGCGCCAGCACCGCTTGTTAACTTGAATCCACTCCTTGAGCTGCTCTTTTGTGAGTTTGGCAACCTCTCTGCACTGACTGAAGTAATGCTCAACACTCACTGACAATAAGCACAGTAAACTTTGCCCATGGGTTTCTCCTTCTCAGGACTGGACTTGGACCTGGAGACCTCCCCAGAGTGCTTTCCGAGGCTGTGCAGGACAGTCACCATCTGTTTCCCAGGACGGTTCTCAGGCTTAGGGTGCTGTCTTTCCTTGCCGGTTCTTGCACTGACTGGACTGTCAAAACTCAGGCACCAGGACTCATAGCTGAGCAATTCTGATAGATCATGCAGCGTGTGCAAAGCCCCGGGCTGTTTGAACCGATGGCGACGGAAATCAGCTCTTTGCTCTGGTGGAAGCTTGCTCAGGAGATGAGCTACATGGGACCCACAGTTAAGTTCAATCTCTCCCTCTGGTCCTAAGGTCTTCAGCAAGCCCACTAAGGATTGGATCTGGAGAGAACTTCTGAAATCCTGCGGAATCACCCCACTTGATCTCAAGGGCTTTTAAGACACTAGCTATCTTCCTTAAAGCTAGCTGATGAGGCTGGCCAAATCTGTGATACAGAGCCCTCATTATGTCAGTGTAGGGGGTAGGTGAGCTGAGATAAGCATCAGCTATTAGCTTAGCTTCCTCCAACTTGAGGTGATCCAACAGAAACTGGTATTTGAAGAGTTCGGTGGAGTCTGATGGGAGCAGATTTTCCAAGGCAAGACGAAGTCTAGTGAACTCACTGTGGTCTGGCTGGATGAACTTAGGAATTGTGGGTTTGAGGACTCTATACACTAGTTCAGGCACAGGGACCTGTACAGGGTGGTTGGCGGGGAGCGAGCTGGGTGTCGCTCCAATGGTTATTGGGGAGGTGATACGCGTGGCAATGCTGGTGGTCTGGAGCCTGTGTAGGCAGGGTGCATGTACTGATGAGGTGGTGAGGCAAACATAGGGGGCTTAGAGGAGGACTTCACTTGATTCTGGGGACCCTGAGGGGGTTGGTTGGTATCTGGATATTGTCCCACCAGGTTGAGACCACTCATGCCTGTAGGCAGGTCCTCCTCTGGTTCAGGCCATGGGGGGGGATCGAGCCAATCCTCCTCCTCTGCTTCTGGCTGGATTGGTGGAGGATAACGCTGGGACATAACAGCGCTTCCTCCAAGAGGTCTGTAGCTGCTTTGACTTGAGGCTAAGCCAGAAGACCATTCCATATCCTCCTTCAATGAGCGGGCTACACCTATTAACTCCTTCATCTCATCACAGGCCTCCTGGAGCTCCTGTTAAGTAGACTGGAAAACCTGTTGTGACTGTAGCAGCTTTGCATTCTCTTCCTGGATGACTCTAATGTCTGGATAGAAGGTGGGGTCTCTGTGAGAACTCCACTGGTGTGAGGTGGGAGCTCCAGGTTGAATATCCATTGCTAGATGTCTCCTCTGAAGGCGACCTGGGGCTAGCTGAGATGTCTCATAATGAGCAGCATCCCCATAGAAACCACCAAGGGGAGGCTGAGGTGAATGGAAATGACTCCTAAAAGCTGGACCATCCCGAAGAGGAAACACAGTCTGCTCCAGGGAAGGGGGTGGTGGATCCACTGTGATGGATCTTGGGAATAATCTCCCACGAAGTCCACTTGAAAATCCTGCAGTCTAGTAGGTCGACATGTTTGATGCTTGCGTCTTACATCATGGAAAAACACATCATCTGGCTGCATCTTGAATGTTCCATCCGGCTCGAAGGACCAGTCTAAAGGAGGTTAGGGTCAGGGCTAGTTTGTATCAGGTTTATGCAGCAGACAAGATGTTGTGTCGGTCACAACACACAATGATGACAATAGTCCAGAGGGTTTCCAAGCAGATCCAATGACTGTGGTGCTTTATTGTGTATACCCAGTGTTGTTAACAGTTTCCGTGCATCCACTGAACTCTCGGGTTGCCACAATAAAACACTTCCAAACTAAGTACGTTAACTCCAGGTAACAAGCACTAAATCTCCTCAGGTGGACACACAGGTGGATAAGGAGAAAGGAAAAAAAGGCAGACGGTACGGCTGCAGGCTGTGCTCGACTACGGTCCCAGGTGACTACGTCACTTTTCCACAGAGCAGGAGGGAGGGACTAATATACACGCCCTCCGAATCTTAGCCTTCTATACACAACGAATGAACCTATCGAAATTCATGGGAACAACAGTGGCAAAAGGGTGCAAACCTTTCACCACAAATGTGACTGCTTTGTGACATTCCTTTATCCTTGTCTCGGTCATTTTAAAGGAGTGGATAGACGTACGTGAGACCTGCCAGTGCCCACTGCACTCTCTGAGCCAGTGTAAGAGCTGGCCTCTGAGCCAGCTTGACTCTGGCAGTTATTGTCATCTAAATTTGATGAAAGGACATGGAGATGATTCATATGGCGAAAGCAGTTTACACAGTGAAATGGCGCTAACCTTAACACAACAGACACGGCTTGTAAGAGTCCCTCGGCACTAATAACAGATGACGCCCTGGTGTTTGCTCTGCCGCTAGATTCACAAGCGTCGCTAAGTACTGTATCAAACACGTGACATTCCTGCAAATGAATTGCATGCTGTGTGGACAAATGTTTTAGCATGTTGGAGGTATTTCACCCCTTTGAAGAAATGAAAACTTTTCATGTGAAATATAGCCATACTTTGGAGCGTTTCTTCCTCGACGCCATATCACTACGTTCTAAACCAAAACAATGCAGCGTGCGTGACGTCGCGCATGTGCAAGACAGGCGGAATCGATAAGCAGAATCGTTAACCAGGCAGGCAAACGATTCCAAGGAATTGAGCTACTGGGAGCCAATTCTCAAAAAGAACCGGTTCTCGATTCCCATCCCTCGGGACAAATTTACTAATCAAACTAAATGCCAAACAGCCCTGACCAATTTGCCACCACAGTGATATCTGCACAAAAATCCATTAATAACCTGCTGACTTATCTGGTGCTATTGTGGAATTCAAAAGCTAATTTGAAGCATTAAACTCCAAACATTACACAAAGACTTCACCTGTGAATTGTATATTCACCTGTGCATCATGGACTTTGAAAATGTCAGCCAAAGCATCTGCATTCTTTCCAGTTCTGGAAGCTTTCTGTCTACATAAGGCCATCAAACGAGGAGTGTGGCAATCCAGCTCAGCAAAGAAGGTGTTAGGAAGGTTCTGGTTTGTTATCCGTTGGAACTCTGCATACACCTGAATTGAGGAAACAACAGTACAGTAACAGCAATTATTTATTTTATGATGAATGAAATAGGGCGACACTACACACAATGTGGCAAAGTACTGGCAAAGATAAAAACAGACAAAAGAGTTAATCCACATTACCTCAGACAGCATATGAAGAGCAGGCCAGAGGTCCATCAGCTCTTTCACAGGTGGGCAGGACCTAACTATAGTCTGTCGTCGTAAGGCAAACATGGTCTGCATCATCTTGCTAATAAAGGATAGGTTTCTCTCTGTCTTCTTTACTTCTTCAACAGTAGCCTGCCTCAAACAGTCCAGACTTGAGGGGTCTTTAAAAAAAAAAAAAAGCCATTTTATTTAATCAGCTAATTTAACTTACAGAGAATAACTTTGAGATAGCCTAGGCACAATGTGTGGTGCTAGAGTTAGTGTCTGCTTTCATTCAACACATTTAACTTTGTTTTGTTGTTCAGTTAAACAGTCAGACATAATAACTGCAAAAATAATAAATATAAATCTAAGTACAGCCTCAGGCAGTGTCTTCACATATGCTGGTGGTATAACTTTACTGACAGTTTCATTATGCAGCTGGTACACATGTTTTTGGGTCTAAACTAACATTGACAGAGCTTCTTTTTTTTTTTTTTTCTTCAGAGCATCATGTTTTGTGTTGTTTTTCTTCAGAGCGTCACATTTTAAAAATGAGTCTTAAAAAAGGGGGGGAAAGAGTCTCTAAATAAAAAAATAAATAAAAAAAAAAAAACGTCTCTACAGTAATGCTAAACTTTAATAAGAAGAGCTTCAGGGCACTCAATCGATCGCAACTGGACTTCGTCAGTTTGTCTTGGAAGACTTTTCGCCTCTCATCCGAGCAGGCTTCATCAGTTCATGCGCACCAGACTAGATAGGACAGCTCTAGTCTAATGAAATGGTGTTAGGTTCGACAGTCGTCTGCCTTGTTAGTGTCCCATTCTTGTCATTGGGAGGCTCCTTGAGCCATGTGTGAATGGCTTTGTTGTTTATTTTCAGAGGCTATATTTTTGAATCTCTTTGGAAGAGATGAAAGGACAGCATTGTATGTGGGAGATAGGTGGTGTCTCAGACCTCCCTCTCTGTTCAAAGATGGTTTTTCAACCTTGACATGGATGGCTTCTCTCACTCCTCTTTCAAATCATCTATCTTCTCCGTCCCAAATATGCACATTTTTTTATCCTCAAAGGAGTGTGCTTCCTCCTTGAGGTGCAGGTAAACAGCTGAGTCTAGACCTGAAGATTTAGCCCTTCTGTGTTGTGCCATGCATCTGCTCAGTGGCTGTTTTGTTTCCCCAATATATAAGTCTGTGCATTCCTCACTGCACTGGACTGCATACACCAGATTGTTCTTCTGAGTATGAGGTGTCCGGTCTTTAGGGTGCACCAGCCTTTGTCTGAGAGTGTTCCCAGGTTTGAAATGTACCGAGATGTTGTGTTTGTTAAAGATTCGCCTGAGTCTCTCTAGTACACCAGACACATATGGAATGACAATGTTATGTCGTCTGTCTCCCTTTTCTTCCTCTGTCACCCTGTTCTTTCTGGAAGAGGCTGAACTTTTCACAAAAGACCAGCTGGGATAACCACAAGTTTTGAGAGCATCCCTCAGGTGTTTGTGTTCCTTGTTTCTGGCCTGTTGGCTGGTTGGAACATTATCAGCTCTGTTGGAGAGTTCTGATAACACCTAGTTTGTGTTCCAGTGGGTGATGTGAGTCAAAAAGGAGGTACTGGTCTGTGTGAGTAGGTTTTCTGTGAACCCCAATATGGAGGCTCCTGTTCTCTCCAATGTGGACATCACAGTCCAAAAAAGGCAAACTCATGTCCTTGACATCCTCTCGAGTGAATTTGATGTTCTTGTCCACTGAGTTAATGTGCTCCATCAAGGCTTGCACTTCTTGGCTTTGGATTTTTATCTATGTGTCATCCACATATCTGTACTAATGACTTGGTGTTGTTCCTTTGAAAGAGTTCAGGGCCGTTCTTTCCATGTTCTCCATGTACAGATTAGCCACAATGGGGGATACTGGTGAACCCACACTCATGTTTTTGCTTGTAAAACCTCCCCCTAAATTGAAAATAGGTGGTTTTTAAGCAGAGTTCCACTAAATTGAATATTTGCTCCGGGTTAAGGGTAGCTCTGTTCTGCAAAGTGTTGTCTTGTAACAATGCCGCCTCACTGTTTCCGAAGGAAACCATTGTTTCTGATGGGTCTAGTTTTAAGTCCCGGACCTTATTTACAAAGTCCATTGAGTTCTGGATGTGGTGTGGCGTTTTGCCAACCAGTGGTGCTAAGATGTTGGCCACAAACTTAGCAATGTTGTATGTCACAGAGTTGATGCTGCTGACAATAGGTCTGAGAGGTGCTCCTTCTTTATGTATTTTTGGGAGTCCATAGATGCCTGGGATGGACTCTTGTGGGTATAACCTGTGATATTGTAAACGTCAATGGCTCCGTCTTTCTGTAAACTTTGCAGATATTCTATGATTGTTCTCTTGTACCCACTGGTTGGGTCTCGTTTCAGGCATTCATATGTGTTACTGTCATTGAGTAGTGAAAGAATCTTGTCTTGGTAATTGTTTGTGTTTAGAATTACCGTGCATCTCCCTTTGTCTGCTGGCAAGATTGTGATGTTTTCATCCTTGCTCAGTGATGTCACGGCTTTTCTTTCCTCATAGGTGAGGTTTGAAGGGGGAGGTTTAGCAATGGAGAGAGCTGCCAACACTTTCAACCTGAGCTGTTCACCTTCTGTTTCTGTTAGGTTGTTTTTCTTTATAGCTGATTCTGTTGCCGTGATCAGATCAACTATTGGGACTTGTTGTGGTGTCATGGCAAAATTCAATCCTTTAGCTAAAACCTCCTTCTCCGGCTGGGTAAGTACTCTGTCAGACAAATTCTTAACCCATCTATTCGGTAACTCATTTTGTGTTCAGTCTTCACTTTTTTGCCTCCAGGTGAGCAATTGCATGTTGGAAGTGTTATGTCTTGACTGCAAGTTCTGAAATTTCTTTGTTTGTCTGTCTTTAGTTTTGTTGTGCTGGGCAAGTTGGGCTTTCAATGTGAATTCTATGACATTCTTACAGATATCTTCAGGTAGTGATGACATAAGTTTGTGCTGTAGGTTGTCAAATTTCACCCGCTGTCTTCTTTAATAAGAAGACAGCACTGCTCATTTCATTTAATAAATGGACAGCTCCAGTTAGACTTTAGCAGTGCTATCAGAGCTAACAGGGCTAACGACGTTAAGTGAGCTAACTGGTTAACACACATGGTGGGGTGGGGAGGTAGGGGGGGCCTAAGCGCACACTGACAGAGCCCAGTGTTTCCCCTAGAATTTTTTTCAGGCCTGGTGGCACCCACCGAAAAAACCCTAAACAAACAAGACGTGTGGGATGGTGTATTGGTACAGTTGCATCAAGTCAGGTGGCACAGCAAGCAGTCTGCAATTCTGCAATTTTTATATTTGCATTCAAATTTTTGTTCACCCAGACTGTATTCAAGATCACAAGGAGAGGGTGACTTAATAAGGTGCATTTATTGTATACAAATGGAACATGCTTGATTACACATTGGAACTTCAACCACACAGTGTGCATTGTTTTGTGCTGCACTTGATTTTTCTCAGTTTAGAGAAGAACTTCAAGAAGGGTTAGGCCGACACCTCCCCCTACTGCGCCGCAACACCTATCCTGGTATACCTCTGTGCACCTTGGTTTACCAAAATACCAAGTGCGCTGCACGCTCGCCTGCACTGTACGAATTCATTGACAGTGGTTTCCAGTCAGTTCAAAGAAATTCCTGTCCAGCATTTGAAATGCTATACAAGTCTTTCCCATATGTTCAAAACAATCAAAGAGCTTCACCACATTAGTGCAGTCTGGATTCAGGACACTGATGAGCTCTAACATGGACACCTGGAGTTGAAAAGAGGAGACATTCAAATTACATACTCAAGGGAATCCACAATATGTCATAAGAATCAAAATGAGTCCAAAAGCCTGCCTCTTTCTCTGTGTCCTGGGTAAAATCCATGTCCTTTTTAAGGGTCTTAACAGTCACTGTCTCTATTGTTGCCAGATTTTGGCACCTAGCCACTTCACCAAAGCAGACTTTACTGATGAACTCCAGAACAGAGCAGCAAGAAGAGCTGCTGAACTATAAGATTCTGAAATGATGCTGGAAGATTCTGTCAGTGTGACTGTAAGGAGAGCTGGTGAACATGCAAGAAAATATGTGAAGTCCCTGTATTCAGTCTGTGAGGGTCATTCAGTCAACACAACATGAACAAACACATAGCTGAACCATGAATCATGTCCTTGTAATGCAGTGTTTACTTGTCATTTTAAGACAACATTTGGAAGAAGAATGTATGGAGTACTGATGATTTTAACCTTTGAATATAATTTATTTATTTAAGAAAGGAGATTGGAGAGGAGATCGAAGATGGAATAGATAACTGTTAAAACCAACACCGGCCTGTTAAACTCTTAATAGTATGAAGAATTATCCCTTCAGAGTTGCTTTGTCCTGTATTACATCAGTTGTTGGCTTGCGGGTTGGGAACAAATTGGTATCTCCACTGTGTTTTCAAAACAGATATATTCAGCATCATCTACAGTTTTGTCTTCTTACCTGATGCACCAAAGGCATCTGAGCTCAGCCACAATGCATCCATCCATCCATTGTCTTCCGCTGAGCAGGGACGCCCAGACTTCCCTCTCCCTGGACACTTCCTCCAGCTCTTCCGGGGGGATCCCGAGGCGTTCCCAGGCCAGCCGAGTGACATAGTCACCCCAGCGTGTCCTGGGTCTTCCCCGGGGCCTCCTACCGGTGGGACATGCCTGGAACACCTCCCTAGGGAGGTGTCCAGGGGGCATCCGATAGAGATGCCCGAGCCGCCTCAGCTGACTCCTCTCGATGCAGAGGAGCAGCAACTCTACTCTGAGCTCCTCACCCTATCTCTAAGGGAGCGCCCCACCACCCTGCGGAGGAAACTCATTTCAGCCGCTTGTATCTGGGACCTCGTTCTTTCGGTCATGACCCAAAGTTCATGACCATAGGTGAGGGTAGGAACGTAGATTGACCGGTAAATCGAGAGCTTCGCCTTCCGGCTCAGCTCCTTCTTTACCACGACAGACCGATACAGCGACCGCATTACTGCGGCCGCTGCACCGATCCGCCTGTCAATCTCACGTTCCATCCTTCCCTCACTCGTGAACAGGATCCCAAGATACTTAAACTCCTCCACTTGAGGCAGGAACTTTCCCCCAACCTGAAGGGAGCAAGCCACCTTTTTCCGGTTGAGAACCATGGCCTCGGACTTGGAGGTGCTGACTCTCATCCCAGCTGCTTCACACTCGGCTGCGAACCGCCCCAGCGCATGCTGAAGGTCCTGGCTCGAGGTAGCCAACAAGACAACATCATCCGCGAAAAGCAGAGACGAAATCTGCCGGCCCCCGAACCGAACCCCCTCCGGCCCCTGGCTGCACCTAGAAATCCTGTCCATAAAAATGATGAACAGAACCGGTGACAAAGGGCAGCCCTGCCGGAGTCCAACATGCACCGGGAACAGGTCTGACTTACTGCTGGCAATGCGGACCAAGCTCCTGCTCCGGTTGTACAGGGACTGTACAGTGCTCAACAGAGGGCCTCCAACCCCATACTCCTGGAGCACCTCCCACAGAATGACGTGAGGGACACGGTCAAATGCCTTCTCCAAGTCCACGGAGCACATGTGGACTGGTTGGGCAAACTCCCATGAACCCTCAAGCACCCTGTGGAGGGTATAGAGCTGGTCCAGTGTTCCACGGCCAGGGCAAAAACCGCATTGTTCCTCTTGAATCCAGGGTTCGACTATCGGCCGGATTCTCCTCTCCAGTACCCTGGAATAGACTTTCCCAGGGAGGCTGAGGAGTGTGATCCCCCAATAGTTGGAACACACCCTCCGGTCCCCCTTTTTAAAAAGAGGGACCACCACCCCAGTCTGCCAGTCCAGAGGCACTGTCCCCGTCTGCCACGCAATGCTGCAGAGGCGTGTCAACCAAGACAGTCCTACAACATCCAGAGACTTGAGGTACTCAGGGCGGATCTCATCCACCCCCGGCGCTTTGCCACCGAGGAGCTTGCGAACTGCCTCAATGACTTCAGCCCCGGTGATGAATGAATCGACCTCCAAGTCCCCAGTCTCTGCTTCCTCTACGGAAGACATGACAGAGGGATTGAGGAGATCCTCGAAGTGTTCCTTCCACCGCCCGACAATATCCCCAGTTGAGGTCAACAGCTCCCCACCTCCACTGTAAACAGTGTTGGTAGAAAGCTGCTTCCCCCTCCTGAGGCGCCGAACGGTTTGCCAGAATTTCCTCGAGGCCAACCGGTAGTCCTCCTCCATGGCCTCCCCGAACTTCTCCCAGACCCGAGTTTTTGCTTCTACAACCGCCCGAGCTGCCGTACGCTTGGCCTGCTGGTACCCATCAGCTGCCTCAGGAGTCCTTTGAGCCAACCAGGCCCGATAGGACTCCTTCTTCAGCTTGACGGCATCCCTTACTTCCGGTGTCCACCACCGGGTTCGGGGGTTGCCGCCACGACAGGCACCGCCGACTTTATGGCCACAGCTACGGACGGCTGCATCAACAATGGAAGTGGAGAACATGGTCCATTCGGACTCAATGTCTCCAACCTCCCTCGGGATCTGGTTGAAGCTCTCCCGGAGGTGGGAGTTGAAAACTTCCCTGACAGCGGGTTCCGCCAGATGTTCCCAACAGACCCTCACGGTACGTTTGGGTCTGCCAAGTCTGTCCCGCTTCTTCCCCTGCCAGGGAATCCAAATCGCCACCAGGTGGTGATCAGTTGACAGCTCAGCCCCTCTCTTTACCCGAGTGTCCAAGACATACCGCCGAAGGTCAGATGATACGACTACAAAGTCGATCATTGACCTCCGGCCTAGGGTGTCCTGGTGCCACATGCACTGATGGACACCCTTATGCTTGAACATGGTGTTCGTTATTGGATTTCTGTGACTAGCACGGGTCCCGTGGGCAAAGACCCGGCCACCAGGCGCTCGCCTGTGAGCCCCAACCCCAGGCCTGGCTCCAGGGCGGGGCCCCGGTGACGCCAATCCGGGCGACGTACGCTTCCTTGATTTGATTTCTTTCATAGGGGCTTTTTGAACTGCTCTTAGTCTGACCCGTCACCTAGAACCTGTTTGCCTTGGGAGACCCTACCAGGGGCATTAAGCCCCGGACAACATAGCCTCTAGGATCATTCGGGTACTCAAACTCCTCCACCACGATAAGGTGGCAGTTCAAGGAGGAGTCAGCCACAATGACTTTTTTGAAATTATTTCCAAGGTTGAGAATAAACATTCAAGCATGAATCTTAAAAACTTTAGAGGGTACAGATGTCTTCTACAAATGATTTTGAACAGATCTCCTAGCTGTTTCCCCTGCTTCCAGTCTATATGCTAAATTAAGCTAAGCTAACCCTTTCCCACTCTAGGTTCACATATACATGAAATAGACATTTATTTTCTTATCTCACTCTCAGAAAGAAAGCAAATGTGCTTATTTAAAAAATGTTGAAACTGTAAATTGGTCTGGTTATTGGTGCTTTGTTCCCATGTGGTCATTATTATAAAGGTTAGTCTCAGGGGATGACGACAAGAAAACCCATGTTGCCAGTAGGTAACCATGATAACACTTCCCCCCCTCCAGCAAAGTATTTGTTCCTAAAATATTTTTAGGTTGTTTGAATGTGCTCTTGCCCCACTTCCTGTACACAAACTAGCCCAATGGTTTCAGAACTCCACAAGGAGTTGTGATATCCCAGTGCTGTGAGGCCTTAACCTCCTCAACTAATTGAGATGTCTGCAAATCCTGATAGAGTTACATGTTCCCCACAAACTCTTGAGGGAAATCCCATAAGTGTATTACAGCAAGCAGCCTTTTAAGTTTCAGACTAACAGAGCCAGTGGCACTCCAGGCATTTTTTTGATTTTCATAGTAGGCAGCCGCAGGCTCTCACCGCAGTTGGCTCTGTAAAATTCTCTGGTATTCCTGAATTAAGCCCCTCAGGGAGGGAGAGAATGAAGAAAGAGAGAGAGGAGAGAGAGAGAGAGTATGAAGACTCAGCTAACAAGACATACCGCTGTGTACAGGCATATGGCTTTAGCAAAGTTGTTGGCTACTGGCCAGTCACGTTGTCCACTTCTAAGGCTGGTCTATTCAACAGTTCTACATACTGTACATTGTCACTGATGCAAAATCATCAGTTTCAAATATATTCCTCTTAAATGTATAAACTTCCCTTGTTGCTCCCAGCAGTAGTATCAAAAACCATGGTGTGGCAAACAGCAATGCATGCTAATACAACTTCCTCCTCCTTCAGACAATGACA
Source organism: Chaetodon trifascialis (assembly GCF_039877785.1). Taxonomy (NCBI): domain Eukaryota; kingdom Metazoa; phylum Chordata; class Actinopteri; order Chaetodontiformes; family Chaetodontidae; genus Chaetodon; species Chaetodon trifascialis. Next base: position 26,638,944 of record NC_092063.1, read on the forward strand.
TGAATGATCAAAGGCAACAGAGATTAAGGACTTAAAACAAAAGTGTCTGGTTTTTATAGTCTCATAAAAATTCTCTACCTGTCAGTGTGTTTTTCAGATGCACCTGATCATGGAATTGGTGTCTTTGAATAGTATAAATAAATGAATTGGTATGAATTCCTTCTCAGTTGTCTGACAGCTATTGATGTGATTTTAGTGTGTAGCAATTATTCTGATTTGTTGGGCGGTAACTTGATTAGATACATCAATTCAAGAAATATAACATATATACATTTGACGAAAGGACCCTCTGCAAGACAGGGCCTTCAAAAGCAGGATTAAGACCAAGTTCTGAGAACCAAGAAGTTAGAGGAATATGTGTTTAGCAACATGTAATCTCAGAGGATCTCTGATTGTGCGATAAATAAAGTCTTATCTTATCTTATCTTATCTTATCTTATCTTATCTTATCTTATCTTATCTTATCACAACATGGCTCCAGACTGGACAAAGAATGAGCACACGTTTTATCCTAAAATAAGATTATTCACAACTAAAAACTAAAAACTAAATGCAAGCTAAGCTGCCTGAGGGTTATCCCTAAATCACACAAGAGAAAAAGGATGTCATCTTACAAATACTTATATTTGACATGAGGGATAACAGAAAAATTAAAGCAGGTACACAGTGCAAAAACTTTTTATCTTTCACCTTCTTTAGTTAAACTTCACTGCAAAATAAAGTTCTTTAAAAAAATGGGAACAAGATGAGGACAGAGTGATGTTCAGAACAGTGAGTCAGTGTGGGTGTTACTAAAGGGCTTGCTTCCATATGCACCACTATCTCCCCTCAGCGTCCAGGTAGCTGGAGGTGGCAGCTCCTCCGCCCCCGAGTGCCAGGCTGTCTGATCCACTTCCAGACTCCCACTCGCCCTCCAGGGGCGACAAGTCAGCCTCCGCCACCAAGCTTGATTTAGCTGCAGCTAACATGGTGGAGGAGAGCTGACGGTCCTCAGGAACTTTCAAAGGCTCTTTCCATCAAAGGCTGGATGACAACCTGAAAGCCATTATGGCAGTGAGAGCAAGCATGTGTAGTGGGACAGGAGTGATGTAGGTATGGGTGGTAGAGAGGGAGATGGAAATGTGGAGGAAAAGAGACTGGAGAAAAGTGGGAGAGGGAATGACATTATGAGAACTAAAGTTAGACACCTAAAGATGATACCTTTCAAATATTGTTTGTTTTAAAAAGCCTAATTTCATGCTGAAATTTCCCCTCAGATTTGCAAATTGTACTGTTTTTGCCAGAAATAGTGTTCTAATTGTATTATTATTTTATCCTGCATAGGGCAACTTAACTCAGGAAAGTGTATGGTAAGCTACTCTACAAGCTTACCTAGCACTCAGCTTGGTATAGCACGGAAGTGTAAGGCAGCATTGGAAGAACCCAAATGTAGCTAAGCAGGCAGAAGGGATCGGTGGGCAGGAAAGGAAAGGCAACAGTTGTGTCAATGGGTGGGGCAGTCAGGTAATGGTTAAAGGACAGAAAGTCCAAGGGCATCAGGTGGATGATTGGAAAATGGCTATGGGGGACCTGGACAGTAAAGAATGCTGCTGGAGAGGAGGGACAGAGAAACAGACAAAGTATACACCACTGTCCCATTTGAACATTTATTTTGTCATGCCCCTTCTCTACAATGGAAAGCTTTTACCCTGCCTTTGAGTGTGCCGTATTAACACTTTTACCTTTAGACATAGTTGGACAACACATTACTCCAACTAGTTTGTTTCAAAAATACTGATACGTTAAGTGAAAGTTGACCTTACAAAGATCTCTGTGAAATTAACTAGTTATCATAAAATGATGATTTTATAGTAACTCTAACATCCACATTCATTTTTCATTTATCCTAATAGGTGGTTTATAATGTTGTTGAAGTGTGGAGTTGTTATTGGCAAAGCAATATATTGGTCCAACCCTATCTACACACTTGTACATATCCAGCCTATCCAAATTCTGTTGAAATCCCCCCTCCAAGCTGACAAGAGAGGCACAGACAATACCATTTTAGCCTGAGTACATCCTGCTCTGTGAGATGTGTTCAGAACAGAATGGGGCCAAAAAAAGGATTAAAGTCAGGCAGCTATACAGCAGCCATGTCTGAAAAGCTAAAAGAAGATGGCATTACAGACATACTGGCATGAGTGGTGTTTCGTAAAGGGATATTATCACTGCCTTTTAGTCACCAACAAACATGACTAGAGCTTAGGACCTCACAGGTTGGCAGACTATCAAACCAGGGTCCATTCTCTTCTGACATATACATTTGTTCACCACCTCTCATGGATTTAGAAGCAATGAATCAGTTTGAGTGTGGGCTAGAAGGAATGCACCAACCGAGTGATTTTTTAAATCCATAATGAGCGTACTGAAGGGATTTTGTCAGGCATCCAGTTCAAATGGTTGTCAATTTGGTGTGTAAATCCAAAGCTGGCAGGGAATGGTCTCACCTTCGAGGGCATCTGGATGGCAGTTTCTTTGATGTCCTTGCCATCTTCAGTAGGCTGGCAGACCATACTGGAGAGATATCAGGCATTCTGATGTCATCTGATGTCTGCAGGACCCTGGTGCTTTCACCTTGGAAAATCCATACCAATTAATTTCATATACATATACAAGTACCTCTTATGGGTTAAACTTGGGTCTTACTTTGTAGTTATGTCCACCAGATCTATTGCTTTGTCCTTGGATAATATTATTCTCACTAATGTAATCACAGTGAGCTGGAACTTGCGACTTGGTACAACAAAAACACAATGGGCCAGCACACAGGGTTGTAACCTAGTGAACAGCTAAATTATCTAATCATTTTGTTTGGAAATAAACCCAAAAACGTTAACAACCTCTAGACTTCTGGAAAAAGCAGGAGAGTTTGGGATCCTACATGAAAGTACAGACAACGAGATGACTCTGGTTGCTCAAATTCCCTCTGACCAGTCAAGGGACAGCAGTGTTCCAATTTCACTTTAAGCCCCAGATCAGTGTGTATACCTCAACTGAGGGGCAATGAAAAAACAGGATGGAATTTTCTATTGGTACCATCCACAGCTTTTAGCAATGTCAACATGAAATAACCTCAGTAATGTGTAATGACCTGGCTGCCTGGTGGAATCACAGCTTCAAGGTTGTCTGTTTGGGAGTGGAACAGTCACGGCAAAGCAGCCAGGCAGGTCTCTGTCTCTCCATCCACCACCACCTTGAAGCATTTTCAAAACCTCACTGGAGACATGCATTCTGCTGCATTCTTTCGCCTATGCTCTTCTCAGTTGCACCTCCAGTCTTCAGCCTGCCAAGCTCCTGAATCTCAGTTTTGAGCTAAAGACAGTGGAGATGGTTGTTACACAAAAAGTCCAGCAGAGGATGAACTTCGTATGGCAGCAAAGAAGCTGAACCATCCAAAGACTATGATGGTACACTTCTACACTGCCATCTTTGAATTATCCTCACATTTGTGTTCACCATCTGGTACACTGTTGCCAAGGATGAGAACAGAAAGCTTGTTTGCTCCATCGAAAATGACTGGCCACAATCTTCCACTCTTACACAGCTTGCACTCAACCAAGACCGTGAGGTCTGCAATTAAGATTTTGGCTAATCCGTTCCACTCAGGACACAAACTTTTCAAGATGCTCCCCTTCAGCAGGAGGTGGTCCATTGGAATCACAATCTCACGCTACAGTTTTTCCATCTGCAATAGACCTAATCCATAAGGCTGCCAACCCCACTGATACTGACTTTTATACCCGACATGTTACATTAGCGTTAAGTATATAAATTTGAACCAATACGTTACATTAATGCATATCTCTTATACTCTACCTTGCACATCACAAATATTGTGAACTTTTGCACATGCCCTGGACAACATTTTTGCACAAAATTGTACAGTTCTTCCGTTTAAATAATGGTTATATTTTTCATATTGTTTTTATTATTTTCATAATAGTTTTTCATGGTCATATATATATTTTTGATTTATTGTTATTGTCAATTTTGTATTTTCTACTTATGTTTCTTGACTTTTTGACTAACACTTTGGTTAGGTTTAGGCACCAAAATTACTTGGTTAGCTTAAGGAAATGATCATGGTTTGGCTTGAAATAAGTATGTTAGTAACGTACATGTAAAGTAAAGTGAGTTCTGTATTTCTAATATTTACTTTGCGATTGGCTCAATGAAAGATAAAATAGTTGCCACCATTATAACTTTCCATGGTGCCAAAATCCTGTCTCATAGTATTATAAAACTCTGCAGTGTTATGGCATGTCGAAGCTTTCACATTCGCAGTTTGGACTTTCTGGATTGTATCATGTCTCACCAGCCCCTTGTGCTGTTTTAATGCAAGGCTCTTTTCATCTGAATGCTGCGCAAATGCTATGGGACTGAGTTGAGAACATCTCAACAATATTTACTAATGACAAGCAATCAGCACTTACATCAACCGTTTAACATTAAGATCTCTGCTCATACAACCCACTGCTACAGTGTCTTTCAGAGCTCCCACTTCAGAAAAATATTGGAGTTTTATTTTGACATAACAGCAGTAGAGATCACTCCATCACTGAAACTGAAAAGACTTGGGCCAAGTTGTGCTGCCAGGATACAGTGTTAACAGTAAGCCCCTGTCCTGCTAATTTGTAGGCAATCATTACTGTTTTGTAGCATGGAGGATCAAATTAAAAGGAAAGGCAATTTCACTGGCACTGAAGTAAGAAAATGCAGACCTGCAGCCAGCACAGAAACAAGCTGAATACTGAGCATTCCAGCATGATAACAAATGAGAAGGAGTCCCCTTGTTGTTCTTACTCTAGCATCCCTCATTTAGAAATTTAGGTGAAGAAAAAGTGGACAGACCTGAGCAAGGCCGAGAAAGACATTTCTTTGATGAAAATGCATCAAGGTGGCAGGGGTCCTCCCCAGGAAACTTCAGTAGACAGTGTCATAGTAGTTGATTGTTGGATTGATCAGTGGCGGTATCAACTAACCGCTGGAGGAGAGTGATGTTCAGTGTTAGATGTGCAATAATGTTACTATGAATTGTGAAGGTGTGTTTCTCACATAAACTACCTATTTCTTTCTTTAATTTAATAATTACTAAATAAACTAAAATCTGCTTAGTTTACTTAGTACTTATCAGTAAAACCTTAGGCTGAGTCTTAGGAATGATCAAATAATGGTATAGGCCAGACTGAATGAATTCGCTGTTTTATTTTAGTCTGTCAGAGTTGACTGACTTCATTCTAGTGCTGTCATTCATGGTACCACAACCAATGAAATGAAGGAGCAGGATGATCTTCAGCAGATATTGCTTAAGAAAGTAGAGGCTGAAACCAAAAAATTTAGACATAGCAGGAAAAGCTGGGGCTGGAAAAACAGAAGTTACCCTTCCTTCAGCCTTTCTCAGATATTTTTGAAGAGGAGTGGTCCAGTGTGGTTTTGAATTAGGCAAAATAACAACAATAATACTAATAATAGACAATCTAATGTAAACAACATAGTATATTTTCACAAACATTTCTATCCATTCTTTATTTGTTATATGTCCTTTCTATTTACAACCAAAAATTTAGTCAGGAATTATTATAAACTAGAGGACTGCTAATAACTGCTTACTAGCTCTGCTAATAAGGTGCAGACTCTGTCAGTGAGCATCTGCATCTCCCCATAAAGGCAATGAATCCTAAAAAATCTTGAAAATAATTAGTGTACTGTAAAGCCAAAAATAACCCACTAAAATAGGCACGTATCCTTGTCAGTTCAGCTTCGTGCAGTTATTGGTCAATGTCAGCACCATAAATGTTGATTTTTTTATTTGCCTTTCCAGACGTCAGCCCATGACACTATCCATGGTGCTGACACACAGATCACAGCGCAGAGGAGAGCTGAACAGGATATGTGCCAATTTAAGGACTTAACACTATTCCCTTTTTTTTAATTTCCTTATTGATTGAATGAAATGCATTTTTCAGTGTTATTGAGGCTGGTTTTATCTTCATTCATCATTTCATAATTCTACTGTATGTTATCATAGTTGTCATAGTTATGTATGTATCTCCATGTTTACACATTTGTTTACTTATCTAGCATACATTTGCATAAATTTTAGGCATTTCATTAATAATTCATAAGTTAGACAGGATATATATATTTAATTTCTGTAGAGGGGATTTTTTTTTTTTTTAAAGATATTATTGGTTGGTAGTGGTCATTGAGAAACTTATTATGCATAATAAGAGCAGAGGGGTTGCTCACTTGGGGGGTCAGTTGAGGATGACTTGGCCCCCCATTGGCACCACCCCTGTCTTAAAACCCACTCAACATTGTCTTTACATCATTGTAAAGTTCTTACTATAAAACAGTCTAGATCTTTAGATTTTACACCTGCTCCTGACGAGGTGTAAGATTTACACCACAGAAGAAGGCTGAAGGCTTGATGGTGTAAACGCTAGTGTTGTTTTTAGCTGCCTGTTTTAATTTTAGTCTTTGTCTAGTCTTTGTGTCAAGCTGTCATTTTAGTTTTTTGTAGTTTTAGTCACGTTCATACTCTTTTTAGTCAAGTCAAGTTTCAGTCGACTAAAAGTCTGAGCATTTTAGCCTTATTTTAGTCAGAATTATCCATGACTATTTTCGTCTAGTTTTATTCGACGACAACTGATGACATTTATTCTAGTTTTAGTCAATGAAAATTGTATTTTAGTTGCAATGCAATTCTATTTAACCCAGTCAATATAGTATAAGTACCTAGTAGCATCCATGTAACCAAAATTTTCTTTTGGCCAAACCCATTTCACAATTCAAACAAGGTTGTCTTATTATTATATTATTGTTACCTTATAGACTCATGAATACATCCATTGCAGACATGGAAGACGCTCTGTATTGAATTTACAAGATAATTATTTTATCAGCCAAAGCCGGCTGGCCGGCCATTGGGCCCATTCTCTGTGTCAGTTGTCTGTCGTTAACGCTAACCTACTGCAGCTGCATCTTCTAAATAAGGCCGCAAGGGGATTTAGGAAGTGACGTTGTCTGCAACTCTGCAGTGCAACCTGATGCAGCCCCTGAAGTGAGACACAGGAAACAGAAATACTGCAAAATAATAATAACAATGTGACTAAATGAGACCAAATAACGTTATAACATTTCCTCTCGTCTCGTTTTAGTCAACGAAAATGAAAAAACATTTTAGCAGAGTTTTTATTTTGTAAACCACATTTAGTCTCGTTTTTATTCGTCAACAATATTTCATTATATATTTGATTATAGTTATCGTCACATGACCAGCATTTACGTTGCATCTTGTCTCGCTTTCGTCATGTGATAAAGGTTCGTTGACGACGATATTTAGTCATAATTTTCATTGACGAAAGAAACACTAGTAAACATCATAACTTTTGGATTTAGAATATGGAGTTATTTGACCAACTTAGCAAAAGACCAAGTGTAAGCTCTGTTAGTGCAACTGGGCCCTGGATAAGAAACTGAATGAGCACTGGAAAGAGACAGCATCAGCTGTCTCAGAACACCAGACCAAAACCACTGACAGCATCCACTCGAAGAGGTCAAATGTCGTCAACCAGGAGTAGTTGGTTGACTGGAGAAAGATAAAGGAGCATATTCACATCTGACACAAGACATCATGTTCAAAGTCAGAGGTTACTATCTCCGTCGTACGACTACCTGTTATCATGTGACCAAACTTTCGTTTTTAGCTCATGTAATGACACCTGAGCCAGCTCCATGACAACTGAGCAAAAGCCAGTTGATGATGACCATAAGATCTAGTTTAAAGGTGTGAAAAAAAGTCAGTAAGTGGATTGAGATGTTCCCATAGAGTCAAGAATAAAAGGTTGGTTAAATCTGTTATAAAGCCTCATTTTACTGTATAAAATGGTAATGTGTCCACATTTTCTTTATCTCCCTTATATTTTGTTTATCTTAGAGCAAATTTTAGGGCTATTTTGGAGGACTTTCACTGCTTACAGCTATTGTGAATGTGAATTTCTATTCAGAAACTCAGTATTTCACAGAAACACGTAGATCACTGCTTATCATGTTCAAAAGTTACCAGGCTGTTGTGTGCTTCTTCCATTGTGTCCATTTTACTCTGCCAATGGGCTTCTCTTTTGTCCATCACCTGTTGTCTTCTGCTCTTACACTGTCTACAGTTATGCTTCAGCGCAAAATGGAGAATCCTGGACCATCTCCAAGATGTCACCTCCCTTCACCATTTTTGATACACCACCTGTCCTATACAAACTGATTTCAATGTCTAATCAAGACCATTCACACTCTCCCCCATGCCTCATGCTAAACAACCGCAGTGTCAAACCCCCCTTTCTATACCAACTGTAAATTTTCATAGAATTCCACACACTCATTAACAGCCCTTGAGTGCAAGCTGGAAACTCAGCAGATCGGGTCAAAGCGTTTCAAGCAGAGAAAACAGCTCTTTCTTGCTCTCTCTTGCTTTTCAGTCTGGGTGCCCTCAAGGTTAGCAGATTAGCATACAACATCAGATGTGGGTATTCAGAGGCATCCAGGTGGCTGCTCAGGTCCCAGCTCATGCATAGGCTACACTGTGCAAGTGCTATTAGCATGCATGCCAGTTATCTGCCTGACAAAATGGGTCATGTTGTGTCATGTTGTGTCATGTCATGTCATGTCAAGTCATATCATTCTGCTGTATGACGTTATCACATCATGATACATTGTGTAGCTGTCAATGAGAATTACAGTCTGTATAGCACTACTCTGTATCATGAAGCTGAAAGGAAATCTGAAAACCCTAATCTTTTGATCAGTTTTGGTTTTCCACACAATCTACTCACTGAATAAATTCTTCAGACTTCAAAGTGCAATGAACTCATTTTTGGAAGGCTTTTCTAGAAGTTCTTAGATCAAGGCTGCTTTGTGCAATGTCACTACCAGGGACCCTTTTCTCTTTTCACAGGGTTTGGTAACATTATGTTTGAGGGGCAATACAGTAGTTTTGCAAACTGACCTGACCATTTAAATTGTATGTTTCTTTTGTCATCAAATGTTATTCTGTAAAGTGACCTTCAGTGTTGGGCAGAAGCACATTAAATAACAAAATATGATGACCTTTTTCAGTTATTAGAAGTACTGATGAATAAAAAATATCATACTTTGTCAGTCTCTAGTTTAATAAATTAACACTCTCCGTAGGCACTGTTGCCTTAAAAAATGTATTTCAAATATTATTGGACAGGAAGCAAAACTCTACACAGCAGTGGTTACATAGTTTTTTGCTTGACAAATAATCAGTCTAGCAGTTATATCAATGAAAACTAGATCACAAAGAGGGGCATTCATGGTTTTTCTTAGCTATGTGGTCTAAACAACACAATCCAGTCCCCATCAACCATATCAAGAAAAGAAGACAAGGTCTCGTAATCTTTCCGACAGACAGTTAGAACCATACTCACAAGCTTAGCAAAGTAGGCAAAGGGCCAGGTTCAGTTTACTATGAAAATGTGGAAATACCTAAAAGAAATGTTTCTACTAATACTATATTAAAGCACTATAGTATCGTATGGAGGTATACACAAGTACCAGGTGCAGGGCGTGCAGAAAGGCAAGCCAGGCAGTTGCTTGGAGCCCCTGGCCACTAGGGGGGCCCCAGCCACCTATTTACAACAACAATTATTGATAGGCCTGGGCTTTCAGGGACCTCTGTCGGTCCCTGGGCTTCATTTTGAGAACCACTAATCTATTTTTTCAGCATTCATCTCAAATGTCCCGGAAATTGTGCATTTATGTGTGCAAAAAAACATTTTTTTGCGGCATGCACGGGTGGGTTGGGGGCTTATACCCAAACCATATATGGAAGGTTCCATCCAGAGTGCCATATGAGAGGTTTTACAGACAATCCTTCTATGGTGTAATGGTTCTACCCAGAACCTTCCTCCTTTTAAAGGTGCAAACAGGAACCCACTTAGGGGGTTCCACCAAGAACCCATTAATAGCTCCAGGGTTTCATCTAAATCCCACTCAGGAGGTTCTACTGAGGTACATGACATTTCTCGACATCTGTACTTGTATTTAATATGAATTGGTATATGAGATGTGAGAATCCCCTCTCACATGTTGCAGTGCTCAAAGGCAGTGTAAGAGACCATTTAACCATGTTGATATTGGCGTAACTATCTAGATTGCTTGTAGTTACCATTTGGTACAAGTCATACACAAAGAGCACTGACAAGCGTTTTCCTGCTTCTTTTAAGCACATCCATTCTCTCACAGTGAAGTCTGTCAAGTTCAAGGTGTTTTTTGAGATGTCCTCCGATCCATCAAAGAGCAGACCGCAACTGTACTCTTAACTCCCCTCTGGCAGTTTGCGCAGTGCTCTGCATTATCTGTGTTCCCCCTCCATGTCTTATATGCACTGTCATTCACTCGTAGTCGCTTCAACAAAACAAAATATTCTTTTCCTGCTTGTGAGCTTGTGGAAACTTGTGATAGATGGTCATTGCACTTCAGGCAAAGAGCCAGGACGTTAACTTGGGGAGAGTTAGGGATTTATGCAGACACTCTATACCCCCCCACTCTATTTGTGTCCCCCTTAGAATTTTGACCTGCATGATGCCCCAGCCTGACAGCGCAGATACTTTCATTCCATCAGACAGCAGTCCCTCATGTTTTGTGAGCATGAGCGAAAGGTGTGTTTGTTAGAATAGACCAGCAGAGAGACAACAGATGGCAGGCAAGACTCAAGACTTACTTGTGATTTGGAAAACAGTGACTTTGTCCCATCTCTAAAAAACAAGATGTTCACCACCATCATTCATGAATAAAAGCCTTTGCTTTTAGAATATATATATATATATATATATATATATATATATATATATATATATATATATATATATATATATATATATATATATATATATATATATATATTCTTCTCAAAATCACATTCACATTCACAATCACATTGTTTTTCTCCAAGAAATATTTATTCATAAATGAATAAATCTCAACAAGTTTAGGCACACATGATATGAGTGACTTTCACCTCAAAATACTGATGCCTGTCTTCAGACCATGCAGTAGATTAACAACCTGTCCAATGAAATTGGCAACACAGTGTTACAGAATCTGAATGATTGTCTTCTTGCCAGCAGCGTGTTAATGCACTGTATATTCCTCTGTGTGCATGGATGTGTATTTACTACACTGTGCTTTTTTGGCTTTGTGCACAGAGAGGCGGCAGGTGGATAGTTCTGCACCATCTAATTCTTTGAAACCTGCCCAGACCTGACAGGGGTGCAAATTGCCCAGATTAGGCTTCCGACAGCCGTGGCTTGTGTTGGTAATGACTGCTGTCAGTGAGGAGGGAGAAACCTATTGAAATGTGCATTTTGGTCCTTCAAACTGGAAAAAAGTCCTATTGCTAACCAATATGACATCCTTCCAGCATGCAGTGTTGTGTCTAATAGTTTATTCTCAGTGGCTGTAGACATTTATATAAATGTGACCAGCAGTAGCTAAGGAGTAAAAAAAAAAGTCACAGGAGGGTTTATTCAACATTTTTTGGAAGACGCTATCCACCACCATCCACCTCAGGCACCCACACATACCAAGCTTAAACTGTGTCCAGACAGCTCTGTGTGTTACTTTAATTGGTTCAAATTAAAAAAATTATCCAGGTCATCTGTTGCCACAACACTTTACACCACATCATCTGAGATAGCCCTGCACTGGCATATTTCTCCTTTTAACCTTGTAATTATTGTGATAAAGGATAAAATAGCTGTCCTAGTGTTCTTCCTTCCTAGTAGTATTATAAACCATTGTGCATTGTCTTGGTATCTGATAAGGATTCAAACTCATTGTTCTGTGTGGACCATGGAACTTATCCACCGTCTCACTAGTGCCTGAAACAGCATGCCAAATTATCCCATTGGCATTTTTTCTTTTTTTTTTTTTTTATGCATGACTGTTTTTAGTCTCAGCACGTAACACTTGCAGAAATATTAGCTGGGTTTCCATCCAAATGTACTATAAATGCAAGAGAAACTATGAATGACTCCTTGCTCCTATCCATCACCATTATGTGATTATTAGTAGTAGGTGCCTATTCTCTAGGTAGAAAACCATTATGCTAGTACAGAAGCACCAAGATGATGTAATTAAAAGAGCACCAGTCTGTGACATCAGTCGTTCCAAACAATTGTATAAAAGAAAAAAGCAGAAAACACAATGGAAATATCTCATCTCTGTTTGTTTCAGGCATTAATGTGAGGGAGGTTACATCAGATCTGTGTGGAGTGATGGGGAGACATTTCAATCTGCAGAACCAACTGCTTCTTCTTCTGTCAGAAGCGGAAACAGCTTATCAGTCATGTGAGTTGAGTGTTTACTACACATGTAGAAATAAAGTTTTCAAAAGGGTTCTTTCTGACAGGCTGAGGTTCTACGCAGAACTATTTACGAAGCCATTTTTGATTAAAGGGTTCCTTGTTAGACGAAGAGTTCCAATAAGAACCATTAACCCAGAGAACCCTTTTTGGAAAAAAGAACTATTGAAAGCATGAGTGTTAAAAGATCCTCAACCTGAAATATTCAAACGTTTACCCATGTTTCAAATGGTATTTTTAAACATGGTGTGCGGATCCGCTAGATCTGTCTGCTCCTAGTGTTCTCTGTGTCCCTTTTCCCTTTATGTGTCTGTCTGTATGTCACCCTGTCTGTCTCAGCTGGGTGCTTCCCTGCACCCAGCTGGCCCCGCCTCTCTGGCAGCGCACGAGCCTGATTAGGGCTCAGTGTTTAAGGAAGACGCTGAACTAGAGTGGTCACTGGATTATCCTGATCTCTTCCATGAGTTATCCAGAACCAAGCCCAGTGAGTACTTCCAGTCTTTGCCTAGTTGCAATCTCAATATTTTTGTCAGTGGCTTTTTTCCTTTGCCTCACCTGTGCTTTGTTTGTTCACAGTGCCAACCAGCCACGTTCAGCCTTTGCCCAGCCTCAGCCTCCCATGTGGGGAAATTGTTTGTTCCACTCGCTGAGTGCGCCTTTTGTTTTTTTCTCCACTCATTGAGTACGTTTTTGGTTTTCATTTTTCACTCCTTGAGAGTGTGCTTTCTTCCTTCTTCCTTCTTTCTTTCCTTATGATGCAATTTTTGTTATTGTAAATACATTTTGTTTTGTTGTCTCTTACTCTTGTCTCTTGGGGCCCTACTATGATAAGGGATTAAGCCATGATATGTTGGTTATCCTGGCTCAACTTATCCGTGATGCGGTTGCACAAAAGCAGGATAGCGGAAAGTGGTATATGTTATGGGATAAGTTACCATGGAGATTTATTCTGTGGAGCTAGCCTGCTCCAGACCAGGCTAAGTTCCAGGATCTATTTAATCTCATCCCTTATCTCAGTCAGCAGCCATCACAAATGGAAACCAATAGTTATTCCACTGCCCACTACACATTGTCATCACATTCAACTAGATCCACTGTCATTATTTAAACATTGACACAAAACATAAGCATCATTAATTTAAATTTTAATTAATTTCATTAATTTCAATCATTGTAGATAAATGATGATTTTAGATGATGTTGCAATCATCAGATAGACAGTTTCCCATAGGCTATATATAAAATACACATCTACTGTAAATATAAATACACATCAAAGAGTAACGTGATGTTCCTTTATTGAATCAGGATAAATCAAAGCATCAGTTCTTTCCAAACTGAAGTCACACAGTGACTCTACAAGATAGAAAGCACAGAATCAAAGCATATTATACAACACAAGAGTAAATACACATTCAAAGGTCTGTATATAATACACCCCACATGTCTGCACACTGAAATAAATGCAGGACAAATCCGTACACAACAAATGAACAGACAAATGAATGGATGCAGTAGCCTGCAAGCTTGCATACAGCACAAACATAAGAGGCCAAATCAATCTACCTTGATAAGATAAGATCAACATTATCCCAAAGGGAAATTATGTAAGGGATAATGCCTGACGAGGTGTCCATTATCAGAAATGAATGGACGCGACCGACGCGAAGCTCCGTTTATACCATAGTCACTTATGAAAGAAATAAATATTAAATCAATTATTAATACGTTAATGTTGTTTTTGACCGTTAATTTTGTAAGTTTTTAACAAGAAGCAGCTGAGTGGACTATAGTATCGCTCGTTGTGACGCGTTGCCAAGGTAACCGGCTCTGGTCACAGAACCTGCAGCTCGGTCAGCCGCAGCTGTTATATTAGGCCTAATCAGTGGAGGGAAGTGAGATGATTGCTTAACGTTATGTTACGTGATACAAAGTATCATTTCAGAGGGCAAGTGCACCTCTTACCGCTTGTGTGTGTCCAGAGGATGACGTGAAATTTTGTTTCAAAGAATCAAAGTCCACAGAGAGTTTCCTAAATCGTTTTTATTGCAAGAAATATTATCCACCATTGACTCTGATGTGTATCAAGCAAGTAAGTCTATCCTAAATCGTTTTTATAAATATTATCCATCATTCACTTTGTATCAAGCAAGTAAGTAAGGTAAGCAAGACAGTTTCTGTTGACACGGTTACCAACAAGCGTTTGAGCCAGTGCAATAATTTAGAACAATGAGGCTATTTGACCAGAACTTTTTTATAGGTGTCATACAACACTTTTTAACGGACACCCTGCAGCCAATCAGAATCGAGTATTCATCCAGACCATGGTATAACAAGGAGTTATACAGTCTGATGGAGTTACATTTACACAATTTCACTTACAATTTCAACTGATTCACAATCAGAGTACAACTACGTTTTCGGAGATGTTAATCAACTATTTGGATTGTAATTGTGATGTTTCAGCGGAGCAGTGAGTGGGTATTTGTACGCTACTTACGCATTCAGGCAGTCTGCAATACTTTGCCACGCTTTCTCTCGTTGTTTTATAACTGTGGCGGTGTTGACTTTCTTTTTAATTTGGTCCTTCACCGCCTCTTAAGCCACCATGAGGATTTCGGCCTCCGACGGGGAAAAGTACGCCGCTCTAGTTGCCATGGTGAATCAGTGAATCTGTGATCGATGGCGGGGTCTATTTTAGGAAGCTATCCAGGATAGGTTTCACTTGGCTTGTTGAATCCGTGGGTGCTTTTCATTACATAAATTGGTCTCCTCGTCTCCTCCACTCGCTTCCTCTCCTCGCGTCTTAGCTCCGCCCAGCGAGGACATGAAAGAGGGATGCGAGGAAGGGACGTGAGGACGGAGGAGACGAAACTCCGAAATGAAAAATCCTCGCTCCACAGCGTCAGTCCGAAGCGACATCAATTACTGATGACGTTTGCACAGCTGTAAAAGCTGTAAAACGTGATATTATGGTCAGATCTGCAGTCAGACTGTTCTACTCCTGATTGCCAGGAGGTTTCAATTATATGCCGTTAGAGGCATAACAGAGGACGGCTGTGTGGTAGATTAAACCAACAGCCTTGTAGCCTTGCTTTAAAAAAACGTAAATATATACCAAGAATTTTCATTAATTTCTTGGTGACAGATACAATTGTTAAAAGGACACAGTTGAAACAAGAATCAAGATTACATTTGTGAAGACCTGCTCCCGCCATGATTCAAACGTGTGCCACATACGACACGCCCCTTAAATAATAATAGACTTCTGCGTAGGCTACACCGGTGTATCCTCACTCTGATCTCCTTCAGAAGCCTCCTCTCTCCCCGCTCCTCATCTCCTTCAGGTGCATTTAAGCAATTGGAAGATCCTTCATCATGGCGGAGGGGAAACGACTTCCGGGTCGACGAAGGAGAGAGGAGACGAGGAGGCACAATTAAATGTAATGAAAAGCACCCTGTGTCTGCTCATCCTGGCTTGGTCTTTGTGCAACCGATTAAGCCTGGGCGCTCATGTTTTGGATTGGTTGAACCCAGCTGAGTCACTTATCCTGGATGTCTTAATCCTACTTTTGTGCAATGGGCCCCAGTACATTGAGTCCAGTAACTGGGCCAAGCCTAACACATGGATGATAGGGTTGGGTCAGTTTCCAGCTTTTCTAGTCCAGTGCATGGGCTTAACCACTTTGATTTGATATGAAGTAACTGAACCAGCATTTGTAATTATTAAACATTCATACTGCCAATTAGCTCAGAGCCACAGGGTGGCAAAGAACTTACATGGCCATGCTAATGAACGCTGCTCTCCAAGGGAAAAGGCTGAGGTTTGCTGTGTGGTCTGCCCCCACATTGAAATACGTAAGCCAGATTGATATAAAACATAATGGCTCAGTTTCCCAATTAAGCCTAGTGCAAAACTTAAACCATTTTTCAATGCTGAAATCGAATTAATTGTCACATACACAGCACAACATAGAGAAATCTAAATTCTGCAATTTGCCCATTGTACACTAATCAAGCAGTGAGCAGCCACTGTACAGTCTCCAAGGACTAAGGACTCCGTCCTGGGAATCAAATCCAGGACCATCTTGCTGTCAGCCGACTGAGTTACCATGCAGCTCTATCTGCTACATGGGATTCTATTCTACCAATGATTTGTAAGGGACACTTTCAAATTAGACCATGTCAGATGGACCAGAACAACTTAAGACAAATAGAATTTGAATCAATAACAAGGTCAAATAGGGTTTTCCTCCTTCTAAAAAAAAAAAGCACTGTTAAAAAAAAAAAAAATAAATAAATCTCTGTTCATATGAAAACACAATACAAGCACAGAAGCCCAACAAAAAAGCTATTACCAGAAGGCTATCTGCAAGGTCCAAATACTAAGTTATGACCAGGTCTCATCCAAAATCAGCAATGATGCCAGCAGGGTCTGTATGGTGGAAGTGTCGAATCTAGCAATGATCTCAAAAGTGCCATGCATTTATTCAGGATCTGGTAGGAGTTATCTATATGTAGTTTAGGGTTGCAGCATTATACCATGGTATGAGGATTGACAGATATTATACTATGTACTACAGTTCTACTGTATTAGTTATCTAAAACATACATTGAATTGACCACATTAGTGTTAATAAAAAATACAAGGAATAATATTTTGTGAAATTATAGTAAAGTGTTTGTTCAACCAAAAAAAAGGGGGGGGGGAATGATGTAATAAGTAATCATAAGTCTTTTTCATGTGTTACTTGAAGGATATGTACACATCACTTTTACACATTATGCTTCAGTTGTCATTTTGAGCGAGGCTCCTGGCAAGGGAGACAATTGTTGTGGCGTGACAAACAGCTTGACTTTGACTTTATTACACTGAACAAAAATATAAACGCAACACTTTTGTTTTTGCTCCCAT
Source organism: Chaetodon trifascialis (assembly GCF_039877785.1). Lineage (NCBI taxonomy): Eukaryota > Metazoa > Chordata > Actinopteri > Chaetodontiformes > Chaetodontidae > Chaetodon > Chaetodon trifascialis. The sequence goes on from NC_092063.1 coordinate 26,656,281, forward strand.
TTTTCATGAGCTGAACTCAAAGATCTGAAACATTTTCCATATACACAAAAGATCCATTTCTCTCAAATATTGTTCACAAATCTGTCTAAATCTGTATTAGTGAGCACTTCTCCTTTGCCAAGCTAATCCATCCCACTTTACAGGTGTGGCATATCAAGATGCTGATTAGACAGCATGATTATTGCACAGGTGTGCCTTAGGCTGACCACAATAAAAGGCCACTCTGAAATGTTCAGTTTTATCACACACCACAATGCCACAGATGTCACAAGTTTTGAGAGAGCATGCAGTTGGCATGCTACCTGCAGGAATGTCCACCAGAGCTGTTGCCCGTGAACTGCTATAGGATTAGACTGTCGGGGGACATCCAAAGATACACCGAGCTCCTCCGTCCTTCTGTCCCTCTCCATCCGCACGCTCTCATGTCCTACCACGGCGTGTTACTAACTTAGCTCCTTCCCCGGAGTCTATGTGCTTTGTCGTCTTGCAGGTTCCCATGGACAGTGGCTGAATCTGGATTGTGGATTTCAGCTGCATCTCCTGCCTTGGCCCTGCCTGACATCCACTGCAACTGCTACTGCTATTATTACATCCACTGTCACTGTTACTGTGACTGCGTGTCTGTCTCTCTGTCTCTGTCTCTGTCTCTGTCTCTCTCTCTCTCTCTCTCTCTCTCTCTCTCTCTGACTGCTTTTCTGTCTGTCTGTCTGTCTGTCTGTCTGTCTGTCTGTCTGTCTGTCTGTCTGTCTGTCTCACTCTCCCTCTCTTGCTCTTCCTCTCTCACCCAACCGGTCGAGGCAGATGGCCGCCCACCCAGAGTCTGGTTCTGCTCGAGGTTTCTGCCTGTTAAAAGGAAGTTTTTCCTCGCCACTGTCGCCAAGTGCTTGCTCATGGGGGAATTGTTGGTTTCTTTGTAGATAAAAGAGCTCGGTCTGTACCAGCTCTATATGGAAAGTGTCCTGAGACAACTTCTGTTGTGATTTGGCGCTATACAAATAAAATTGAATTGAATTGAATTGAATTGAATTGAATTGAATTGAATTGAATGTTCATATTTCATGTTCATATTAATATTTTTGTTCAGTGTAAGTACAGGTAAGCCAAGTCACACTTGGTGAGATATTTGCACAAACTTTTATCCTGTTTGGCAGATACTCCATCCTTCCCATAGTATCTAAGCAAGAGGACAGCAGGAGAGAAGGGTAAAATACTGGAGAATCATGGAAAAAGCACAAGGGTGGATGGGGCTGATGAACTGGCATGTACAGTATGTGTAGCTGACAGAATCACTTCCACATGACGGTGGCATCACGTACCAATCCTTGGGCTCATGCCAACAATGTCACACACACACACATTTTGTTGTCATATTGGTTTTGGAGCAGAGAGCTCAGCTAATTGTTTAATTTGCAGTTGAACTTAACATTTTGTTTGATATGGTGTAAGATCGCTGTCAAAAAGACGTGTCCATAATTAAAGTTTCGTATTTGTAAAGTTAACAATTTGTGTGTCATAAAAGTTATTTACACAAAATTCCGCTGTCATATACGTGAGTCTGTGAACTTGGGTTCGAGTATGAGTCTAAAAACTGTGAGTGCAAAGTCTTGAGAATACAACTCATTTTTCTAGGACTACGAAGTCTTCACCGTGAATACGAATTCAAGTTTATGGGTACGACTCAAAAAGTGCTGAAATGATGTCACTGAGGTCACAGTCAAGTCGCAGGGGAAAGTAATCGGTCGGCGATTCCTCCAACTGCGCATGCGCATGCTCCAGACGCAAACATGCAGGGCAACGCCACCATCCCCGGAGAGACTTCACTGGCAAAGCTCTCAAGTCTCACCCATTGAGCGTGAGACACATGCATTTCAACCCATCCACATGCTCACACGCCATATCTTGTATTTCTCACACAGAGAAATTACCAGGATAACGCCCACCAAGTTGCGCAACTACTTTATAAAACTGACAGTTTGAATGATCACTGAGAAAGCACTTGGAGTGAAGCTGGCTCAATGTAAAAATAAATAGCTTGATGTCGTGAATTACTTGAATGGTTGCTGTGGCTGAGCCTGCTTCTTTTCTCTGGGGGGAGCTTTGGTGTCGTGAAGCTTCATTTAATGTAGAGTAACTGGTAGTTTAGATCACTATGTTTTCCAAGTAGCTTGGCCAACAGTGTTCAGTACAGTCATGGAAAAAAATATTAGACCACCATTGTTTTCTTCAATTTCTTGTTCATTTTAATGCCTGATACCACTAAAGGTATATTACCTGAAGAATACAATGAACACGACAAAAAATGCAGCTGATTCCATAATACTTTATGTCCTATTTGACATGCTTAAGCTTAATTGTATTCCCAGGGTATATAAGAGGCCATTTCATGTCATAAGCAGCACTGCACATGCAAAGGCCTGGAGTGGTTTCCTGCTTACATTCAAGCCGTAGCACAACTCTAAAGTTGTCAGCTCTCACATAATGCCTAAAACAAAAGAATTATGTGATGCCACAAAGGCAGCCGTCTTGGCACTGCTGGAAATTGGCATGAGTGAGAGACAGGTAGCCAAAAAACTGAGGATCTCCAAGACAGCCGTTCATCACACCAAGAAAAAGCAAGCCGAGCATGGTACTACCAAATTGCTTGCTGGTCGAGGCAGGAAATGTCTTTCTACCCCACGAGAGGACCATGCACTCATCCGTTCCTGTGGCATTGTCGAGACATGTTCAGCAAGAACAGTTCAAACCGACTTCTTGAAGCTGGTCTGAAGTCACACAGGGCACAGAAGAAGCCCTTCATCAACGAAAGGCAGAGCAAGGCCCGGTTACTCTTTGCTAGGGATCACAAGGATTGGACTGTTGATGATTGGGCTAAAGTTCTCTTCAGTGATGGATCCAATTTTGAGTTGATGCCCACTCCAGCCAACTTACTGGTTAGGAGGAAGCCTGGGGAAGCCTACAAACCAGACTGTCTTGCCCCTACAGTAAAACATGGGGATGGATTGGTGATGATCTGGGGTTGTTTCAGTATGGGTGGAACAGGGCAAATGCAATTGTGTGAAGGGCGAATGAACCAGGTCACGTACAGGGCTACTCTTGAAACCAGTCTTCTTCCATCAGCTGATAAACTCTTTCCTGCCTCGAATGACTGGATTTTCCAACAAGTCAATGCCCCTCGTCACATGGCAAGGTCAGTTAAAGCCTGGATGGAGAACCAGAACATTCAAACCATGCCTTGGCCTGCTCAATCTCCAGATCTAAATCCAATTGAAAACCAGTGGAACATCATCAAACTCAAAATGGAGAACCAGAAGCCCCAAAACAAAGCAAATTTGTTTGAATTTTTGCAACAGGAATGGGCTGCTGTGACAGCAGAACAATGTCAGAAGCTGGTGGAGAGTGTGCCAAGATGCATCACTGCAGTCATCAAAAACAATGGTTATGCAGTACTAGTACTAACTCCTGTGTGTATCGTGTGACTGATCGACAGAAAAGAAAACATGGAATGCTTAAAAGCACCGTTTTTATCAGTACAATGCCATAACTATTGATGTAAGAACTTAAGTGATTTTGGTTATTATCAAGAAAACCATGGAAAATGGCTAGATGTCAGCTCTTAAATTAAACTCTTGTGGGCTCTTTTTGTTCTTATTATTATATTTGTCCAAACAAATGTACCTTTAGTTGTACCAGGCATTAAAATGAACAAGAAATTGAAGAAAACAATCAGAATCAGAATCAGAATCAGAATCAGAATCAGAATCAGAATCAGAATTACTTTATTTATCCCAGAGGGGAAATTGTTTTTAGCAGTGCTCCATGCAAAACAGAATTATAGATTAGAATAAAAATTAGAAAGAAGGACTAAAAGGAATACATATATAAAGGCAATATAAAAGAAACAGAATATTAATACTAAGGATATATGTAAATAAGAAATATACAAATATACAGAAATATCCACTCAATGAATATACAACAATATAGGGCGGTCTAATAATTTTTTTACTTTCAAACACTGCAATCATCTGCTGCTGGTTTATTCAAGGTTTCCAGCAACAGCCAAAGAAGATCGGTGCAGCCTTTCACGCTCCAGAGTTCTGGAACACACGGCCTACAGATATCAGGGAAGCAGCTCGCTGAATATTTTTTTTTTAAAAGCTGAAAACATATATCTTCACTTTAGCTTTTTAACTAAAACTAGACTAAAATGTTGTGTTTTACTTGATTTTATGCATTCTATATACTCTTCTTTGAACTTTATTTAGTAATTATCAAATATTATTTCTTTATTATTCTCTGGATGTTTTTCCATCTTATGTTATGTATTCTGTTTAATTCTTTTTCTGTCCTTATTCTTATTATCTTTTTATTCTAAGAATTTTGTTATTTTATTTATTTTATTTTTATTTTGCACCTAGTGCATGTGTTTTCTTTGTTGTAAAGGACTTTGAGCTGTATTTCTTGTATGAAAGGCATTATACAAATAAAGCTTATTATCATTATCATTATTATTAGAATGATTATTATTACTATTATTATTAGCTATGTATATGTATTGTATATATTGTACTGATACAAAAGTAACTGGAGAAATTATGCTATGCGTTGCAGGCTGTAATCTAAAGCGTAACCGAAAGTATAGTATTGTCTCCCTCAGTCTAACCCTATTCCATCATCACCAGTTCCTCTACAACCTGCCAAGCAGATGTCACATCAGTATACATGCCTGAGCCCTGCTCCATCCTCCACCTGTTTAACCCCCTGCCCCGCTGTCCTCCAGGGGCCTCACCTGTCAGTACTGAATTCTATGGAAACCTATAGCTGTCCCTGGATGTGGATGTCAATGCATAGCAGGCCTGCCAAATGCATCCAGGCTCTGATATCTGTCTCCAGCCACTCCCATCTCCTCCTCCAATGCCTCCTCCCCCTCACTCTGCTGCCACTATTCACACTTTCATCCCTCCCTGAGGGCCATCAATAATGCAGTGTGGAGCTCCTCAAGCAGTGTATGTACACACACAAAGCGTATGAAGACACACAAACAGGCCCGAATACACAGTCTTGAAAATACATACACACATGGAAGGTTCGGTTCGCTCTGTGTCTCCTCTGTGATTTATAGACGGGCACTGAAAGGGGCTCCTCCAGTTGAGGCCATTATCATGCAGGCAGGCACATCTGCAGACATCAATAAGTAAGGCAGGGAGTCAAGAGGGCCCCAGGGTCACTCCCATGGGGTGCCCCTGAGTGTCAGCAGGATCCCCCTCAGCCTGTCACAGTCTTTCACATGGGACTCTGACAAAAAAACAGCGCCTCCTCATCGTTGTTCCATCACAGCTGTCAGTCAGTCTGTTGACGGTTGAAGAAAAGAGCAAGGGGCCTCTTTAGGACATGTGTATTAACAAGAGAGAGGCCAAAGAGCATGTAGAGACATGTGCACGAAGGCTACATCCTAGAACAGATCTGATCAGTGCTATGAGGTTTAATGCCATGATTCATAAAAAACTCATGCACCAAAAAGTAAGGTGAAAAACATATCTGATGGATCTTCAAGTTGGAAGATATGCATAACAGAATGAGAAAAGATTGGTATGGTTAATGGACAAGACAGATCTGAAACTGCAAAATATAATCTGACAAAATAATCTCATGCCAAGGTCCCCGCTTTGAATACGTCACTCAGTCTTCATCAGCAGAAGATGACGTTTAAGCTCAGCTTTCAAGACAACATGGTCCAGACATCCGAGAGGAGCGGAGAACAATGAGACGTTTGAATGTCTACAGTTCTGTGATGACGATGAGCAAACTCCATCCGTGATGTGATACACTCAAAAACTAAGTGTGAATGGGACTTGATTTGTTTCATTAACTCAGGATGTCGCTGTTTTAGTGACTTTGTTTTGCACTAATAACTGACAGCCTCGGGCTGTTTGTGTATGTATGGTAATGAATAGTAAGGTGGTACATTTCCACAAAGAAAAGAGTGCAGCATGGTCTGAATTGTAGAAAATGGGGAGAGCCTGCACTTTGTAACCATATTGTGAATCATCATCACATAAAATCAAAACTATTGACATGGCTGGATAACACCAGAGGTACTGTATGTGGGATTAACTGTGATGTGAGGTATACAACAAAAGACATATTGGAGGAGGAAAGGAAAGCTCTAACCTTGTACTGTGACTCAACACAATTAACACACCTGTTAAATCCCTATGATTACTATTGGTGGCTGAGCAGAAAACTGGATTTGATGGCAATAGATGTCATTGCAATAGTAGTATTTGTAAAAACAAAAACAAAGGTTTCCAGGGAGGGTAAGACACATACATTAGCATACATCACCCAGCAGCCTCCTGATCATCCACAGGCATTGTGTTTGTCTGGTCGCTGAACAAGTTGTTCCATCACTGTCTAGTCCAGAGAGGAGAGTGCCCATTAATATCCAGCTGTTCATATTCATTCTAAATGCGTGAATCTGCACACTGAAATAATTTAACATTTCAGAAATGACTCATTTGATTTCTGTCTATGAGTTTGCTCATGTGATTAATATCAAACCCATGTCTGCATGTTAGATACTCAAGTCAAGTTCATTTTATTGAATACAAGATGGAAGAAACTTCATGGAAGAGCAATTCTCCCAAGACAAAGCTTTCAAGCATATCCTTCAGTCGTCAGTCGTTCTAGTCCCATGTGTTGAATAAGCATGCGCTATGCCAAAAAGGTCCTTGAGCCAATCCCTGAATCTCTACAAGCTTCAGAACTGCTGCCCCCTGACCTCCCTGTGGAGGATTCTCTATCAGGAGAAATAATGCCCCTTGTTGTCATTATTGCTACACATCCCTGGGGATTTCCAACACAAAACATACTATTTATTCTGGTATCAAAATATGTATTTCTAAAGGCATTGAAATTTGAAACACATACAAAGTAGCTGTAGGAGTTTGAGGTCAAAGAGAGTCCATTGAAAAGCAGAAAGCACCTTCCCTGACTGACTAAATGAGAGCTGTACTTCAGTAAAACTGATGAAGCTCGCACATTACTTGTACTGTATGTGAGCATTGTGCGTGTGTGTCTGTGTGTGTGTGTGCGCGTGTATGTGTGCGTGTGCTCACATCTTTGACTGCTCCTGTGTTAAACAGAGAGAGTGAAAACGAGTGCTGTGGAAAGAAGAGAAGAAGAAAGGGAGTGAGCCAGCCAGCGAGAAAATTAATGCAGCCATGGGAGAGAGTGAAAGGGAGAGTAAAAAGAAAGAGAGTGTCAAAGTCAAACAAATTCAGAGGGATCAATGTGCAGACTTCGCCTGGCATATCCAAGGGAGTGCCAGACTCAAAGCTCTTCAAGTCCACAGTTCAAAGTGGTGACACGTCCATTAGAATTTCTAATTCTGATCGCATCGACAGGCCTACGGCTACATCACAGGCAGAGAATGGGCTGAGAGGAATCTAGGCCACTCCACTGCTAAGAGAGAGAGAGGCAGAGTGAGAGATTACTGTATCGTGTTGTTTTTTTATTCTTTTATTATTTAAAGGTCTGCATACTGTATAATTTTCAGATGAGTCCAAAAAAAAGTTCAAGCTTACCCTTGAAATGTTACTTGAGAGAGAGAGAGAGACTTCCTCTCTGTGAGTGCACATGATTTATTCATTCATTCACATCTTTACTCAAACAACATTTCATTGTACACTAGGTGTCGTGTTCTATCATTTATAGGTCTGTTGCTTTCTACCACTAGGTGGCCTGTCATAAAGCAGGTACAAGAAAGCTAACTGAATGTATAATGTGTTGCTGTGCCAGCTGCCTAGAACTATTGCTTTCCCTTACATTTAACCTTTTCAAGTAAACAGCACTTGTTAACACTGTATAACAATTCATCAGCCTACACTATAAAATGCCTTAACCAGAGGGAGCTTTATAGCTTTTCAAACTCTTTATATTCAATTGTTCTATTCCCACACATTGGCCTCATGTTAAGAAAAGAAAAGAAAAAACACCACAAAAGTTCCCTTTTGCATGCCCCTATGGTGGATAAAACATGACAGAGTGCCCTCTACAGTGGTATAATGTGGAGGAGAAAAGAAAATGTGATAAGGTGCCGTTCCAGTAGAGAAAACACTGGGCTTCCCTACACACTAGGAAATGTGTTGGCCTCTAGGTGCCTCTAAATGCTTAAATAATTAATAGAAGTGTTTCAAAAGTGTAATAGTTATACTTTAAAGAGTCACATAATAAATAGAAAAGTGAGTCTTAACTAGGGTTTGGAACTGCTTCACATGCAGCTAGTGCCCTTTTTATAGCTTTTTATAAAGTTATTCTTAAAATGAATAAACCAACACTAGTTTGATATTCCTTTGACTGGGGCTCAGGAAGTAGAGCTGTTGTCCACTTATCAAGAGGTCGGTGGTTCAATCCCTGGCCTCTGCAGTCTACATGTTGAAGTATCCTTGGTCCAGATACTGAACCCCAAAACCTGTGTGAGTGGTGTGAATGTCTAAAAAGTTGTAATGAGCAGGTAGCCTAGCGTATGTGTGTGGAAGATTGACTGTAGACTTGTGTTGTAAAAGTGCTTAGAGTGGTCTTCAGACTAGAAAAGCGCTATATGAATACAATCCATTTACAATTACTTCATACTAAAGAAAACACAATTTAGATAAATTGCTAAACACCCTGACAACAGTTTGATTGATATCACCTGGAGTGCACAAAAAGCCTGCAATTATCAGCCAAGCCCAAAAAAAAATTAAACTTACAAGGAAACTCCTTGTTCACATTAGAACACTTTTAAAGCATTTTGATACCGTGGCTGCAGCACATTACCATGACTGGCTTGCAGGTGTCTCCTGAAATCATTACAGCATCTCAAACATTTAGGTTAACTGTGTTGCCAATGTTCTAAGTCAACGTACAAAGTGCAGCATATTGAACTGCAGGTAACCATAGGAACAGTGATGCAAGCTTGATAATGTACTTCAAGATGTCCCAGTATTGAAAATAATGGACTCTGCAGAAAAAAATGCCACGTCACTTGTGTCTTGGGTTCTTTTCCTCTTTCATTTATCATCAACTGTAGCACATTGGCTTTCTTCATGTCTTGTCTTCAGTGTGGTCTCTAGCGCTGAAATTTGTCACCTATAAGAAGTCCACCTGGCCCACAGCAAGGGAAGAAGAGAAAGAGATCAACCAAAATTTAAAACATCCTGACAACCAACAAGAACCTGCTGTGCTTTATATATCCTCCAACCACATGTCACTGAATGGAACAGTTTCATGCAGGAATTTGGGGGATTCTTGTCCTGATTCATGGGAGACAAGATGCAGGAGCAGACAGCTTTATTTGCAGCTGAATGTATCAGAGGGCACCTGATCACAAGGTGGCAGGCAAGTGTGTGGAGCATGAATTTGATCTATAGATGAAGAACCATGATTTTTTTTTTTTTTTAAAGACCTTTTCATGCCTTTAGGACATCAGGGTTGAGACTTAGATATCAGCTTGATTCATTTCATTCACATCCTCATATACATCAATATGCTTTTAATTCTGGAAGTGAGAGTGTTTGCTGGTCGGGAGATGTGATGGTGGGGGGTGGAGGTGGGGGTGGGGAGCAGGAAATCTTTGGGATTTACAGTTTAATCTCCTTAGGCACTTCCCTGTCGGCTGAGCAGCAGACTGTGGCTGAGAGTAGTACATGCTAGCTTAGTGCAGCTGTCAGGAGCTGCCTGCCACCAAATCAATACTGGTCTTCTTTCTACCTCTCTGTTTGTCTCTCATGCCTCTACCCCCTGCCTCCTCAGCCTCAGCCATCAGCTTCTCCTGCCAGCACTAAATCAATGAGTCCTGAAGCTGATTAGCAGGTTCAAGTGCAGGTCATTTCACACAGCCAGAGGACATTTTTACCAGTCAACATGCTCTTAGAACCTGTAGTGACACAGTGCAAGCGCAAGAATGTTGTTTTCTGGAGGTTCCAAGAATGTGGCTACATTCCAATTTAAAAACATTTTGCTCACTTTTTTTATGTGCTGAACAGAGCTTACCAAAATGATTTACATTCATTTTGATGTAATGTGCTATTTCTTTAGTTTTTCACGTGTTATAGCATTTGGCATAAAAGAAATCCTTGTTTCAAGTAGATTTTTGGAAAAGTAGCTTAGGTTTGGACAATGTATTGACCAGTTGACCAATTTATTATGTAGGTTTGGCCCATGTTTATATACAAAGAGAAGAGGATCTGTGATTTTTCCAAACCCTGAAGCTTTTCTTATTTTACATATTTATTTATTTATTGTAAACTTAGGACTCTCAGAAGAGCTGCTGCTTAAAAAACACTGTTTCATCTCAACTGTTTTCTCAGTGTGGTCTTCATCCCAGTGACAAAGGACACTTAAGCTATAAAACTGTGCTTTTTGGTAAGATAAGAGGATATGTGTTGCAATGTTCTTTTGATTGTTTGTTTGTTTTTTGGTTTTGTTTTTTTTTACATAAATTGGTGGTTAGGTTTTCATTATGCAACCTGATCTACATATCAAGAAAAGTCATTTGATGTAGGCCTAAAACTCCTGTTGGCTGGAAAATACAATGGTACCACAGCATGAAGCCTTACCTTAGTCCAAGTTCATTAAAAACTGATAACAATACCACAGAAAATGGACGATTTACATATTGTGCACATTGTACTCATTGTTTTTCTAACAGTTTGTAAAGGCATTCTCCAAAAAAAGCCCATTTACTAAATTTATCTAAATAAATATCTACGTTTATTTCGAGGAAATCTATTTTAGGCCATCTATATTCATATTTTGGGTGTCTATACTTATATGTAGGGTACATATCTTCACTTGAAAAATGTTGTGTTTTAGTGATATATATTTCCAAACTGAAATAAACATGATGGTGGAACTCTGAGCTGTTGCCTGGCTTTGTTTGGCTGTTAATTCAGATTTATGTGGTGGAGTTTACTTTTATTCACAATAACATCACTGGTACCAAAAGCCACTGAATTGTATTAACTGCACCTACAACTATGCAACAGTGTTTTACTCATATAATGTGTCCAAATGCTCAGCAGACTTGTTACCAAACTCAACACTGATGGCGGTAAAGCTGCCATGAGTCCACCTGATGCACACTGAGAGTGCTCTGTGTGCCACAGCATGGTTGGTCTACAGTAACCAATCATTGACCACAGGAAAATGAATTAAACCCTGCTAAGCTTCACATCCATAGAAATCCAATAGCACCTCCAAGTGGTCAAATAGGTACATAACAAGCTGCACACTGAAACCACATGAAGAGTGAATCAGTTTTTGTATATTGACTGAATGGAAACAATGTTCATCATGAACTCCTTATGCAGCAACAACGTATTCACTGTGTTGCAGCTGTAAAGCTGTAATGTACACTCAGACTTACTGTGAATGTACATTCATACAGGACAGAGAAACCATGCAACCATTTGCATCTCCTTCATATAGATCTCACCACTGAATGATGCAGAGGAATAAAGGAATGGCAGGTTTCAGGAGCTAGCTTGTAATATTAACCCCAACCATAGACTCTTCTCTCTGTTGAGGTGAGGGAGGAATCACTGCTGCTGGTTTCATTTTTCTGAAACTCGCTACTAGTTACATTGCTTCACTGTTTCATTCTTCTGAAATGTGCATTTAACATTGAAAATCATAATTGAACATACTGTTAATTTTTCCACCATTCATGTTTAGTCTGTTTTATATATTTCTATTTCATTTGAACTCTTTGGGTTTAAGGTTCTTTTCTGTTCCATTCATAGATTCCTTCTTATTTATGTCGATATGTTCTAAGAAATTCCCTACATGTTGTTCTTTGTATGATTATGTATGTGACAATAAACCTTGACTTGCCTCTCATATATTACATGTTTTAGCCTGCTATGATGTAGCCAAGAACAGTAAAGTTGTATACTCTGAAAGAAGAGAGCATTTGGGATATTGAGGGATTTATTTTTGCAATATACAAACAAATAGAAACAGTCATAACAGTATTATAGTTCCAGGAGAAATATACGTAAGTTAGTTACAGGTGGTACGTGGATATTTGTAACAGTAAACAAATCAGTGATTAGTGATTAGTATTAGCATTTTGACACTCTTGGTTTGTTGCTTAATATGCTGTAGCTGCTAGTTGAAGCATTCAATGTGGTCCCCAAACTTTTCTGAAAGAGTTCAAAACATACTGACCAACCACACAACACATGGCTTTTACTAAAGAAACGCAGAAATCTAGTGCGTTTAAAGGAACAGGACCGAGGCTCACAGCTGATTCTCATCTCTGTCTACACTACCTTATCACCATGCAAACTTTTCCTTTAGGCCTTGCTTTTGTCTGTGCTGTCTTGCTCTGCACTTTCCCCTCCACTGCCAAATCGCCGGTTCAGCTCTGACGTCAACACTGAGCAGCATGATTTCTGTTAAAGAAAAGAAAATAAGATTTAGAGTCCATAGCCATGCTAGCAGCTTAGAGCTTTGAGCTAGTAATGTCAGCATGCCAATATGCATATTTGTAGCAGGTATAGTGTTTATCATTTTCACAATCTTAGTTTAGCGTGGTAGCATGTAAACATGTGCTAGTAAGTGCAGTAGAGGGTGACGGGATGTGGCACTTGGTCATTAACCAAAGTGTTGGACAAATAACAAATTTGACCTCATGGTGGCACTATAGGAGAGGTCAGGGGATCACCTCAGTTATTACAACTCAATAGTTGAGATATTTTGTTAAAAGCCATGAATTTCAAACTGTTGGTGGCACCAGTGGGACTCACCAAAGTCATCATGGTTGATCCTGACTGGAACATAAATGTAAAAATTTCATTACAAGTCATCTAATGCTTGCCTTGCCTCCCTGAAAAACAACAGTTACTGATTCTGACACTCCTCCCTACCTTGCCATCCTTAGCTTGGTTGCGGGCCCTGGATAGGAGCTCGAGCAGCGCCAGCAAGAGGCCGACACCCAGTCCCAGGCCCAGGAGGAGGAAGAGGCCCCGCAGGTCATGGGGGTGAAGGGCCTCAGTGGTGTGGGCCCTGTTGGCATCCATGCAGCTGCTGGCCCACCACTTGTCCCGCAGGTATGCCAGCTCGCCGGACTCACTGAGCTGGAGGATGGCTATGGTTAAGTTTTTGACCAGCGGGGAACCTGGTGAAGCAAAGGGAGGTGTTGTGATAGAGGAGGAAAGCTGTTGAAAGTCCCAAAACCATGATCATACTCCCGCTGCTGTAACTGTGTCCATTAATCTGGTTTCTGCCACTCCAACACATTTTTGAACGTGGCTGCCGGGATTCATTCCCATTCGGTTACAGCAGTGTTAGTGTGGTCCAACACTGATGTTAGGTGACAAGGTCTGGCTCACAGCTGGTTCTGGTTCATCCAGTTAGAGGTGTGAATGGGAATGAGACCTCGTTGTTATTGGATTATTGGGTGTATTATGATGCAGCAAATTATGTGGCCATTTGTATACTAACATTATTGTAATATCTGATTCAGTTGACTGGGTAGATGATAAAAATTTGCATTAATTAAGAAAATAACATTAATGCTATTTGTATATATCTCTGACTTCATTGTGCCCCCCATTTTTTTTATGTTAGTGTGGGCTGATGTCTTATAAAAACATCATAAAGTTACTGTTGTGTAACCAAAACAAAATCTTGCAGTGTCGTAATTAAAACAGGATATAAATAAAATACAAGCATAACACACTTCTCATTTAGACGTGAGGCAGAAGTGCAAATGGGCGTAAGGGAGGACACTTTCATTCTGTTGCTGCACACGTATAAAATTACTTGTGTGAGGAATCAAAGAAGAGAGCTTGACAGAGAAGTTCAAACCCTGTTTTGACGGGGATGCCAGAGAGCTGTAAAGGAGGGGTTTCAGGCTCTGTTGGTACTTTGTTTGAAGCATATGGATGCCCTTGAAATGTCAACTTCAAGCCAGATGAAAAAGCTGAAAGCAGCACGTAATGTGATCATGTCATTTTCCCCCCAAAATAGAAAAAACTCTTGGAAAATGCATTAATGACTTCAGTATTTTACAAGTATAAACATATGAGCCTTAATTGATAAACAATCCAAAACATGTCACAATTTTACTGTGGAGTGATTTGTGTGAGCCCTGCGATCACTGGCGACCGGTCCAGGGTGTACCCCGCCTCTCGCCCGTTGACAGCTGGGATAGGCTCCAGCCCCCCCGCAACCCCAAAAGGGATAGTCGGTACAGAAAATGGATGGATGGATGATTTGTGTGAAGTGACATGCAAAAATAACATGCCTTCCCAGAGTAGAGAAAACAGCTCGAGTGACTGACCCTGAGGTGCTGCGATAGAGTAGGCCCTCATAGAAATGACTTCCTGTGAACGCGTCAATTTACAGTAGCGAGCCACTGCCAAGTCCAGGGACACTGCTTCACCAATGAAGGCGAAGTTTCCCTCCTGGGCACGGCGAACACCCTCCTCCATGCTGGACACAAAGCTCTTCTTACGCTCCATGTGCTGGTAGATACGCCGGTATACAGGGTTGTTGGAATTCTGGAAAAAAAAAAAAAAACATGATTAAAAAATCATGTCATCTGCTCAATGATTTCTGAGTGTGCATGATATCAGGAGCACAGTTATAAGAAGCTATCTCAGAAGAATGTGAATGTGCCTTAAAGAAAAGCATGGTGGATCCAGCTTTGAGTGTGCCATAATCGATCATATCCTGGTTAGCGAGGTCCTCAAAGCCCTTAATGGACACATGTTTGCTGTTGGAGTGCAACGAGGAGGTTAAGTTGCCGAAGTAGCAGGCCAGCAGCAATACAGCAAACAACCACCAGATGGCACTGACCAGCCGTCCAGACAGGGCTTTAGGGTGAGGGCCAGCACCTGGAAGCACAAAGTCAGTGGTCAGCTAAAATTAATATTCATCATGTGAGCTCATACTCAGTTTAAAACAATGAAGACCTGGTTTATTACTATTGATAATCACCTTGAATTTTGTATGATATTCTCAGTGTTTTGTGAATGCTCTGACACAGTTCTCACAATTCAGTGTGCAAAACCCAAAATGCTATTCTCATTTCAGAACAAACAGAATGTAAAATGAAAGTGGATTGAAGGAGATGCAGGAGTGCATGATGCATCAAGTTTATTAAAGTATCACAACACTTGAATATGTTCATCATTGAATTTTGTTGCATTTAAAAATGGTTCTCATCCAATAATTCTGAAAAAAATCAAAACAAAGTCTTTCCTCTAAAATTACACAAATAGAATTAAACTAAAAACAGATAAAGCACATTTTCTAAAGCACAACCTGATACACTATAGGACTGTAAATCCTAAATACAGAAGGTAGAATGATGATTATACTTACATACCTTCTCTGTTTCATATATGACACACACTTTGAGTTTTTATTCACCTCGAGCCACCACACTGACTATTTCCATCAGTTGCATATTTTGTTTATGAACAAGAATTGAATGTGTCAGTCTGGCTTCTGAGTTTTGCACAGTGAAGTTGTGAAACATTTGTGAAAGCCATTGTAACACATTGTACAGTAATAAGGTTGCAGTGCAGCGTATAGAAAGAGCCAGCTGGCAGCAGAGTGTGTTTCTGTGCCTGTGGTTCAGGTTAGAGGACTGCTGCATTACCTTGCAGGGTAAGAGCTCCTGTGATGTACCAGAAGCTGTGCAGTAAAGTGAAGCTGTGTTCCTCCATGTCTGGCACAGCCCATTCAGTGGGGCTGATCCTGGAGACAAATGAAAGGCTTTATTACCAGCAATAATGCAGCAGCAAGATTTATATGTATATGTCTGTTTGAAGAAAAAAGCTGATTTCAGGGCCACCATTTTAACTGCCATCATCACAAGGACAGTGACCATTTCTATAGACTGTTACAGTACGGAAGGAGTAAAGATTACTTTTGTTTCTTGGAGAGGCAGATGCATTTACTACTTTCTTCTTGGACACATTGCTTCGCATTTTTGAGATCAGATAGCTCTCTAATCTTTGTTATTGTTTTGCATCTCTTTGTGGTCTTTTGATTGACTTTCTGACAAGAAGTGTTAACAGTCGAATGAGGTCTGGTCCAGGGTTGCTGGCCTGCACGCAGTTCATTAATCCATGAGCCTAAGAAGATAACTACCTGTCATCCTCTGACTGATAGTATGGCCACCAGGGGTTTATTGGTTAAGATGCCCTGAATTGAGCAACATGTTTCCATGTGTGATCCAAATGTGGTTCCACCTGCAGAATGTGTTCAAGAGCAGTTGTACAAGTAGGCAACTAATTAGGGGAAAACAGTGAAATATCAAAACCAGTGAATGGTCCTTTTTTTCAGGTTCAGGTTGATTTAGTTATGTAGTAATAATTAATGCTGTTGAAGACTGCAAGTGAGAGATTGACTGACTTCACATTGGCTGAATAAATATTTAGATGTGCTGAGGAAAATAGTTGTCTCATGAGGTAAAAAGTGAATAGCTTCCAATAGGTTGTTTGGATTTGACGTCACATCAGTCTTCTGTTGTGGCGCGAACTACAGTACAGATGGAGGGAAGGAGGTGATTTTCTGCATAGGAAGCATTTTAACACACATTCAAAATGTCTGTGTTTTGTGTGGTTTACGGTTGCTCAAATTGATCAAACTGAGAAACCACAAGGAGCTTTTATCGAGTACCAAAAGTTGTTCATAAGGGTAAAAAATGCAAGAAACACCAGAAAAAATGGCTTGTTAACCACCTGCGGTCAGAAGATTTGATTTTCTGTTTATACCTTTCTCTTGTAATTTCATCTAAACTAGCACAGTAAGAGCTTTCATCCATCTTGTCTATTGACAACAACCGATGATGCCTGTATTAAAAAAAAACTGCCTGTTCTTTGGCTCATGCCCTGACTTTCCAACAACTTTCAGTTGTTTGTTTCACCTTTCAGAGTCAATTTTAAAAGTTGCTGTGACTTTGATCACAGTGGAGTCAACTTTAACCTGACGTACATTTATTGGGTGGTCAGACATTAAATTATTGTGATTTAAGTTCATTTGGTCATATTTAAAGACAATGACAAATATCAAAAACACCCCTCTAGAACTATCTTGTGTAATTTGTCTATATTTTTAGATTGTAAACTCTTCTTCTTGGCCTTATAATAAACAGTATTGAGGACGAAACAATGGATGAAGTCAACAGTGTGTGAGGACACTTACCTGCCCACCAGGAATATGCAGAGACCCGTTAGCAGGAATGCAATGAGGACACCAACCCACATGTCAGTGGAGAAGGGTGACAGCAGGCTGAAGGTGCTCTCCTCAGAGGCCAAGTCTTTGCGAAGAATGAAGCCAATGCCTGTCTGCATGAAGGGGGTGGTCATATCCACAACCTGCTCTCTGACTGCAGTGAGGGTCAGCGGGGCCAAAGCCAGGTCAGCCTCCTGATATATCATGCAGAAAACACACATAATAATGTGATGGCACAGTGCAAGGTGCAGAGCAACATGAATTTTTGAAGATGCATATCACTTAGACAGCAGCTGATGCAGTGTCATTTTAATCTCTTTATGTTTTAATATTTACTACTAAATACTGTATACAGTATGTTGTATACAATATGCCCCAAGAATGTCGTTCGGACAAAATGTGTTGGGACAAATATTTTCTAAAAAGCATGCAATGAAGTTATATCCTGAACTAAGGGAAAATTTAGTGTCAGTTGAACTGTAAAATAAATGGAAACAGATACTGAACTGATCACCAAACTATCCAATATTATATGAATTATTAAGTTATGTTGAAACTGATCATGATTCATGTGCAAAATAATAAAAACAATCAATGCTGAAATAATTTAATTAGTAATTAAAACTCAACTCATTATGGTAAAATGGCTTACCCCTTTGATGACCTCACCAATCATGCCGTTCCAGTTGCCGCTGGCGTCCATTGTTCCGTAGCGGTTGTCTTTCACCAGGTGCAGTTTGTACTTGAATCCTAGCTTCTTGGAGAGCTGAGAGATCAGATCGATGCAGTAGCCCTCCAGCTCAGAGCCTCTGCTCATGGTGTATGGGTCTTCCTGAGGAAACAGAACAAACAACCACACTGTGATGGGGACTGTGAGGGATCATTGTGGCAAAACTGGGCTGAAGCAATAGTCAAGTTCATAAAATGTTTTTAAGATGAAGAGAGTATATATATATATATATATATATATATATATATATATATATATATATATATATATATATATATATATATAATAGCAGTCCCACATCACTAGAAAGATAAATCACTGTTTCTGTTAGAATTTCAACTTCTACACTGCAAGTAAGTTTCTAGAAGGTTTAGCAAAGGTATAGAAAACCAACAGACCCAACAGGCATGACATGCATGCTGCTGATTCTGTGAAACTGAATCATTAACTGAAAGGGGCATGTTCAAAAAAATAGCAGTGCTGAGTTCACTTAGTGAGGTCATTGATTCTGTGAAAAAAATAGGTGTTAAACAGGTGGCCCTTATTTAAGGATCAAGACAACTGACGCTGCATATGCTGGCTGTGCATTGGCAAGTTCAAGGCACTGTTCAGAAGAAGAGCGTTCTTTGATTAAAAAAATTAATAAAAGAGGGGAAAACCTATAAAGAAGTGCAGAAAATGATAGGCTGTTCAGCTAAAATGATATCAAACGCTTTAAAATGGCAGCCAAAACCAGAAAGGCGAGGAAGAAAAAGAAAAACGACTATTCGAATGGATCAGAGAATAACCAAACTGGCAAAGGCTCAGCCAATGATCAGCTCCAGGAGGATCAAAGAAGATCTAAGGTTGCCTGTGAGTACTGTAACAATCAGACGACGTCTATGTGAAGCCAAGCTACCAGCAAGAAGCCCCTGCAAAGTCCCATTATTAACAAAAAGACATATGCTGAAGCGGTTACAATTTGCCAAAGAGCACACTGACTGGCCTAAAAAGAAATGGCGTAATATTTTGTGGACTGATGAGAGTAAGATTGTTCTTTTTGGGTCTAAGGGCCACAGACAGTTTGTCAGACGTCCTGCAAACACTGAATTCAAGCCACAGTACACAGTGAAGACAGTGAAGCATGGTGGTGCAAGCATCATGATATGGGGATGTTTCTCATACTGTGGTGTTGGTCCTATTTATACCAGGGATCATGGATCAGTTTGAGTACATCAGGATATTGGAAGAAGTCATGTTGCCGTATGCTGAAGAAGAAATGCCTTTGAAATGGGTGTTTCAACAAGACAATGACCCCAAACACACCAGCAAGCAAGCAAAATCATGGTTCCAGAAAAACAGCATTCAAGTAATGGAGTGGCCAGCACAATCCCTGGACCTTAATCCCATAGAAAACTTGTGGGCTGACATAAAAAATGCTATTCATGAGGCAAAACCAAGAAATGCAGAGGAATTGTGGAATGTAGTACAATTGTCCTGAGCTGCAATACCTGTTGACCGGTGCCAGAAGTTGGTCGACTCCATGCACCACAGATGTGAAGCAGTTATCAGGAACTGTGGTTATGCAACTAAATATTAATTTATGATTCTCAGGAAAGTTGAATCTTCAAGCATTTCTTAGTTTATACAGTATATTTTTGAGTTTGTAAAGACAGATGTCAACACTGCTATTTTTTTGAACATTGTTTCTTGACTTTCTGTAAAATATTATCAAATTCAATTACTTTTTCCAGTTTTCTTGCTTTGAAATATATATATATATATATATATATTTATGTATTTATATTATTTATATTATATATTATATTATATGATAGTGCCTATCATAAGTATTCACCCCCTTGGATGTTTTACACTTTTATTGCTTTCATAAATCAATCATGGTCAAAAAAATGTGGCTTTTTTAACACAAAAATTTATTGGAAAAAACTCTTTAATGTCCAAGTGGAAACAGATTTCTACAAAGTAATGTTAATGAAAGAAAATTATATAAATGAAAATAATTGTTTGCATAATTATTCACCCCCTTCAAGTCAGTATTTCGTAGATGCACCTTTGGCTGCAATCACAGCAGTGAGTCTGTCTTGTACATCTGCCCACTGCAATTTTGCTCCATTCTTCTTTGCAAAACTGCTCAAGCTCTGTCAGGTTGTGCGGGTATCGGGCATGAACAGCCCTTTTCAAGTCCAGCCACAAATTCTCTATAGGATTGAGGTCTGGGCTTTGACTCGGCCACTCCAGAACATTTACCTGGTTCTTTTTTAACCATTCCTGTGTAGCTTTTGCAGTATGCTTTGGATCATTGTCTTGCTGGAAAATAAATCTTCTCCCAAGCCGTAGTTCTCTTGCAGAGTGAAGAAGATTGTCCCCCAGGATTTCGGTGTATTTTGCAGCATTCATTCTGCCCTCTATCTTTACAAGCCTTCCAGGTCCGGCTGCTGAGAAACATCCTCACAGCATGATGCTGCCACCACCATGCTTCACAGTGGGGATGGTGTGTTTTTGGTGATGTGCAGTTTGGTTTCCACCAAAAATAACGTCTTGTCTGATGGCCAAAAAGCTCAATTTTGGTCTTATCAGACCAAAGAATCTTCTTCCACTTGACCGTGGAGTCTTCCACATGCTTTTTGGCAAACTCTAGTCGAGATCTAATATGACTTCTCTTCCACAGTGGCTTTCTCATTGCCACTCTCCCATAAAGCTTTGACCGGTGAAGAACCCGGGCAGCAGTTGCTGTATGCACAGTCTCTCCCATCTCAGCAGCTGAAGCTTGTAACTCCTTCAGAGTAGTCGTAGGGGTCTTGGTCTCTCGCTAGTCTCCTACTTGCATGGTCTCTCAGTTTACGAGGGCGGCCTGATCTAGGCAGATTCACACAAGTGCCATATTCCTTCCATTTCTTGATGATTGATTTCACTGAACTCCGGGGGATGTTCAATGCCTTGGAAATTTTTTTGTATCCATCCCCTGAATTGTACTTCTCAATAACCCTTTCCCTGAGTTGCTTGGAGTGTTCTTCTGTCTTCATGGTGTAGTGGTAGCCAGGAATACTGATCAACCAGTCACTGGACCCTTCAGACACAGGTGTTTTATACCTCAATCACTTGAAACACACCCACACCACTCAGATCACAGGTGATCTTCATTTCACTAATTGTGAGACTATTTGCAACAATTTGATGGACCTCAATTGAATTAGACCATTAAATTAAAAAGGGGGTGAATAATTATGCAAACAATCATATTTATTTATATATTTTTATTTCATTGACATTACTTTGTAGAAGTCTGTTTTCACTTTGACATTAAAGAGTTTTTTCCAATAAATCTTTGTGTTAAAAAAGCCAAATTGTTTTGACCATGATTGATTTATGAATGCAATAAAAGGGGAAAACATCCAAGGGGGTGAATACTTGTGATAGGCACTGTATATATGAAGAGGGTTCACAAAATGCATTTCTTTTCTTTTTTCAAATAATAAAGGAAATTCCAAAAACATGCAAATTAAAAGTATTTTCAGTTTTCATGCAGAAAACACATTTATATACAGACTGCTAAACTTATATTCACAAAGTGCTTGTTATGCATGAACTTCATTGCATTCGTGTGTGGGTGTTTTGAGATTTCCTGCTGCTGATGATTCACAATGCATTTTTTTCTATGGTTAATTACCTGTAGCCAATCAGATGTCTCCATCCTTTTCAATCAATCAGTGTAGTGGAGAGTATGATTTAATGTGATCACATCTGTGCAGGAATTAGAGCACTAAGAAAGATCAAAGGTCAAACAGCTGCCCAGCATCTGGTAGCTGCTCACAGGGAAATGAAAACTCAGCCTGTTGCGTATGATTAAATATGTTTGAGCTATAATTGATTGCTAGCTATCTGATGATTTGAAATTGTCAATTAGCAGCACTGGAATTCTAATATGGCTTACTGAGCAGTGATTTTAATTTCTAATTTTCAACTTTTTTTTTAATTACTAACCACGGGCCCATAAAGTAGAGGCAGTCGCCATTCATTTTCTATAATGACACCAGGATGGTCAAATCCCATCTCTTACTTGGACGGTCCTACCCCTGCCCCTGCCCCATTATTCAGCAACAAGTGGAAGGAGGAGAGGTGGCTGGCCATGGCCAATGTCAGGCAGAGGAGCAGACAGAGGAGCAGGCCTGTGACAAGGAATCCGGGGAACAGTGAGCAGGCAGGGAGTGCATCGGGTAGCATGCAGGGAAACAGGGACTCAGGGAGGTAGTGTGTGCCATGCAATGATGACAATGATCAATGAGGATAGACTCTTTAACGTATAAATGAAAATCAAAATACATTCATGAATCCTCCTGTGTACATTCAATGATATGGAGCCTCATCTTATTCTGTGTTTCATGCATTAATCCTGCTCAGTACAGCATACACATTGGTGGGGGAGAAAGTGAGGGGCTGGTGATCTGCAGGGAGCACAGCCTTGATGGCTGCCTCCTGGTTGTCCCTATCAAAGCGGACATATAGTATAGTATAGTATAGTATAGTATAGTATAGTATAGTATAGTATAGTATAGTATAGTCTCGTATAGTATATATGTTGAGCTCATCACAGATGGAGGCCTTGCCGGTTGTGGGGTTGGTGTTGGTAGGTTTGTAGTCTGTGATATCTTGGATGCCTTGCCACATGCTTCTGGCAAGTGGTAATGTAGTCATGCATAGTGAAAGCAAAATCATTTGATGGTGTGCTTCCATGGAGAAAATCTTAAGAAAAAAGACACTGCTTTCCTAATAATATGACTAAAAACACACAGAGAAACCACATGGTTGCAAATGCATGAATGTCCATGTTTTACAATGATTGAAATGTTTTACTCAAAACCACATATGGCAACACACAACACGGTCACAGCAAATTGACAACATAGACAAGATATCCATATAATCTCAGTGTGTCCTGTGTGTTCTAAAAGATTTACATCGGATTCCATTTACCACAGTCATCATGTATTTACACTGATGACAGAAAAAGCATTGACATGCAATGCTCATTCAAGTGAGGTGGCACAGTGAATGAAGTAGGTTGTGGCTGTGCTTTGCTCCACCCTTGGATGAACTTTTGGCCAGCACATCACCTGATCTGAAAGTGGTGTCTTGAACCTACAGCATGAGGCGGACCTCTTTGTTCATCCACAGTTTTGGATGAAAAAAAATACACATGTGCAAATAAGTATAGCAGGTGAAAGTTGGACTTAGAAGCTATAAAGCTGATGACTTGCCTCTTACCGACACTTGTGTAGACAAGAAGCTGTCCTGAGAGTGGATTTGTAAGGTGTGTGCTTTGCGTTTTTCACCAGATTAAAAAGCATGTTCTCGACAGCGTGATTGTCTGATTGCTCGTGTTTCTTGACCTTTTGGGGTTCTCTTATCTTGAATGATGTCAACACTTTCATTGATCGGACCAATTAACTTGGTCAGTATAATTTTATCATTACTGATAGAAATGACAGCCAAACTACAAAAAAAAAAGAAAAAAACTTTTAATGAACTATATTTATTCTTTTACAAACACCTCTTTGGCATTCTAGTCTAGAGAAAAGGCAAAAAGAAGGAAAGAAGCAATACCTTTATAGTAGTGATGGATAACTCCTTGGCATCTAGAATGGAAAAAAAACACATCACAATAAACTCTGGATTTTTGTAATGAAACAAGTCAACATAATCAAGCAGTACAAAGAAGAGAGGATTAGTCAGTTCTTTGGCTGATTAGTGTTTTTGTTTTATGTCTACAAGCTTATGTGTAGATCAGCCTCTGAAAGCCTAATGAAGCATTCTTCTCTCAGCCACTGCAATAAATAAACCAGACAGCAACTGGAGGACAATGATGTTGTTGTTACTGGTTGTTGTGGCCCATGGGGGTGGGTGGGGGTGGGTGGGGGTGGGGGGGGTGGGACCTGTAGCCCCTGGCTCCACCATGTAACCAAAGCAGGGATGGGCCCCCCACTCCATTCCTTAACATTACCCATGACACTCAGAGTTGTTTTCTTTTTGCTATAACTGTCTCCAGTGGCATTCCCAGCGTGTCCAGCAGGCCCTAACAATGCCCTGCCAGGGTTGGTCAAAAGGGGGGAGAGTGGATAAGCGGAGGTGCCAGGGGTGCAAATTCTTAATAATTGCATGCGATAACAAAAGTGGGCCTGGTGCTGTCATAAAAGAACCATGACACCCCATCAGCCTCCTCTAGAGAAGATGGCAGGACCTGCAATTTGCGGAGATGCCTGTCAGTTCACCGCTTGCCTGCAGAGTCTTTCCCCCACACGGTTAATTGATTTATCACAGTGCTTTCTGGACCACAGCAAGGCGGTAGCCCCTCCACTGGTGAGAAATGGGATTCTGCCACAGTGGATGGTACCCCCTCTGTGCTTTGATATGACTCCAGCAGACCAGCAGGGCCAGTGGGGAAAGAGTCAAATGTGAGGAATGATTTGGGAGCATGACCCCATCTCATAGGTCAGCCAGAGCCCGCTGGCTCAGTGCTGGACTTTAAGTCTGCAGACAGTTTGCAGAGGCAGGGCTGCTCTGGAGGAGTTATTGATCTCATTGGCTGAGTGAGCCCTAAATGGACAGAGCCATACAGCAGAAAAGCTTATCAGAATGTAAGATGATTAATTGGCAAAAACGTTTGATGAAAAGAAAAAAA
This sequence comes from Chaetodon trifascialis, assembly GCF_039877785.1. Classification (NCBI taxonomy): domain Eukaryota; kingdom Metazoa; phylum Chordata; class Actinopteri; order Chaetodontiformes; family Chaetodontidae; genus Chaetodon; species Chaetodon trifascialis. Next base: position 26,680,928 of record NC_092063.1, read on the forward strand.
AAAGGTAAACTTAATTAAAAAAAATATATATATATATAAAACATAAATGTGCCAGTAAAATGCTAGCGGGACCCAAAAGAAGTCTGATAACATGTTTTTATTTTTGTTTTTTAGTCTTTTGACTGTTTTGATAATACAGAAAATGTTCCACTGTGGGCTGCAGCCAACACAAAAAGTGACCTGTAGCCTGGCTCATAGGCTTTTCACTTTGGAATAGCTGGCTGGATACGTTCCTCTCGAAAATATACTTCTTTCAACAATATAACTCCACCCTATCACCAGTTGACACCACTGATATTAGATACAGTAGCTCTGTGAAACCCTGTAAGCTAGACAATACTTTTTAATGTTTAATGTGAATGTTGACTTGGTTAAGGTTATCATAAAGATTGCAGTAACGTTTTTAAACAAGCAAAAAGTAATTGCAATTCTTTGACAGGACACAAACTGAAAATCATGAAAATCGGAAGCACTACAGGCCCCTCCACCACCTCAACCTCCACACCCATACTTTACACTCCACCACATACAAGACATTCTACTTCCTGCACTGGCACTGAACATTGGCATGAGCCATAATCAGGCAGTGCAGAACCGTCCAATGTGAATATAATTCCAAAGTACATAATGATCAATCCCACCTCCTGAGCTACCACCTACAGGTACAAAGCCAGCAACAATGCTTTTGCCACCATGCAGACTAAAATCACTGTTTTTGAGTGTGATGACAACTGTGCCACAGTGCAAAAGGTTAAATATCAGACAGTGGTACAAAGATTGCAGTTTAAAAAGGAAAAAGCATTTTCTCTCCCTATCTGTTATTTTTTAAAAACTTATTTGGGATTGATTAATTGTCAGTCCTACAGACTGATTGACATATTTTGGAGTTTTCCCTATAGGCAATTGCCCATTGAGGTTGAACTCACAGGAGCAGTTCTACTTGCATTAACTAAAATTACTGCCCCCTCCCAAATAAATAAATAAAAAAATAAAAAAATAAGTAAAGAAATAAATAAAGGCACCACATAGCAAGCCAGTTTTTTTTTCAATGCCTTTCTGACCACTCCAAGGCAGACAGTTCAAATGTGATGTCAAAATATGATATCTGATATGTCTGATGTAGTGATTAACCCTGAAAGTGGGCAGATGAGGGAAGACAATCAAGTTGTGACGTGTAGAGCAACTGAAACTCATGTACAACTGGTTTGGTTTTCATCAATACACTACCAGTACAGCAGGTAGTGTCACGGAAACAAAGACTGTTCTGCAACAAAAGCATGAATCAAGACAACCCTAAATGTGTTGTGTTTATCCAAACGAACCATGTTCCACCATGTGCTGCAGTGCCAGGTTGTGTGTACTATTCTTACCTGCAGTGATTATCCATGCAGTCACGGCTGCTACACAGAAGACCAAAGCCATGCAGCCTTTCATGTTGCCACAACCCTGAAAATGATGCTGCTTACTACATTTCTTTATCAATCACTCAATCTTTAGCAATTTCAGATATCATCAAACCAAAAGTATCTAATATTTACAACAATTTCAGGAGTGTTTGATTAAGTTCGATATTTAATTCAGTGATGAAAAATACTTTGAAGATAATAGAAAAACAATTGTGTAAAATTTGTCACACTGTGCTATATAACAAAAGTTCCCTTACCTCAGTTATGTCAGGTGCAGTGGAAATTAAAACTTAAGTACGAGGGACAGCTCCAGGAAAATGTGTAAGAAACTCACAAGTCTTGCAAGTAGATGGTGGGAAGGGTTGTGTGCAGAACAATGCAGTGGGGATTTATATGGGTGAGTACAAGGAGGGAGGAGATAGGACCTCAGAGGGAGAAGAAACTCATGATTGTTTGGCAGAGATTTTGGCAGAACAGAGCCTGAGGAGAGATGATATCAAATTACTGGAGCCAGATGCATTCTAGTGCAGAATCAACAAACCTACTACTGTTTAGATTGAAGTGTATTGAACAGCTGACAATTGTTTTTGTAAAATTCAATAACTGTTAGAAAGAGTTGGGATGGTGGTGGTGGGGGGGGGGGGGGTGATGTATTGGAGGTTGAGAGAGTCAGAGGAAGATATTTTGTTTTGGAACACATTTTCTCTTTGAGGGTCTCCTTAACATAAACAGGATGGAGGATGGTAAACCATAAAACCCCACAGGAATTCTGTTAAGACACCTGCAACCCAACAAACTCATAAATTACATATCTACAGTAATTTGTAGTCGATATCCACAAACATTGGTCCTGTTTATTTGTCTCAGAAGAATTCCTGCAGGTTTTCACATAAGCCTACAAACCAAATTGATTTATTTGCAGAAAACCTTTGAAAACAGGGAGTGATTTCATCTTGAAAGGAGGGACTACATTCACTCCCTGTCACAAAAACATTCTTTCAGGCCTGAAGTGCTAGACAGGGCTTGGAGGTTGCAGTTGAGAGGCCAAGCCATGCCAAACTGTCCGGATAAATTCAGCTTTAAGAGGGACTCTGTGGTTTTCCTGGAATCCTAATGAAGCTGTCTTTTGTGTTTGTGTGCTGGCTGGAGCGGAGTCTGTGGTGCTAAAATGAGCATGTCATGCTTCACAAAGTCTCACAGAGCTGAGGAAGAGGCTTAACAGTGTGTGACAGCTCACCAGAGGTGGCCGTCAGCTTTGGAAACCAGAGACTTGACAATGGACAGACCTTTGACTGACAAATCAGCGCCATGAGAAAGTATGGAGGGGCTGGACTGATTCTTAGATTTGAAATCTGAGGTTGGGTCAAGGATTATTTAAATAGGACTATAAAGTTTTGGGTAAATTTGATGCAGTAATTGTTGGCACATCATATTGTTTATTACTGAATTGATCACTGTCCAGGTGTTGTCAAAGGAAGCTGATACCAACAGTTACATCAACTTCCTCAAAGGTATGAATCCATTACTGTTGTTCTCATTATATTAGGTTTCAGTCTGTCTGTCCATGCTGTTTCAAAGTGTACATGTTGTTTCAAAGAGGTTTCAACTTTGCTGATATCTTGGTTCTGAAGAAAACACTGAATACTTTAGCATATATTTATGCAAACATGCATTAGTATGACTAAAATTACCTACAAAATCTAGTCTTGGGTGGCAAGTGACCCTGAAAAAATGTTTTGCTCTCCTTTAACGACTGGTTAAGCTTGACATCTCTTGTGCAACCTCTAGTCTTTGTCATGGAACATTCTCCTGTCCTGCAGGGGGCCGAGGGGGGGGGGGGGGGGGGGGGGGGGGTGATGGCTGGTAAACACAGACCCAAACAGTCCATAATTAGAGCAGCAAGCAGACCCTGCCAAAATCAAGGCCAAAGGCCTTTGCATGTCAGCTTGTATAAGGCTCAGTTTAACTGGTTTGTTAAGGACTCTTATTTGTCTTCGAGCTAACAGCTGTTGATAGATTTAGTGTAAAGTAAATAAATGAACTGTGAAACTTTCTATAATATTCATTTGAGATTTATTCAGATCATAATTACACATTGTTTGAATTAAATATTGCCCCTAAAAATTTGCACAATAAATTGGCATGGCAGTGCAAACAATACAGCAGGCCAACAAATAAACGTGCTTTGATACAGATCATTTCCATCTTGTATTAGTACCATGGACCAAGGAGAACACAGGGTTTCAGGCATGATGCTCTTATGACCACTGTCAGACAATCCAAAAAAGAATGTGGTAATATTAACAAATCTTTATATAAAAAGTCTTTGTAAAATAAAGCATAGCCTTAGGATAAACATCACAGTACATAAAAGACATGCAGTCAACTAAAAAGAGCTAAACTTGGTATGGAGCAATCCACCATTGCTTTAACGTACAGGAGCTCAGTGCTGTGACATGCCACAGATTAGGAAGATAGCAAAATATTGGCTGTTCAGTCAAATTACAATGTAACCACTACACAAGGAATACTAAAAATGAAGACCTTTTGATTTGCATTGTAGGATTAATTCCTTTCCATTTTTTTCAGCAAAGACATGAGACAAGCCTCAGGTGTCAGCATCAAACTGTACATTATATTCAATATGGTACCATGCCATCATTTTCAAAATATTGCTAGTTCATGGATGGACAGATAATTGACTTGACATAAAGTATCTAATTTTCAACTCAGATAAAGTATAACATTACATTTCAAGTAAATAAAAGAATGGGTCATTTAAAATCCTATCATCTAGCTGTGATCTATTGCTACTGTATGCTCATGTAAAGTTACCAAAAAAACATGAGAGTAGTCACAGTCAACATAAACAGCTATATAAAAATTCACTTTTTTTCACTAAATACATTCTGGCAATTATCTAACATTTGGTGGAAACAAATGACCAGGCTGTATTAGTTGCTTTTAGAAGATCTGCTCCAGCAGCTTCAAGACAATGCTTTCTGAATGCACAGGTTAAAAAAATGGATCCTGCAAAAGATACGGAATTGATTGTTCATGGATTACTAATTCAGTGGAACAGTCTTCTGTGAGATGTTGGGATAATCTGCAGTGTGAACCAGTTTTCTGAGAGACAATATGTAAGATATGTAACTTTTTCTAAAAAAAAATAAAAATAAAAAGATTCCCACTTGAGAAAAACTGGACTGAATTCCAAAGTTCCTAGCTGTGTCTCTCACACTCAGTTCCAAGTCTGCCAGTTTTTAGAGTTTGAGCATGAAAAAGACTTCACTGTTTTCAGGGTCTGGGGAGGACTGGGACTGTCTAGGGGAGGAGGTTCCTAGGGGGTTGAGCTGACTCAGCAGGTCCAGACTGGTGCATGGACTCCGGGCCACGCAACAAGCCCCTTCAGGGTTTCCCCGCTCCTCAATGGGGCTAGCACTACTTCCACTGCCAATGCTACCAGTAAGGCTAAAGCTTGCACTTCTGCCCTGGACTAGACCCTGGAGCCTCTGTCTTTCTTGGGCTTTCCTGGCCCTGTTTGCAATATACCGCACCCTGCTTTGGCTCCTTGAGGAGGTCCGTCGCACCAGAGTCTCATCCACAGGCTCCTCCTGGGACTCTGCAGGACTGTTTTCTGGGGCAAAGTCGCTAGCAGTCAGGGGTTCCACATTAGTCAGCTTTCGCAGTTGCTCTGTCAGGTCACTGGGTGGTCGACATTTCTGCGGGCTGCCCTTGCGGAGCTGGTCCCTGGTTGGCCTAACAATGAAGCTGCGACTGATGCTGCGATACTTGCTGTCAAAATTACAGGAAATATCATCAGAGGTGAGATCCCCAAGGCTTTTGGACATGGAAGCTGTAGCTGTTGGTGTTGTAGCTACAGAGGACGGCCTGCTGGCTGATGACTGCTTGAGCCCTTCCATATAGAGTCGGCTCCATGTGTGCCTCCTTTGAGCCAGTCTGCTGGGTGAATCCACAGAAGCTTGCTGGGGCGGCTGTAAAGGACGGGGCTTAAGCTCATCTTTGGAGCACTCACTTTGCTGAAGATTAGGGTTTGACTTGCTCTTGCTGACTCGCAGGGCATCATAAGAGACCAATGCTGAGCGACGGCAGGTGACCCAGGGAGGATCGCAGGTGCTGCTAGCTGTGGGCAGGCTGGTGAGGCTCTTCCTGGCTAAATTAGGCAGGGACAGGTCAATGACTGTATCACTGGAAGAGATGCTAGAGGAGGAGGACATGCTATCACGGTGGCTGCATGGCTCCAACTTGCTCCAAAGGCGGTCATTCATGGTAGCATCCGTGCAGACCTCTGGTACTGCTGACTGGGCCTGCTCAGCTGAGGCTACAGCCACCAGAACATGGCCCTCACTTTTTGTTCTTCTTACTGGTGTGTGCGATGGCAAATTGCTAAAAAGTGCTCTCCTGGCTTGGTTTATCTGAGCTGTAGGGGCTGCAGAGGTTCCAGTGGACACCACCACTGCAGCAGGAGGCTCCAATCTGTGGTCAGACTTTAACTCTGCTGTAACATTTTTCTTATCTGTCAGAGTTTTGGGGTTTTCCCTCTGATGTGGCGTGTGCTCCATGAATGAAAGAGTACTTCTGTTGGTCTCAGTACGCTGTGATGGTACAGTTTTCTCAGCAGGGTTCGTTAGATAGAGTGATGTGGTTCTAGAAAGGGTAGGGGGTTTCTTAGGGTCTACGCTCTCCTTGATAGAACTGTCCACCACCCCATTTGAAGGAATGGTCAATGGGAGGTGTGCATTTATTGCTGTGGATGGTGAGTGCAATGGTGTAGATGAGGAGTGGTGTGAAGACAGGCTATCGTCTGGAGTGGACACAGAGCAGATCTTGGCGTCCTCAGAGTTTAGTGCAAGAAATGGAGGAGGGTGGGCTGGTCTCTGCACTGTGGAACAGTCTGTGGAAAGAAAGACAACAAAGAAATGTATCACTGTCAACAATGTCACTGGTCACTGATAGATACTAGATAGGACAGCTCTAGTCTAATGAAATGGTGTTAGAAGATAAATACTTGAACCTAACACCATTTCATTAGACTAGAGCTGTCCTATTTAGTCTGATGCGCATGAACTGATGAAGCCTGCTCGGATGAGAGGCGAAACGTCTTCCAAGGCAAACTGACAAAGTCCAGTTGCGAACGATTGAATGCCCTGAAGCTTCCAATGCTTGATAAAGAACAATGACTATGAAAACAACAAAATATTTCTTGCTCAACCAGTAAATGAAAATTCCACTTTATTACAACTTAAATCTTACTTTCGTTGTTATGTTGCATGTCTGTAATTTGTAACTTACAAATAAGCCTTTACCATTCACCTTTGTGTTCTTTTCTAAAAATCTGCTTAAAACCTGTCTGAACCTGAGTGTCTTGATCTATCAGCCTGCTTTTTAGTGATGTCATTGTGTTCCCTGATCTCAACAACTAACAAGAAGTGCACAGCGGTGCTACCATCAATTGGAATTTCGGTCAAAACTATAAACGTAGGTCTTAAGTTGCAGTAGACCTTTAAGACCTAAAACATTGTACAGGTCATAACACAGTGAAAAGTTACAAACAAACATGAATTGTGTTCCCAACTTGCCAACAGTGAGCTTCCCTGTCTGGACCTGCAGCACTTTTCAAAGATGTGAACAAAACAGACATGGTGCTCCCTTAGGTCATTTTGAGTCAGTCCACTTTTAAAAATTTGTGAAAATGGAGAAGTATATGGATTTCAAACACCAGCCAACCCAAATAGGTGTGTTATATGGGCCATGGGAGAAGCAGCCTGGTTAGACAGAGAGACTGATGGGTGAAGTGAAGGTGAAGGTGCACAGGATGTATTTAAAGGTCACATGCAACAGTTTACCTGGCTCTGGTCATCCCCTCAATTCTGCACTAGGAACAGAGAAGGCGTGCAAAAGGGACAGAGAGGAATAAGAAGTTTAGCAAAACTGGAAAGAAGAGGGAGAATGGATGCAAGGAAACAGCTTACAGGACAGATAAAGTGTCTTAACAAGAGAAGTTATTGCTGATCGACATGAGAACAAATATGACAGCATTTGTTTTACACTGGAAAGAAAGACAAGAGGTAAAGATGCAAAGACAAAGATAGAGGTTCATCATATGACTTGCAAACAAGTAGAGCATCTGCCAGCATCATCTGATTTAACAGATGTCAGCACCCATGACTATTGTAATTTGGCCAGAAATCTTTTATATTCAACTCCCTAAATATACTTGATTTTCCCCACAAAATTCATTTTGATAGTATAAACACTGATAGCCATCACATAATAAATCGAGAGAAGCCGGTGCTCAGCAGGAACTGGATTCCCCCGAAATATGTCATGTGAAGGAGGAAGAGGGTTTGTCCATCAGTCTGCAGCACAGATGTCAGTTCCTTGTGACTTCCAATCCTCAGCCACTTGTTGTAGTTTGTGTTCATGAAATTACGTACTTTCCAAGACTTGAATTGGATTTAAACTTCAACACATACAGATATCATTGTACTTTAACTTGTTTGAGGCTGTTGTGATGGTCTATTGGACTGCATTACATTGAAAAGCATTAATTTTGCATCTCTGTATATGTAAAGGAGACAAATAATACAATCCAGCTCAAAAATGCAAATATATTCTGACCAGTATTGACTTTCATAACTTTGAACTGCAATGTACTGTAATGAGCACGTTCAAGGAGTAGTAGTGAGTAAAAGTGTTAAAAGTGTTAAAGTGTTAAAATTGGGATGTTTTGAGAAACATGGACTGACTTTATTCTAAAATTGACTTTATTATCAGAATAAAGCCACATTTATGAGAAACTGAATCATGATATGAGAATAACGTTATGAGAAAGAATGGCTGTTGTAGAACATAACAAATGTATAGACTATTTAGTCTATTACTAGACTGAGTTGATCAGATCCACATTACCCTAATTAGAAATAAATGACAGCAAAAAACAATTGTGCCTTTAGATCTGTGGTCAAGATAATGACTGCAGTATTTGTTCATTCAACTTCACATGAGCTCTGCAGTTCTGTGCAGATATTCCCTTCTGGTGCAGAGTGATCAAGTTGCTCTAAGGTTCTTGTTCATATTCAGACTGCAGAGAATGAAGTTTTGGGCTGTTTTCCAAAGCTGATTTCCTCTAGGCCTCAGATGGGGTCATATGAGGGTGTGGCTTTACCTTTTCTGTATTCATGCTGCTTTAGTCCATATGCATCAAAATAACTAGGATCAAGTTATTTACTACAAAGGTTTTTTTAACTACTTCTATTCATTTTAGGCTAAACTTACCACTTCTCTCATCTGCCAAGCATGTGAGTAGTATCAGGTATGGTATTTTAAGGCATAGAGAGGAAAATTGGAAACAATTACTTCAAACAGGAATAAATAAAAAACCTTAGGAGAAAGCTACAAAAGCTAGAACTGAATTCACTTAGTTAATGCTAGACAGAAATGCCAGGGGATTTAGACTTCACTTCAAACTACCAGGGACACATGGGATGATGAGGTGTGTCTTACTTTCAGCTACACAGCAGAGGGTGATTCTGACACCATGATGTAAACACTTGTGGTCTTAGCACATAAGGAGGCTGTCTATGGTTTACAGTACACAAAAGGCCCACAACATCCACTACATAGCAGCTACCGGGTTATTGCTAATACTGCTTCAGATACATCTTACCGGCAAAGAACATGGGGGACTTATGGCGCAATTCTTCCATTTTCTGGGCAAACAGGGCATTCATCTCGCGCTGCAGGGTGCCAACAGCCCTCTTTCGGCTGTCGAGTACAGAACATGGAGGCAACATAGGAGGCGACTCCAAGCTGCTCAGACTGCCAAAACTGTCACAGCTGCTACTATCACTAAGCAAGAGACCTCCATTTGCATTACTGTTTGCGAATGGGGTGCAAACAGTGCCATAGTTGGGGGGTGTTGCCTGCTGCCAACAGAGATTGGTCCTACAGTCTGCTGTGAGGATTGGTGCTGGAGTTACAGCATTAGGGGAGCGTCTTCGCGGAATGCTGCAGGACCGGGTGTTCCTCTGTGATGCGTCAGGCTGAGGTCGAATGTGCTGGGCACCCAGAGTTTGCATGGCTTTGGATCTGGGGAAGGGGATAGGTCGAAGGAGAGCCTGGGGCGAGTACTGAAACTGGGCCTCCACACATGACTTGGGAAGAGGAGGACATGGCTGTGACTCTGTCTGGGCAGTGAGGGGCTGGGGCTGGGGCTTCGTAACGGGCTCTGGCTGAATTTGTCTCTTGGTATCGTTACTTCTATCCTGCTTCTTCGCATGTACCATTTTGGACTTGCACCCCTGCCTTTCCTTAACTGGACCCTTTCTTTCAGCTTCTGGACTTTCCTTGGAGCCCATCACACATGTGATGCAGTTGGAGGACATCCCCACCCTGCCTGAGCTGTTAAGTGCAACGCGGGCAAACACACCTGGCTTCACGTCCAGCGGGTCATGAAAGCGGAGCCGACTGGCCCGTTTCAGAGGCTCACTCAAGGGTCTTCGCTGAGCAAAAAGTGGGCTCTTACCTTTACCCTCCTCAGGGTGAAAAGCCCCATTGGTGTCAGGATGGTCCCAGGGGCCCCTGGCTTGGTGAGATGCCAGCGAGTCCCCGTTGCGGTGTAGTGGTGTTGTAGACTGGTAAGAGGTGGCAGCAGAAGCCTTGTCCTCAGACTCTTGCTCCTCACTAGCACCCTCTGAGCTGTAGTCTTTGGTGTCGATGGCAATCTCTGGGAAGCCCTTCCTGATTTTGGGCTGGCCTTTGGTGGGTGCACTGGCAGTACGGCGCAGGAGGTGGGCACCGAATGGGTGCTTACGACTGTGCTGTGCAACAGCATGGCTGTCCAGGGAAGCCTGCTTTGGGTTTCTGTGAAACAGCCCTTTTATGCCGCTGGCTGCTCTGGCCTGACAAAAAACACAACAAAACATCATTGTCAAACTCAAAAGCCTAAATGAATAAGTCAAGGAGAAGATATACAAGAACAATGTTTGCCATAATGTAGGTGGCACTGGTCTGACACTGAATTACAGCAACAATGCTTCTGTTTGTACAGTAAGCATGCTTAAAAAGTAATAAAATAATTCCACCTATATCCATGTTTACCCAAGAAACTTAACACACCTGAATGATCAGTCTTTAACATGATCATTCAGCTATAATTCATGCTGATTAGCTTTGAATTCCACTTGGATTGTGAAGTGTTTGTGTGTTAGACACCAGCGGTAAATTGTTACAACGAAATACAGTGACTACAATGACTACTGTGTGTAGAAATAGACAATTTCCAATTTTGGCACTTCCTAGATCAACTAGACCACTGCAATATTGGGCTAAAGGTAACACAGAGACTGCAATTTCAATGTTGGCTTTCATTCACAAAATACAAAAAATTCAGAATAATGAAGTTAATGTTATACTTAGATAGGATTTCTTGATTTCTGAAAATAGTGGCTTTAAGGTGACAGGAAAAATCTGAATTCTCATTTAACATTGAGACTACACAGATTTAAAAAATGTAACACTGTGTGGATGTTTCCTGTGCCTTTAGGTGCAGCATGGTGATAATCAAAAGTCACAAAGACTGAGGCAAAAATGATGACAATGATGAGGACAGTCAGACAATGACTATGTGAAACTATTGTCTGTCAAACTGTGGAGCTCATTTTGACAGACAATCTTGTAAATGGCATTGGACCAGACCACAGAAATGACAAACCAAATAGAGCGTTAGAGGGACAAGGCATCATCATATTAACTAAGGTATTTGCTATCAAAAGTTTGAAACAATGTGAATGAAGTAGATCCAAATAGTCCAACTGTTGACTGCTGTGGTGAATTTCTTACTGAACATCTGTCTGCAAGAAAGCAGCAGTACAGTAGAAAAAGACAAGCTGATAAAGAAAAGAAGAATTTGGTTCAGTGAAAAAGGGAAATGTAGGCTGAATTGAATATACAATATACAACAATTATTAAGATACAAGGAGATGGGACTCAATAAAAAACTTAAAAACAGTCCAATATTATGGGAAATACACTTATCTTACAGAGGCAAATTACAAGCTCAATATTATTGTTATACCCCTGTTCATCTAGCACTGAGATAAGTCCAGAGATAGCATCAAAAAATATCTGAAAGCAGTGTGTTGCAGCAGCTCCATTGAATGCCATTACCAAATTTTTGAACAACTCTCCAGGATATCTGACTCTAGATTTATGTGTTAGATTGGCAGAGCCAGTGGATGCTGCCAGGTATACTAGAGTGTAGCCTAAAAAATAGGAACCTGGTATACTTTGAGAACAAGAAAATATGGCAAATGTTAGAGACAGCATAATTCAATGCTTTAAAGTAAAACTTACAAAAGAGTTGGACTGAGAGTTCGTGGGTATAGCTACAATCCAAAATCCACAATTTAAATTGGCTGTGTCAAGACTTTGACTAACCAACTAATGTCTGGCTGTGGTACCACGGAAAGTACATATTTTCCAAAATGTCGGACTGTTCCTTTATCTTTCATGAGACACTGGCCTGATATGCTGGAATACAATTGTCACAGAATGAAGACAGATTACAGTATGAAAAAAAATGTAATTGTAAGTCTATCAACTGACAATTAAAAACTGTTAGGAAAACTCTTCTGCAGCATTTTCCAATGGAAGAACAAAACAGCAGATAAAATGATTGAAAACAAGGACAGATATCAAAAGAGAAATAAATGTCCTCAAAAGCACTGAAACTGAATATACCTGCAGTGCAGTGCAATGAAAAAAACTCCTGAGTTAAGAGGAAAATACACTCTCAGCAAAAAATAGCAGAGAGAAGTCACTGCAGTCTGGCAGATTTCCTGGCTTACATCTCCTCTCTATTCAGCTCTTTAACTGTGTAGGTTGGATCTACTTGGGGGGAGTGTGTGTGTGTGTGTGTGTGTGTGTGTGTGTGTGTGTGTGTGTGTGTGTGTGTGTGTGTGGTTGGGGGGGGGATCAATGATGAAGCAGTCACGTCAAGCCTTCATAACTCATGTGAGGCATGAGTTGGCCTTATAATTTTTAATGCTTGCAGTTGGCTGACAAGGAGGGCATGTGCAGGGGGGATGTCACTTAGGTGCCAAAGAGGGTGGAGCATGTGGCTCATGCAAGATGCCGACTGGGTCCCACTACACCTGAGTTTTGAGTGGCAGCTTCAAGGCTCCTAAAAATTTCCTGCCTCTAAATGGAGCGTTTGGAAAAAGAGAGGTCCACTGAAATCACAAACAGACACAGGAAGAGAGTGAAAATCAGAGAGGTGGAGGATGAAAGAGAGAAAAAATGGGTGTAGGGGAGGTAAGAGAGAAATCACAACAGGAAGCACACAGCAAGAGCTGTGAAAGAGGAAGTTCAAAGTAAGGACAATGTGAACAACAGAGCGGTCATTTACAACATGGCTGCAGACAGCTGAATGCATTAAAAACAGAAGGGTCAAAAGGAAATAAAATTAAAACTTGTGTGGTGATAGCAATGCTTACATTATTTAGGACCCAAGAAAAAACCTTTTGGAACAGAAATAACAGCAATAACACACACAGGCAACATATCTGCCAGTGCACCATTTCTACTTCACTGAGGAATGTTTCATCTGAAATTAAGATGAATTAAACAGAACTGAAGCTGTTATCCAATAGAGGTTCGGACATTTACATGTAACTGCATGAATTTACTGTCCACTTCATGGCCAGAAATAACCAGCTAATGTTGGATAGTAAACTCTGGCTCACTGCCAGTATTCCAGGTCATCACCAAGGTGTTGGACGGGGTTGAGGTCATGGTCCTGCTCAGGTCAGTCAAATTCTTCTACACCATGTAGGAAATCCATTTCTTTAAGGACCTGGTTTTGTGCACAAGGGCACTGTCATGTTGAATTAGGAAAGGGACAAACCCAAACCACTGACACAAAGGTGGAAACAATCTGTAATCTAATATATCAGAGTATTCTGGACCATTGAACAGGGGTGTCCACATACTTTTGGCCCTAATTGAAACACATAAGACAACCTATATTTTTATATAACTAGCACATCTAGATTACAGTATGTCTCAGATTGGTCCTACTGTGTATGTTTTTATTGTGTATGTTAAATTTTGTGCCCATGCACATCAATCTCCCTTTGGAAGATAAAGTTAATCAAGAAATCAATGTTCAGTCAGCGACAATGTTGAACCTTAATATTTCCTCTTTCATTTCATCGTTTTTTTAAGAATTTTGCCATTAAAAGCAGTTGCAGGAAGAGGTATCAAACCTCAAACTTCTTTCGTCAAAGGAAAATGAAAGGTTTGCATGAAACTATCAATTCTCCTCCAAAAAGGAGGAAAACCATTTGCCATTTTGGTATGGCACTAAAACTCTGGTATCTTATTTGTAGAATTCAAATATTTAAATGCCACCTAAGGGGTGGCAGAAGAATTGTTTGGAAAAATTGCCACTATCAGTCCTGCTGGTTCAAAAAAAGCCCTGCAGCCACTGGTGAACAAACCACACAGATCAAACAACTGGTCTATTGTTTATTCCTGAATTCAGAATTATATGTAGATAATTTTATTCAGTTGTTGCTGTTTCCAAGCTTTCCTTTGATTAAAGAAACCTCGTAGTCATTTTGTGCTTTAGCATTTTTTGGCACTACAGCTCAATCGCTAAATTGGCCAAGCCAATATATTAGCCAATTTTAGATTAGTGGAAATATAATGTAATGCCAAACATATGTTTGAGATCAGTCCATCCATTACATAGTTTGTCCAGCGGAGAGCACTGACAAGTTTATTTTTACACTGTAAAATACAGTACTCAGTACAGTAATTCTTAGAGAAAAAAAGATTATTAGCCAATATATCATTGAGTTTTTCAAAATGAAGAGCATAAAAAATCAGTTGGGCTCTAATTCACTCTTCATTGTTTTCATTTTCATAATCATTTCACGCAATCAGTCTCACGTACAGGAGATACATTTATGATTTGAAAAGCTATAAATGTGCAAAGCTGTTTTAAAATCTCAAACTTTAGAGGAAATTTCAATAGTACAGCAAAGGTAACAGGTTTTTCATACATTTCCAGCTGACCCTCAGTAGTACCTACCTTACCAGTGATGTCATTCACAGCTACATGAACAAAGATGGAAGCCTCCTCCATACCTTCCAAGTACACATGGCGATAACCTGCACACACACATCACAGGGACAGCTACAATATCAGTGAGTTACATACACAGCTGGGCACATAGAAATGGCTAAATAGGTGTATCAATCAGCACTGAAAAAAACTTTTTCTGTGGTTGATTGGATCATTTAAAATCTATCTATCTATAAACTATCTAGGGAATCCATAATGTATCAGTCTTGTGGTATCGATACTATTTAACAAACAGGCCACCAGATAACAGGTAATCTTAAAACTGTAAGGTGTGGTGTTCCTCAAGGCTTGATACTTGGCCTTTTATTATTCTGTCTATATGCTCCTTCTGTATGCTTCTAGGTGGTAAAATCCTAATGAGGTCTCAATTTACACTTCCAGATGAAAAAAGCTCTGACAAAAAAATTTCTGTTCAATGCAAATAAAAATCAAATGCTAATATCTCATTGGGCTATGCATAAACTTGACTAGATTTACTTGAAAATAAAATCAAGTGGCATCAAAATGCAAATTTTGGCTATGTATTTGGCCACCTCCCCTATAACTGGAGATTGTGCATGGAATGGCTGGGCAAATGGATAAACTGTTGATCTTCATGAAATAGCTAAAATCACAAATTGTTATTTTTACATTGATCTGTAAATGTGCATGAATTAGGGATGTCCAGTTTTTTTGACCCTCAATCCTTTAAGGTTGGGTATCTGCTAGTATGAGTCTGATCCAATACTTATATCAACCTATGACACAGCTGCCAAGATTACATTCAAGTTAATGTAACCTGTCACAATCAAGATATAATGTGTTAATGAGGGGTAGGTCTGCTTATGAGCTTACAACAGAGCCAAACCAGATATTTTCCCCCATTGCTATGCTAAGCTACGCTATCCACATTCTTACTTCAGCTCTCTATTTAACACACAGACATGAGACTAATATCCATCTTTTCATCACACTCACTGAAAGAATACAAATAAGCATATTTTACAAAATATGAAAAGTATTCCATTAATAAACTCTGCTTAAGTCATTCATAATAGGATGGTGCGCCAAACAATACTGGTCTCAGAATCATCCCAAAAGAGTGCCTGATATTCAGCAATATCTGATATGAGCAAATTGAATTTCCTTGTCTCTGGAAATGAATCATGAACCATAAACAAAAATGCAAAAACAACACTTTTATGGTCACCATAGAAACTGTGAAAGATGTGGGTGAGGCGGGGTTACTACTTTTCCATCTAAAAGCAGGTGCCTCACCATGTCTTACCTGGCATCATGCTGTTGAAGGCGATGGTGCGCTGGCCGATGAAGTCCTGACCAATGGGGTCATGATCCCACACAAGGAAACGCACCAGGGTCAGCTCCGGCATGTGGACTGTGAACACTAGAGTCTCCTCCCACATTGGGTTGAACCCTACAGGACAGTCCCGGGAGGGTGGTGAGAGCAGAGGGAGTAGAGAGGAAGGGAAAAGAGAGAAGAAAAATTGAAAAAGACAGAAGGTGAAAGAGTATGACACATAATGAGAAGAGAGGAGAAGTTAGGCAGATAAATAGAAAAGAGAGAAAGAGTGATAGACATGGACGACAGACAGGGTGGACCGTCCATGAGAGAGTCAGAGAGCGAGCTCAGCACTCATCAATTATTTAGGGTGTGTGAGCAGACTGAGAGGTGCTGCCCGCGCACGTCTCCTCATGCTGAGCTCATCAATTATAGATCACAACTCGTACAGACGGCTTCAACACACACACATGCAGGCACACATTCAACAGTCACATTCAACCAATGCATGGCTCTTATCAGCACATACATGCATTGTCAAAGGTAAACCACAGCTCTCCTCATGCAAACACCAGGACAGCATGCGTGGCTCAGTTTACCGAAAACAGCACTGTGGAGCAGAGACCATGAGTATCCAAATTAAACTGGCCAGCACTTAACGATTCATCTTTAACTATAGTGACTCAGTGAAATTCATCCATGTGTCCTTGTAAAATAGGACTATTGACTTCTGTCTGATAACTGACCGTAAACCATGCCTCTTCTGTAGAGCAGAGAAAGGTCATATAAAATTGGATGATGCAACACAGCTGTAATAAATTTCTCTGTTTTGCACTTCCAGGCCCCTTCCCAGGATTTGCTCGCTCAAAGGTACAATACATTACGATAGTTCACTATTGGTTAACAGCACAAATTTGCACATCAAAGTTCCCCAAAGCTGAACTTCTCCCCCACAAGGAGTAGTCCATGGAATCATCCTGATTCCACTGAAAATGATTTTGCTCTAAACTATGCTACCCTCTTTGGATGAAAGCTTGAAGCTTGTTTAATCTCTGTTCAGTGTGATTAGACATACGTTCTGTTACTGTACGCCATGCATTTAATAGGCTTCATTTGAACATCTCGAATTCCAGGTTACACATGCTACAAATACATTTTGACAGTCATAACTGCAGACTGACTAGCTGGAATTATAATTCAACACATCTGCAGCTGCATTCTGGCTGGTAAGAAAGACTATTCAAAATATCTCCGAATAGATATCAATCTGTCAGAAAGAGGTATTTGAGATATCCTGAATGAAAGTGCACACTAGTCAAACAGCTGTCTTTGAAATAAATCTATCTGATTTTGAAATGCTCAAAGGCCTTGCCATATTCTGTTGCACCTGTGACCATACTCAACAGTGATGTCCCTGTGTCCTGCAGTCCACCTGTACACTACTGAAACCAGTGGAGCACAGCAAAATCAAGGTTTTCATGGAGTGATAGGTACCGTTTCAAACTGACCCTCTCCACAATATAGGCCTAACTCAATAACAAAGTCTAACTCATGTTTTTGGCTGTTCAGGCTTTGCAAGTTGAACTCAGGAGAACAAACTCTCCAAACTGACAACTGGAGGATGTACTGTGCTCAACTTAGCAGGACAACAGTGTTCTGTCTGACATCAGCAGCCAGACTCGCTCAATTCAAAGGTCCACTTAGTACTTTGTTCAGACCTTTCAACTAGGTAGGTTGGGTGGGTAGGCGGAAATAAGCGTTAGCTTCAGCCTATGCCTTTTCGGTTTGGTTATTTGTCATCATAACTGTATTTTCTGGTAAACTGCATATATCTTAAATGACCTGACTGAAATAAAATTTTCATTCATTCATTCATAACTACATTAACCTTGAAAACTGTTCTAATCACTTTTAATGTCTATTTTCTGAATTATAAAAACAAGTCTAACATCAAACAGCACTGCCTCTCTGCCCCTCTCTTTTTCATTTACACAGATTTATTCATTTGTGTGGCACAGGTACGTATACAGTAAGGCACGCTGCTCTGCAACCTTACTGTCCAACAGAAACACGAACCTTAATTTCAGACAGACAGACAGACAGACAGACAGACAGACAGAGTAATCTGGCAGGAACAAACATCAGATTTCATTTCTTTTGGGTGGATAATGTAACAATGCTTACTGCATTATAGCCTCAAATTCTGCTATGAGAAACCTGGATTAGATACATAGTTTTAGTGGAGAAATCTTACTGCTTTCACTTTTGGTTGTGTCATGTACAGTATCATGCAGAAATAGTGGTACGATTGTGATGGAAGCAGTATTCAATCACATGAGGCTTTAGTTAACTCTACATAGATGTGCTATAAAAATCTGATCTGTGATCTGTGATGTCATGAACATCACAATTTAATCAAATAATTTATTTACTCTGCCTTAGTATTAAGTCAGTATCAATCCATCAAAATAGGGTATTTCTATGGCAAGTAAATGGCAAGTAAGTTTAAATGAAGACTAATAACCTAAATAATTCATCTCATCAACTCACCGTTATCATCCACCACTCTGGTCTGCTCCTTGCAGCAGTCCACTGGGAGGCCGATAATCTCCACCTCCACGAAGGGATCAATGATCTGCCACGAAGATGTTACACAACATTAAAAAATTTCTTCAGACTAACCACTTGCTCTGATAATGTTCCAAGAGCTTTAATAATCACATTCCATTACTTCTTCAATATCACCATTCATCACCATTCAGTGAAAGTGTGAGCTTGACACACATTGCTGTGTTCCTGATATAAAAAAAACAACAAAAAAACTTTGTTACAACACCTTGGTATTGCTTTCTCCTGAGAAAGTGTACTCCACTGATGCAGTGAGATCAGTGTGATCAGTGAGAGGACTAATTCACAGAGTGGCTTTCTACAGTGCAGAGGGCTGCGTCTGGTAAGTAAGCACTGGTGCACAAAGCAGTTTGGTAAAGTTGTGGAGTTACTTACTCACCACTGGCATCAACTGAATGTATCTTCGTGATCTTAACAACAATAATAGCAACAAACTATTTCACAGACTATAAGACAGCCCTAAGTGAAACACATAAAAGCATAATATATTCTAATATTTCTCCTAATAATAAAAAAGTGTGCCCTACCTCTCCTCTGTCTCCTAGCATCGAGTCTTTGGGTTTGGGAAGCTGTTGTCCGCTGATGATCTTCAACACCAGCTGTTTCCTCATCTGAGCTGGCAGTGGATCCTCCAGGTTGGGGTTGAAGTTACCTGCAATGGCAAGACAAGAAGCACATACCTTTATTAAAATCAAAAATTTGATTCTAAAGTTTAGAAATAACCATTTTCATCATAACCCTTTACACTGCCAATCATCGTAATATTATATTATATTATATTATATTATTACATTTTTAAATATACATATTTAAAAGGCAACCAGCAGTGCCAGTCAGTCAGCAGAGAACACAACTGAACTTTATCAGTCTTCTAATGCTTACATATAAAGAAAATAAGGACAGCATTCCTGACAGTGCAAAACTGAAACTACAAACTGAGGTCAACGTTAAAAATGAACTCCATACTTGCTCCTAAATTGATAGGAAGGAAACCTTTTTACGTACTGACCTTCACACATGCAGGCAGGCTTGAGGATGTAGCCACAGTTTCCATTGCTGTAGAATTTGGCTCTGTTGAGCTGGAGGACCCGGCCTTCTGACTGGTAGTTGAGTGCAACTGAAATGACAGTAGTTCATTTCCTTATTGGCAGCACACAGGATGTTTTAGTTTAATGTGCTGGTTAACGCCAGCAAGCTCGTACCAAGCTGACAGCCGGCGTTCCAGAAGGGCTGGGGGTTGAAGTTGGAAGAGTCCACGCGGTAAGAGGAAGGGTAGATGCGGGAGAGCTGTCGCTGGTTGAAGAGGATGAAGGATGAAGCTTTCTGCTGCATCACTTGGTGCGCTTTGGTCTCACTGAGTGATGACACCTGCCAGCTGCAGTTGGCTGCCAGGGACAACAAAAATGCGTATTTTGAACTTGTTTGCAGTGATCTGTTCAAAGGTACAATAAGGGTTGTAGTGCAGAGTATATGCAGGTATATGGTGTATACCCACTTATTTTTCAGTTGGCATTACGTATACCCACTTACAAATGGATAAGAACGTCAATAATAAATAATTAAATTAATGACGGAAAGAAGGAAATGAAGGAAATATGAAGTGAACAACTCGAATCAATCTGCTTTCAGAAAAAGGACCATGAAATGCTACGTAAGCGCTATTAGCCAGCAGCTGAACTAACAATAGCTCAGTCCCTGCTCCCGCTCATGGATCTGTTGCTGCTGCTCCATCCTTCTGTGGCTAATGTTAATTTCATAATGATCAAAGATGAATGAAGTCAAGCAGCAGAAGTTAAGTGACAATGTGCAAATACTACTGGCACATTTTTGGGTGAACTAAATATACAAAAATAGTTTTACATGTAAGTGTTAATAACACAGAGCGTCTATCCTTTGCTGGACGGGTCACTAAAAAAAAAAATTGGACACAATTTAAGACCCACCACTACACCACTGAGTACAATGATTTGAGTATTTATACTTTATCTGTATTATTAAAGGGGAGTCTTCATCAAAGAACCACTCACAATTTAAGTTACCAACAAACAGAGATATTGTACCATCCCTATTATGCCATTGGCATCAGGTTAGCAGTACTCATTTGTTTGAGTGAGTAAAGCTAACAATTCCACAGAGTGAACAGAAGTGCTCACCTTGTGCCTCGATATCATAGAGACCCACAGACCGTGTGTACTTGACCAGGTCAGACAGAGCTCTGGATAACTTCATGGTCTTCTTCTTTCTGTGAGGTCAACAAGGTCCAAAAGTTACACATGTACACAAACATATATACTCTTAGTAGCAGCTGATATATTTTTAAGTGTGACAGTGCTCATATACACAAATTCATGTGTGTGTTTGTGTGTGTGTGTGTGTGTGTGTGTGTGTGTGTGTGTGTGTGTGTAGCATACTTGCTATGGTGCAAGGGGGCACGAGAGGTGCTACTTGTACTCTCTTGGTCTGTATCTGTGTCTTCAAAGCTCGACGTCTTCTTCAGCTTGGTTGTCTTTTTCTTCAAAAGACAGAGTTATTATCCAGTGAGGAACCAAAGCACATTGATGAGAGTTCTGGACATTTGCCGAGCTTTACCGTCATTTTATTGCTGAGTGCAATGATGATGCAGCAACCCACTTTCACATAACACATCATCCACAGTCAGGAAGTCTGGTTTACACTATTCTGACCAAACTTACGAGAAACACCTTGTGATTAAAAGCTGATAATGGAAACCATCTTTTAATGCCTATGCTCATTTATCCTTGTCACGGAAAATGAACAGACTGGGCAGATGTTCAGTCTGACAAAAAAAAGACTTTAAAAAGAAAGCAAGGAGAGGGGAAGGGAAAAGGCCAACCTTGCGTTTAGAGAAGCTCCCGATGAAGGAGCGGCCTGTACGCTTGTTGGTGCTGGGATTAGCCTCGTCCGCTGTGTCTGTTCCATCCTCAGCTTTACCCTGACAGCAGAGGACAAACTTGGCATGTTTAGACAGGAAACATTTAGGAGATTTTTAAGTGAGACAAAAAAAATGCTGACTGGCTCTTCTCCTGTCAATCACCCCAACATCTTATGTCTGTGTCATATTTCTGTCATTTATTGGACTGAAATGTTAATTTCATGATTTGTTTGGGATAATTTCAACAAAATTAAATTGAAGACAATTAAAAACTGGTTGTTCTTAGAAAGAAATCACTTCACCATAACTGTTTTTTTTTACCCACAGTTAGATTCAAAGTAAATATGGAACATGGTCTTTGTATCCCCACTCAACATAAATAAAAAAACAAGACCACTGAGAAGAGTCATCAAACGCATAGACAACATCCTCCCATTTACTGAGGGAAAGCCAACAACCACAAGCTCTCCTCTCTTCGCAGTGATGCAGTAACCCTTTTATTTTTGTGATATAGTACATTTAAGGTCATCCTGGCCACCCCAGAAATGACAAGTGTTTTTCACATATGTTCACAGTGACATGTCTGTTTTTATCCAAGCAATGTATTCATATTCAGTTCCAGCCAGTTTGTTGCTCTGTTTGAGTAGGTAGGGTTAAGAGTTTTCACAATAAATTGTTTGGGTTACTCATCCACATCATCACAGCTAGCTCAGTGATTTGAGCTGTTATCCTGTCAAAATCCTGTTTCTGTCACCTCCTCACCCTTGATTACAGGAGGAAGAGGAGAGTGTAAAATGAGTCAGTTCAATGTCTGCTTCTGTTAAAAGACTGGAGGAGGCTGGGTTTTTCCCCACAGCGAGCCAGCAAAACAACACAAAATTTGGTATACACTGTATAATATACATTTAAAATCTAAATGTTCTTCTTTTAAGCATGTAATTTAGCGTCTGCATTTACCTTAGAGCCGGTTTTGTCGGTCTGCTTCCCAGCAGGTGGCAGGGCTGTGATGGTGAAACTGTCTGGGTCTTCTCTGTCTCGGATCTTGGACTCCTTCATCAGGTTGTCCAGCTTTTTCTTGGCCATGTTCTCTACCTGCTTCCGGTTGGCTGACGTCTGGAGGAGGAAGGAACAGTTGGACATGACAATGATATATGATCATACATGATTCAAGAGGTGAGGACAACTTTGGAGTTCATGTCTGAGAGATATTGCTCATTCTTCACATTTTCCATGGTGTAAACGCTATACAAATGATTTTTCTCTGCTTTTAAGCATTTGTAAATTTGATATCTTTGGATTTGGACTGTTGTCGGACAAAACAAGCAATTTGAAGAGGTCACCTATCACTCTGGAAGATTGTGATGGACATTTTTGTTCTTTAAACTATTTCCTTACACTTTATAGGCTGAAACATTGACTGAAAAAAAAAATGAACAGATCAATCACTGATGAAATAAGTACAAGACATAAAATATTAACTTTTAAAAACAATTCCTACCTGGACAGATAGGGAATATCTCAGTGCAATTAAGTATTTACAGGAAGGAATACAAGAGCATGTGCAAAACACTTAGTCAAATGACTTCAGTGAAGCAGAATTGCAGAAGAAGCAGCTGCAGAACCTCAGCTATTAAACCTTGTGAGAGAGAACAAAGCCATCATTTTGCAGTATGATTTCAAGTCCACACAGGAATTGTGTTGGGCTGGAGGCAGAGATGTCAAATCCCGGACAGAAAAAAAACAAAACTATTTGCATGGTGTATTCAGCTCAAAGCAGATGAGAAAATATGCTTTTTTTATAATCTAGGTGAAGTGACCCTTTCAGTCAAATGGCTTTATCTGGGGTCCTACTGTGGGAGAGGCCTTGGATAATTATCTCTTACCCTGATCTGAGCCGAAGAAAACACATCACACAGGATTAAGAGCTTTCATAACAAGTAAAGATGAAGCAATACATGATGTCAAATAATGCAGAATGTCCCACACTGGTTGATGAATGGACCTTTTTGTAATGTAAGCATTTCCACATATGTGAGAACACAAAAGAGAATGATAATGGGACCTCTGCTCATTGCCTTGTTAAGAACAATATGCACATGCTCAGTTCAGCCATATGGTGGCAGAGTGTATCAAGAAATCACTTCAGTGTGGAATCAGACCACAAGCAACAGGAACATGCTGGAGCAAGAGTTTTATCTCTAAGTGCTCAGAGCAGACAAGTCAAAACTGAATAGATAGGATCGATATTTAGCTTTCATTAACGAAGAATGTGGAAAGGATGCGGGGGGATTACACATCTCTTATAGAAATGCTAAATATTGTGATGATAAATATATGATATACATTATATATTATGATAAATGTTTCATTTACCCTGAGCATGCATAGCCTAATGCTTAATTCTTATCAGAGTACAAATAATACTGTGTATGTATGTATAATTATCACTTTTCTCTCTCCAAAATGAAATTTGGTTGTTTCAGAGGCTTTTCCACCCGGACAGAAAAATATTTTGGCCAGAGAGTGAATACTTAAGATGCTTTTTACACTGGCTTTGAATCAAACTATAACAACATCTAAAGCCTCAGCCACTAACGTGAAAACAATGCACACACATGCTGCATTGTTTGAACTAAATATCTTTCATCAATGCATTAGTTGCAATAGGTAATAAAAAATTATTGCAACACCTTTAGCCTCACAGTGTAAATCATGATGTGATACACACCGTCCACACCGGTTCGTTCTAAACTTTTAACTCAGCGCCAGTGACTGCAGCCAAGCTTAACTTAAAAGCAAACTTCTACCTCTACTCACCTTCAACTGTTGTTTTTCAGAAATCCACATAATTATTACCTAATAGTTGCAGTTCTGCCATTTTGTAGACTAACCCTCTTGAAATTGTCCATGTTGTAGCTGGCTGCTAAAGCTAAAACCTGGCCTCTTTATCCTACCAGCTTCAGTTTCTGGCTGATTCTGAGACCAATAATGCTGAATATCACTGGCATTGTCTTCATTAGTTTTAAGATATAAAAGACACCTATTGATATAAATGTTTGGATCCAGACAAAGACTCTTAGCAATGCATTTCAGGGAGCATCTGTAAGATGCATTGTTACAAAGCCTTATTGGGCCGACCACTTTCAACTTTCACAGGCAGGATGAGAAAGTATAAGACATGACTGTGAGATTTCTGAAGTGGTTGAGAATGAGCTTTTTATACAGTACCTTCCACTTTGAAAGAAGCAAGCAACAGTTGATGAGAAGAAGAAGGGACAAACAGGAAAAGAGAAGAGTAGGAAATGAGAACAAATAGCCACACCGAAAAATACAGAAGCAAACACCAGAGATAGCAGTCCAGGAGATAAACATAGGAACAAAGGCAAGACGGGAGAGGAAAACACTCAATCACCATCGCTTAGCTTAGACATGAACCATCAAGAACAGGAAATATGTGCACAATTCACATTTCATCTGCTGGACACAAGGACAGAGAGCCTGCCTCTCAAAAACAGTTGGAACATTGTTTAAAACATAGAACAGAAAGTCATACCTTGTCCTGACTGACAATGCAGAGAATACATTTAATGTCTGACCTCTTCAGCTTCATTGATTTTGGTAAATGTATGCTTATTCTGAATTTGATGCAGCATCACGTTTTGTGACAGGAGCAGCTAGAGACTGGGAAAGATGCGGAATGCTCCAAAAACACCTGTTTGGAACATTCCACAGGTAAACAGGTTCATTGTAACAGGAGCATCCTGGAAAGACTAAGTCGTTCACAAGCGATGATGGAGAGAGGTTCACCATTTTATGAACACATGATTGTATAAAGGAGATTGATACACGAGCTCAGGAACACTTTGGAAAACTGTTGCTGTTAAACACAGTTTGTGGGCAAATGATTGCATTCTATTTTTCTTTACATTTTGCACAGTGTCCCAGTTTTTTTGGAATCAGGGTTGTAGAAGAGATGAATGTGGCTTTGTGGACGAAAAGACAAAACAGGCTACATACATCTCCATTCATCAGCTTGCAGTCGTCCTCCATTTCATCAGCGCTGTCCTCGTCCGACACGTCTCCCTCTTCTGCATTCTCATCAATGTTTGGAGGCAATTTCTTCCCCTGATGGAGAGAAGGCAGAGTCAGTACAGCTTCACATAAAAACTGCAACATTTATTTAATCAATTTGTGGGTCATGAAAAATTCCATCCATTACACAGGGCATCCTTGGGGTCATGGCGGTGACCATTTACTATAATCACAATATCCCCAATTTAAGTCCAGCCAAGGACCATTCTCTCAGTCTCTTTCCCCTCATTACCTCTCAGTCATCTCTCTCCTGCACTACATGTAATCAAGGCTCAGTATATATATATATATACACATATATACATATATACATATACACACACACACACACACACACACACACACACACACACACACACACACACACACACACACATATATACATATATATACACACACACACACACACACACACACACACACACACACACACACATATATATATATATATATATATATAGTATTTGACATATACTGCATATATCACAACATAAATTGAGACAATAATTGGGCTTGAAGATCTCCCTAATCTGTAAGAGTTACAGATTATATTTTTATACAAAAAATAAACAAAAATATGCAGTCAGTTCAAATCTGTACCAATTCACTGAATTCAGAGCTCAGTGAAGCTTACAGTAAGCTTATATCCAGTAAGCTTATATCCTGGTCACAAATGTTCATCAGTTTGAATGCCTCATTTTCACACTTACTACTGGCACCATGTCATACTTTTTCTGCCTCTGAACTTGTTCCTATCTGCATTTGTTTCAGAGAGTAACTCTGGGATTCTAGTAGGCACGGCTACGTTGCAGTTGTATTCTGTCCACCAAACGGCTTCAATCAGCACCAAGAGACAGAATTCTTCTGCCATTCCTGGGTCTGATTTCGTCTGGCTCAGTCTATTTTGATACAGTTTGATACAGCTTCCATCAAGCCAGCTTATAGACTTTAGACTGCTTCTTTATTGATCCCAATCTGGGAAATTGTTCTGTTACAGTAGCAATGAACAAAAAACATACAGACGACAATAGAATATATACAAGAATTTAAAAAAGTAAACAAAAAGTGACAAAAAATATATACAGAAAAAGCAGCATATATAGTGGCATAATTTATAGTGGCTAATGTTAGCTAAACAGTTGTTTAACCAACGTTACTGAGATTGTTGGCTTTATAAGTAGTGCAAGTAGAATAGAGTCTATTCTACTTGAGCTCCATTTTAACATTTCCATTATGCCTCAAGACTGTCAAGCTGTTGTTTCATGTGCTCTGCAGGAGTGATCATCTGTCTCATCTATTTGACTGTTGATTTCAAAACAAACTATGAAGGCATGTGGTGTGTTTAGCGATCAACCCTGTTCTGCCTCTTATCTGTTCCAAAAAGACTGTTATATGATTGCAAAGAAACTTGTTTGTTTATGTGATGTGAGTGGTTGTTAGTACATTGTTAAGCAAGGTATCCTCTGGACAGAAATGCCTCTAAAACTGTCAGTGTTTAGACCAATTCATGTAGCCAGCCCTTGTTACGCAGCCTTTAATGTATTTTTTATGGTTGTCTTGACATCGTCTTTGGCTAGAAATCCCTCT
Source organism: Chaetodon trifascialis (assembly GCF_039877785.1). Classification (NCBI taxonomy): domain Eukaryota; kingdom Metazoa; phylum Chordata; class Actinopteri; order Chaetodontiformes; family Chaetodontidae; genus Chaetodon; species Chaetodon trifascialis. Next base: position 26,707,987 of record NC_092063.1, read on the forward strand.
TAAAAAGCTGAAAAACCTTCCAGTGAATTTAGTAGCTGATAAATCCATGGGTGGACCATGTCCATTTACAGCACCTGTTGCACTTTCTATTAGATGGAGATATGAGGAGGAGACTAAACAGGGAACGGAATATTTTGGTGAGAGATGGGCCCATTGTCACTATCTGAGCCATGGATTTTTCAGGAATATGTGAGGTTGTTTGGTAGTTAACAATCAGTCAATCACAGTGACCCACAGCATGAGTGTTGTTGGGCAGTGGGAAAGCTGAAGGGATGGATATCAGTGCTCCTCACAGTGCCTATATACCAGTGCCATCAATAACACTCTACCGACGTATCTGCAGGTAGTAGTGTTGGTATAATAGCTAGAAGAGCAGTCCTTTGCATGCCCGGTATTGGCAAGATGCCTTCTCTTGAGTGAAAGCATCTGGTGTCGATAAAGCCTCATTAACCTCAATACTGTTCCCTCCCCTGTTAACAGAGGGCTGCTGCTGCTGCTGCTCATCATCATGTTACCCTGTCTCTGTTGGTTAAAGCCAGATGTGAAACTAACTTTAAACTAACTGCTTTAATGATTAACACCACAAATTCTGCCATACTGCCAACCCAGACAGATGGTTTGCATGAGCTTTGAGCTTTTCAAAATGTTTGACATTCACCCTGAAGCTGCAAATTTTGGTATAGTAGAGGGGGATCACAATGCAATTGGGGGCTGTTCTTTATAGTTACGGATAAAAACAATTAGATAAATATAGTTTTTGTCATCAATTACTGTTTCAGGAAAACTGTCTAATGCTGTCTTAGCTTTGACTGATGTTCAACTGTACTACCTTGTACATGTCAATATATTGACATGCATAATCCAGAGAGTTTCATCACATGGTGCAACCACAATCACCTGAAGCTCAATATCAGCAAAAACAATGAACTTGTGGTGGACAGCAATGCTTTAAATATGGATGATGCTGCAAAGAAATTGTTAAACGTGGATGCTCCACACACATCTTCAAACTAGCAACACAGAAGATCTAAACAATCAGCACAGCTTCAATGTGGAGACCAAGATTAGTGTCATCAACACAATATCGACCAAATGGTCACAATCTCCCCTTCTGTGCCTGAGTTACAGTGTTGAATAATGGACAGAAAAATGTTTTTGCGGAACATTATGATGTCAAAGTGAAGTTGACCTTGGCATTGAATTTCTGGATAGAAAATGTCCCCGCTTCTTCAGTTCTTGAGTTATGGTCAAAAATGTGTTTTGTCAGGTGAGAGTGACCTCTGACCACCAAATTCTAATCAGTTTGTCCTTGAGCCCAAGTAAACACATTTGAAGAAATTCCTCAAGGCGCCCCTGAGATACTGTGTTCACAAGAATGAGACGCTGGTAGGACACACTTTGTCCACTGTCAAGCTGGCAAGCAAGGTAAGACCAAAGGCAAGTTGCCGACTCTCTCTGATGACTCAAAAAGCAGATGTCACATCTGGAATCAACACATCAGTAACAATAATCACCATGTTATGACAACATTTGTCAGAGCAGGACAAGAAATACATATCTACCTATATCACAAAATCATAAAGCAAAGCAAAATCATAAAGCAAAATAGTAAAACCTTAGTAATAAATAAAGCAATTCCAATTTAATGCAGACAAATGAGCTAAAACAAAAACAGATGGATGTTAAAGAGGGGGAGCTTAAAAATTTAAATTGCACTAAGTATTAGAATTAGGTAAGATTTTGTGTTTTGCATGTTATTCCAAGCTGCAGTTACATGAGAAAAACTGGATTTTGCAAGCTCAGTAAAAACAGCTGGCACCTGCAATATAATCCTATTTGAGCATGTTCAATTAAAAGACAGTAAAGAAGTAATAAAGAAGTAATGTCAAGGCAAGGCAAGGCAAATTTATTTGTATAGCACAATTCATACACTAGGCAATTCAAAGTGCTTTACAGAAGCATAAAAATCATACATTTTGATTAGGAGAGAACAAAAATAAAAATAAAATACAATTAAAGGAAAATTACAGAAAAACAGAAAAGACAATAATTTAGCATTTAAAATGATTAAAACCATTGAGCAAATACATTTACTTTAAGTAAAAGCTGTAGCAAATAAAAATGTTTTCAACCCTGATTTAAATGAGCTGACACTTGGTGCAGACCTCAGGTGTGCAGGGAGAATGTTTCACAGGTGAGGAGCATAATAACTGAAAGCTGCTTCACTTTGTTTGGTTCTGATTCTGGGAACACACAATAGACCTGTCTCTGATGACCTGAGAGGTCTGGATACTTCATATGGAGTCAATAAATCTAGAATATATTTTGGTCCTAGACCATTTAATGCTTTATAGACCAACAGTAAGATTTTAAAGTCTATTCTTTGATTCACAGGAAGCCAATGTAGTGATCTGAGGACTGGTGTGATATGGTCCATTTTTCTGGTGTTTGTAAGGACTCGTGCAGCTGCATTTTGGATCAGCTGTAGTTGCCTAATTGATTTTTTGTTTAGGCCAGTAAAGACTCCATTGCAATAGTCCAACCTACTGAAAATGAATGCATGAACAAGTTTTTCCATGTCTTCTTTGGACAGACAACCCTTGATTCTGGTTATATTTTTCAGGTGGTAGTAGGCTGATTTGGTAATCAGCTTTAAATGGTTGTTAAAATTCAGGTCCGAATCAATAATTACACCAAGATTTCTGGCTTTATCTGTTGTTGTCAGTGACATGGAGTTAAGTTGAGCACTGATCTTTGACCTTTCATTTTTGGGGCCAAAAACAATCACTTCTGTCTTATCTGCATTAAGCTGAAGAAAATTCTGGCACATCCACTTGATTTGATGAATACACTCACTCAGTGAAAGTAAGGGACTGTAGTCATGTGATGACACAGAAATATAAAGTTGTGTATCATCTGCGTAAGTATGATAAGAAATATTATGATGCTCCATAATCTGAGCTAGGGGCAACATGTAGATATTGAAAAGAAGTGGTCCGAGAATGGACCCTTGTGGCACCCCACACATCATCTTCTTTCGTTCAGACACATGCTCACCAATTGACACAAAGTAGTCTCTATCTTGTAAATAGGATTTGAACCAATGTAGTACAGTGCCAGTAAGTCCCACCCACTTCTCCAGTCCGTCAAGAAGTATGTCATGATCAACTGTATCAAAGGCAGCACTGAGATCTAATAATACTAAGACTGAGGTTTTGGAAGCATCATTTTTCAGATGTATGTCATTTAAAACTTTGATAAGTACAGTCTCAGTGCTGTGGTGTGGACGAAATCCAGACTGAAATGGATTAAAAAGATTGTTCTGCATCATGAAAGCATGCGTTTGTTGAAAAACAACCCTTTCAATAATTTTTCCCAGAAAGGGAAGATTTGATATTGGCCTGTAGTTACTTATTACTGAAGCATCCAGATTAGTCTTTTTTAGGAGAGGTTTTATTACTGCAGTCTTCAAGGCCTGGGGAAACTGACCGGACTGAAGAGAATTATTTATTATCTGCAACACATCTGGAGCTACGCAATTAAAAACATTTTTAAAAAAGTTTGTTGGCAGAGTATCAAGGCAGCATGTTGTGGATTTTAACTGTGAAACAGTTTCTGTCAGCCTTGTATGGTCTAGAAGGTTAAAATGTGCTAGATTAACTGGAGTCAGGGACTAAGAAAACAGTAAAGGTCTAATAAAACCTTTATATAAATCTAAATAAACCCAGCGTCTTTCACTAGCCCGGTCAAATTGTCAGGGCATCAAATGCTGATGCTTAGTCGCCCCTTGATATCTTATATAGACGCACAAGGTATCAGAATTTAATGCTCTGGGAATGAGATCAGGACACTTATGGAGAGAGAGGGCTATTTTCCTGCTGAGCCCCACCCCCCTGCAAACTGTTTTGGCTGATGGTGGCCATGTTTTTAGACTGATCTCGCTCATTTACAGTAGAAAAATGTATTTCAGTCCCCTCATGCTACATACCAATTGTGGAGTTAATGCAGTAAAAATAAAAAGTTCTATTCATATTACTGTTTTCCAAAAAATGTAAATTGCCCGAAAGCCCATCATGGCAGACTTTTATGGTCCATGAGACCTTTTTGCAAAACACATTGTGCTGGACTTACCTAACAGCAATTTGAGCTGTTGCAGAAAATAAATAAATAAATAAATAAAATTAATAATAAACCGGCACAAACACAATAGGGTTCTGCTCCTTTGAGGATTGAAACTTATACATTCATTTTCTGTGGTATTGTTATTTTTTTTAACTTGGCCCGGGGTAAGGCTTCATGTTGTGGTCCCATTGTGTTTTCCAGCTAATAAGGCTCAGATAAAGTCATCTGCAGGCATGTCAGAGAGAAAGAAAAACTTTCTACTTCACAGTGTTCAAAGTTCTATTGCTCAATGGCAGTAGTGCAACAGTGATTCTGACTGAAAATCTGACTGGGGATAAAACGTCAGATTTATGTTTCAAAAGAGGTTAAAACCATGCATGTACTCCAAAGTAGTTCAAGTACAGCTTTCAATTTACTTTATGCATCTGGATAATGAGGTGGGTGAAAGTATAACTTGTACTTGCAAGGTCTGGTGGAAGTTGCTGGGATTAGAGACACAGCTATGGCCAGCAGAAGGAGTAGAGATGGGGGTAAAAATGTCGCTGTCTTTGGTGTATTAACTTGAGCAAGCTGCAACACAGCATGAGACTTACCTGAGACTAACATGAGCCCACAGCATGAAGCAGATGTAGCGTTACACACTGGAGACTTAATAGCACAGCCCCAAAGACTGTCAATTTTTGACAGAGCTTCTGACACAAAAACAAAATACTGAAGTGCGCCAGTTGCAAGTAAGTATTACAGTTGTTAAGAAATTTGAGTTGGTAAATTGCAGTACAAGAATGAAACTAGTGCTGGGCTGTATGACCAAAAATGTATTTGACAGTAGAAAAATTAACATTTTTGTCTCAGTCCAAAAAAAGAAAAAAAAACTTTCAAGAGTGAAAACCACCTTTAAATCATGGGATAGTAGCCAAATTCATCTAAGAATTAGTAAATTGATATTTGATGAGTAACTGTGCAAAAGTACATGCTAAAAAACTGAACCTGAGCAGTTTTACAGATGTTTTAACACAGGTATGTCCAGGCACTCATTTAGGCACATCTGGGCAGAGTACCGTTATCTCATCCAGGCACACGGAGAAACTCTTCAGTTGAAAACACTATTTCAGCCTTTTTTTCTGTTTGCTTTTGTTCTTATCTCTCATAAAAGGGCGAAATGCAAATAAAACAGTAAAATAACACCTCGGGCAGCTCAGCAGAGTCCTCTGTGAGTGGTCTGTCTATTCATGTATGAATGAGACGGAGTGGTGAAACTAACTGCGCACTTACACCGGTCAATAGCTCAGCAACCAATTGGTCAATTTTGATGATCAACACCTCTATCGACCAGTCAGAGTGAAGAGAATCCAGGGGCAGCACCTAAAGTCTCCACAGAAACACCAATGCAATCCAGAAGGAAGTATCCCCACAGATAATATATCGCATGAGGAGCGCTCCCTCCACTTAGAAACCTCCTCCTCTTTATGGAAACAACCAGGACCTTCATGATTGATCTCAAACTAACACAGTCATAGGAGCAGACATTGGCAGGGTTTTTTACTAGATGGAATATAATTTTTGACCACAAAACAGCAAAGGTAAGACATACTTTATGATGTTGCAAAGTTTTTTTTGCTACTCTGTGGCAGCTAGTTTGGCGAGTCTTCGTTGCACAGTGTGGAGGCAGAAGTCATCGTAATCAGCACAGCAGACTTTCTAAATCTTAAATTCATACATTCTTGATATCATGACATGACATATCATGACATCACCTGCTTGTGGCTGAGGTGGTGGAGTAAATTGCTCGTGTTGCCGCCTCCAGCGATAACTTTACCCCGACAGCACTTGCATAAAATGGCTGTTTGGTCGATGTCATTTTTTTGAAACCAAAAATCCTCCAAACAACAGACATGGCTCCTCTTTTTGGCTTCTTCTGTGTCATCATGTTGTTGTGTCATCAGTGTCGTGTGGCGCAGCGTTCCGAACGTTGTGTGATGAAATACACTGGTATGGTGGTATATTAAAAATTCATATAACGAAAATATTCACCGGTATTTGGTGTGAACCAGTATACCGCGCAGCACTAAATGAAACCAGTACTGAAAGTCTCACAACGTCCTTAAATGTTAACATTATGAGGAGCCCATGTTACGGGGTTGTTAATTACCAAAACCCAGAGCAACCTGGGCAGGCTCCATAGCTCACAAAGCTTGCTGTAAAGGTATGGTATCAATTCAGGGCGACAATGATGAGTGGAGAAACATTTGATCATCTCAGAGCTCCTCTCAGCTGTTAAGTCAAGCTGACTAACCAGAACTGCTCCTAACTAATTACAACACTGATCAGTGTGACCGGCTAACGATCCAGTCTACAGTCTGGAGTTACTATACACAGTCCATAAACAGCTTCAGATTTTTATTCTTCAAAGTTTTCTTTTTCTTTTTTTTTTCTTCCAAACACATCTTATTCAGACACTTTCTAATAACAGCACTTCAATCAGCCCACTATCTCCTGCCTTTGAAGTCTGCACTGTGAGGTTCAAACTCTAGATAATAAAATTATGAGCAGAGAAAATTGCCTGAGGACCGACTCCTCTCACCACAGAGAATCAGTGACTTTTAAGCATCCAATTCCTGACTTTACCTTGACGAGGATCTTGCCCTTGAGTGTTTCTGGTGACGGCAGCCGTCCAGACTCATCAGCTTTGATGTTGGACAGGTCCAATTTGTCGCCCAAGATCTCAGTCAGGTACTGGGCCATCTTCTTTTGCTGAGGGACACTGCAGTGGTTCTCTATGGACAGGATGACTGGGTACCTGAGAGATAATCACACACAACAGATTGGTGTTACAGGGCTGAAAGGTTGAGGGGACTATTTAATGTCCACTTCATGAAATCAGTGTCTGAAGAGCATATTTTTAATTTGATGAATAAATCTGACAATGACAAAGAAGTTAAAAGCTCATCAGAGCTGACAAAATGTATTTTTCCAGTGTTCAGGTAGGATGATTTGTGCAAACCATCAAATCTGGTTTTACCGAAATGTTTGGGTTTGTCAACTATGAACCTGTATTTAACCTACTAACTTAGCAGATGACTGACAGTGAACAGCTCTTTGTGACTTAGAAGCCCTCAGGACCACCTCGAAGTTCCTTGAGAGTGAAGGGCTACTTTTACTGCTAAAGTTCTTTGTGAATTACTCTTCAACCAAAACTATGGGATTCTTAGGGCTCACACACCTCTTCCTTTAGCCATGCTAGGAGCTAGGAATGGCAGTGTGGATCTACTGGTCTGTTGTCATTCATGACCCTTAGACTTTAAACTATAACAATTATCGCGATCTGACTTTTCATCTTGTGCCCCATCTAGTCAAAATTTCAGTCTTTCAGTGCTATACTTTGGTTTATGACCAAAAATCTGCAAAACTAATAACATTCACATCAAGCTAGAATGTAAACATATCAACATCCTAGCAATGTTTCCCATTGTAAGCATGTTAGTATGCTAATGGCATGTAGCTCAAGTGCAGCCTCGCAGAGCAGCTAGCATGGCTGAAGACTCTTGGACTTGTTAGAAGTCACTTGCCCAGTTGCCACTTTTAGCCTAAGTCTTTCAAACAATAGTGTCATTCATACATCACTGCATCCTTGCCTGCCAGATCTACACATAAGCAATATTTATTATATATATAGCATTTTATGGGCTAGAGTAAAAAAAAAGGTCATTGTAATGAACCTGACCTGTAATCTTCACGCCAGCTAATATTTGATTTTTTTTTTTTTTTACACTAATTTGTTAATTTTCCTAGAACTGACACCAAACCTTTCACAGTTATATTTATGGCACTTCACTCTTCTGTATCTTTTCTTCTATACTAGCAGATTTAAATATCAGTATAGTTAAGTCTACCATTTTTTCTTGTGATTCCTAAAAGTGTTTGGTTTAGAGGACACTGAATAAGCACCAATATGAATGCTCTTTTATCTTTGGATGATAATTTAATAAATGAGCATGTCTGGATAAATATCATCATTTTTATTTTCTTTTAGGGTGAATGAGCTGTGGCCTGGCGTGTAAAACAAGTGTTAAAAAGGAGCTACATTCAAGAGCAGACTACTCATTTGCAACATATTGGCTGTGACAATTCCCAGTCCAAGTTATATGGATGCTTTCATCCCAGTTTTGCCCCTGTCATCCCTCTGCAGAGCCTGTTTTTATTCAGTCTTGGAAAATCTGATCACTCTTTGATGTTGAATGCAGCCTTTCACCTTGCTCCTTTTTAGCCATTTATCTGTGGAATATGTTTTCCACAATTATGTCTTCAAAAACACACAGTGAGAGTGAACGTGCACACAAAGCGAGTGCTTCTCCTTCATTTACTTGAAGAGACAGCACCCAAAAATAGAGATTCTGTCTGCTTCCTCTAGTCTGTGTGCATGTCAGTGGGATTATCACCTTGCAGATGCTGTGAGGATGTCTGTGTATAAGCTTTCATTTCGCTGTGTGTATGTGTGATGTCTGTATCTGCACAGGTGTGAGTAGGATTTTGTGTTTTATGTTGGTTTGTAGGGATACAATCTGTGTATGGTGTGGACATACAGATGGGTGACAAATTACAGGAAACCATAAATAAATGAGTCAGCAATCAACAAATCGGCTTCCATACAGGACATGAGGGCTCATCAAGAGTTTTGATGAAGAAGAAAATTATGTATGCTACTGTATGCGTTTTCAGTGGCTGCTATTCATCGTGAATGGGACCTGGTGTTGCGGCCCAGCACCACCCACTAAGCTACAGAGACTTAAAAGGAGGCCAGGAGCACTACAGGGGAAAGTTGAGAAAAGCTTTATGCAAATATATTCCGACAAAATGCAAATCACAGCCATGAGTGTCAATCACGCTTGTTTTAATGCCCACAGAAACAGAAGCAAAGTGTAGTTTACTGCTCCTCCTACTGCTCCTGGAGATAGCTTCCAGTGAACACACAGGACAGCAATGGTGATCAATCTTGCTAGCCTGGGCATGATTGTTATATTACAACAGTTTCAATGATGCGTACCAGATTAAAAAACATCTGCAAACAAAACCTCCGTACTTGGGAAACAAACTGTGCAACAGGAAATGAAATGCTTCCTTGTGTCTAGTACAGTGGCTAAGTCAGAAAACAACTGGCCTCTGCACACACCTCTCTCACCTGCGATGTTTGTTTTCACAGGTTTACCAGCTGAAACACCTTAGAAATGCCTCCTACAGTGATACTTCTTTGCTGGCTATCCATTAGCTAAAAGCTAAGTGCAGTTTTATATGATGGATGGGGTCAGCTAGTCACCCCAATTCACACTTGACTGGATACATTTTGATGTAATAATACTCAGTACTGATGTTTTTGGACACACATTTAGCATGAGTTGACAAGGTTTTTTGCCACTCACTCATGCATTCATGCACACACATACACCATACAGGATGCTGGCCACAAGGTAATCTGATGTCCAATGCCTTAACCATGGACACTTCAGCATGTGGACAGGAGGAGGTGGGGATTAACCCTATGATCAGTGGACAACCCTACCTCCTCAGCCAAAGCCACCCAAAATTTTTTTTTTATTTCAAATAAAGGCAAAAGATTAAAAGCAGCACATCCTCATACCTAAATCACTGAAAAGGTCGATTGCCAATGACTCCCAAAATGACGCATCACCGTTTAAAGAGTATCAGCAACTAGCTAGCACGAAGAAAGAGGTGGACCTTTGTCGTACTGGACCTTTTTCCTCTCATGGTTAATGTTGAGAAGCAGTCGCAGTTTGCTTAGGCTGAACCACCAAAAGTACTTGGTTAGGTTTAGGAAACAAAACTACTTGTTAAGTTCAGGAAAAGATGCTGGGTTAATAGAAGTATGTTGGTCTTACATATGTGACGCATATTAAGTGAGTTGCGTAACTTAGAATAGGTCAATGTTGTCTTTCATGGGACAGGAAAAACAGTCTTGTGGGTGAAAATCCTGTGTTTGTTTGACCCTTCCATCCACCCCACCATCCTGCATATGCAGACTTTCTTGCTCTTTATACGAAATCATTTGACTTCCTCCTTTGCTCCTGTCATAGCTACTAAGACCAATAGAGGAGACAAAAAATCCCTTTGTGTAGCTGTAACAGTCTAACCTGTGAATTCTCAGTGCCCAAAAAAGCACACTGCACCAAGATACACGATAAGATCAACCCTGTGTCTGGTTATGTGCATTCATTCTAGATTCTAGTCTATGATCAAATGAAATAAAGTTTACTTATCACTGCACATGCCCTCACCAAACTGTGACTAAACGTCAACCTTTCGGGAAAGTCTTTGCCACCAGACTCAGTGAATCATAAGATGTTTCTAAGGTAAAGAAGCTTTCCAACGTACTAAACTCATTCAAGCCTGCAACTGTATTCCAAGCCTCATTTCCCCCATTTTCTCCCATGGTTTTATGACCCAACAGCCTGTGTAATGCAACACTTTGTGTACTGAGAGCATACATGCCCATATACTGCTGGGATTCCTTTCCAGGGGCTTATTAAAGCCGTATACACACGTTTTATGGCTTATCAGTCGCCATCAGCGGAAAGACGATGAAAAATGAAGGTGGTGTACTGGAGCATTCTGAATGACTGAAGGGGTGAACCAGAGTGAGAGTAATTGTGTGTGTGTGTGTGTGTGTGTGTGTGTGTGTGTGTGTGTGTGTGTGTGTGTGTGTGTGTGCGTGTGAATAAACATACTCATTCTTGATGAAGGCATACTTGTTGATGGTCTCAATGACATCTTTGAAGAGGATCTTGGAGGTGAGGGTGTAGCCATGGTGAACGATGGGTTCACCGTCCTGACCGTCCCAACAGTCCACTGTGGACAGGAAAGAAAAAGAGTGAGAGCAGGACAGTCATTAAGAAGCAAAGTAATTTATAGTGTGTAGATCTGACATAATACGATTTCTCTTGTTTGCAGTCATGTTGAGATGCAGAGAAATATGCAGCTTAAAACTAAATCAAAAGAGGACAATACTCTGTTAAAACAACTGCACACTGTGGGTGGTTTGAGATCATCATCTTGAACTGTCCAGGAGCATTGAGAGTGTCGATGTTGAGAATGTGCTGTAGATAATTCCATCTGTTTTTGCATAAAAACAGTTCAGTTGGGATAGAATAAAGAGTTTAAAACATTAAGAATAAAGAGTACTGTAAGTAAAACCGGTTGAAAGTGGTTAAGATAAAAAAAAAATACAATCAATCATAAAGTTAAAACTACTTAAAACACTTAAGTGCACTTACACTTAAACGCTTCTCTTGGTATCTAGTTTTTCTTTAGTTACTTTTATTTGTACAGTAACCACTGTTTTTCATTTAACCACATGAAACAATCCTACATTCATGTTAGTCCTTTTGTTTACAATAACTATCAGTCATCATTACTGTTTTTTGTATGTGACAATAAACTTCATGTCATTTCATTTCATTTGAATATTATATTTCTTCCACATCTGTGATTCCCTCAACCCCAAAAAGTACTGTGTTCTTTTCCAGACAGAAGTAGCCTGTGTTGTCTCTGGGAGCTTTTCATCAGCGATTTCAGCCTCCTCCAGGGGTTCAAAGGCCACTGCATTCGTGATGGACTCCTGCTGTTTTCATGGCTTCTCCTCAGCCACTTGAGCCTCTTTCAGGGTTGGATGGCAGGTGTATTATGGAGGGACTCTTGCATCTTGCATAGCTCATCCTCCCACTTCTCTTCATGCCTGGAAATTTGTTAGGGAGGTCGACTGTCTCTGACTCTCTCAGCTTCAAGCTCAGTGGAAAGCTGAAGGTAGAGTCAGATCTGAAGGTTGAGCTGAGTTTTCAGCTTCTCCAACTCTGTCCTGAACAATCTGTCCTTCTCAAAGACCTGTTGCTGCAAGATATCGATGTCCTCCGCCATCTTTTGACAGAGGGCATCCTGCTCCGCCCTCAAGGTGCTGATCACACGGCAATCTTCTGATACAGCATGAGGCTTGATTTCCTTTCCAAGCTCACGCTGAAGGGTTCCAGCCTGCTGTCTCACAGTGATGACATCAGCTTCATACCTTTGGCTGACCTCATGGTGTGAAATTTTGATCCTTTCCAGTTCTTCTTGCAGAAGCTTGTTCTTCTCCCTCTCCACCTGGCGCTCAGCTGAGAACTTTTCCTCGCTGATTATCTGAGCTCCTCATGTTCCTCACTCTCCTCTGTTTGAAGGTCTTTCTGGTTCTTCCTCTTGGCCTAAGTCTTCATCTAAGCGGCAGTCTTTGAGGTTCTGAGAGTTTCAAGATTGCTGTACTTTATCTGCTTCTCCAGCTCTCTCCTCTCCTTGTGTGTGAGTGTGTTTCTGAGGTGTGCAAAAATGTAAACTGCAGAAATAATAATAAATAGAAGAAGAAGAAGAAAACAGAAACTTTATTTATATAGCACTTTAAAATAACATCAAGTAAGGCAGACAAAATGATACAAAGAGCACAGGGAGATAGCGTCAGTAATTTGAATGAAAGTGAAATGACCAAATAAATAACAATAAATAAAAAATGCATAAATAAAAAATATATCAAACATTTCCAAAAGTTTTCACAAACAGAAATGTTTTATCACAAGATTTAAGAGAGGCTACAGACTCAGAGTGTCTGAGTCCAGAAGGCAGAGAGTTGCATAGTGTGGGGGCTCTGATAGCAAAAGCTCGATCGCCAGCAGGGCTCCATCCACAGATCAAAATGGTTGAGATGGCACATACCAGGTCAGCACAACAGAGATGTATTTAGGGGCAAGACCACTTAAGGTCTTAAACGTAAGCAATAACATTTTAAAATCAATTTGAAATCTAACCTGGAGCCAATATAGGTAGGCAAGCATGTGTGATGTGATCATGCCTCTTAGTTTCAGTGATGAGCCGAGCAGCAGCATTTTGCAGGGAGCCCTGGCTGATACCAGTGTACAGTGTACATGCAGTGTACAGATGAAAGAGTTAATGACAGATGAGGCCAGAGGGGGGAGCTGCATGGACAACAGTATTCTGAAGTGCCAATTTCAGCAGAGATGGAGGTTCTCAGGAGGGAGCGTGGGATGTAAACAGTCACATGGAGTGAACTGTACAGTGTGTGATAGGAGGCACTGCGGCAGCTCCTCCATTTTAACAACTATTTAAACATCATATGTCAGTGTTTTCAGTGAAGCCTGTGCTGCTCACAGTGGAAGGGTTCCGATACAATGAGTTTTTGAGCTGAAACAGTATTTTCAATGATGAGTGCCACAAATACTATCACCCGTCTTACTTAGCAGAAGAACAAAATGTGAAAATTGAACTTACAGTTGATATGCAGTATAAAACCCAAATCAAACCAGAAGTTGTAGTCTGTACTGTCAGCTGGGTCAGATCAAATTTCACTTCACACTGAATCAGGTTCAAGTGTGCAGATTTATCCCTCTTTCAGTGCAGCTGACCTTCATCTGAAGATGCATGTATGTGCACAAAACACATGCATGGACCTCAGTCTACTCTCATTTCTGGCCTCAATCCATAGCCAGAGATGGCAATGGAGTGGGTGGTGACATTTTTCGAAGCTGTGAAGCTGGCAGAGGCACACTGAAACTGAAACTGTTGTTATTATCTCTGACATCCACTCGACATGGGTTATTCTGTTCAGTGTGCGTATAGGGGCTGATATTCACCCTGAGCTTCAAATTGTGGCGGCTTTGTTTTCCACACCTCATCTATCTTCACATTTTAGTCTGATGTAAACACGTTATACTTACACACCATGAGGAAACACATAAGCACACCAGAAATATACTTTTGGAATATTATTGTAATTTGTTCCTGGAGCGTACTTATGTCTCAATAGAATATAATATGTCTAAATAGAACCATACAATTAATTAATGTCCAAATACTTTGATATTTGCAAGAATCTGGTTCAAGACAGGACAAAGCAGTGGATTTATGAAATGGGTTAGGATGAAGGTGGTGTGGAAAAGTGGCCAAGAGAGCTAAATGCACCACATCAACAGAACATCTTGAAAAAAAAATTTTAAGTAAATGAACAGATATTTATCATTTTAATTTGATGACATATGTGACTTTGTTTGCAAGTGACCAACACATAAAAGTAATCATACTCTTTAGAGTGTACTATGTGTTCTATGATTGTAGTAGTATATAGTAGTAATGGTAGTAGTAGTAGTAGACATAGTAGAATCTCCATGGTTTAGATACAGCATTATACCTAATAATAATGATAAAAATAATATAGTCATAGTAATAATAACAGGAAGTGTGTGTCTATGTATGTCTGCATCAGTATGTGTTCCACAAATTCATACTGACCTTCCACACAGCGACAACCGGCCTGCAGCACCCAGGCATACATGTCCACCCTGGACTGTGACATCAGCTGGTCACCCATCAGGTAGGTGTTGTGTGAGGAGGCAATGAAGTAGTTGCACAGTGGCTGGTTCATGTCCTGGCTCACAATGTAGTGTTCTGGGTTGAAAATGTCCCCTGCTGGGCTGCGCATGTAATTTGTAAAACCTGGAAGAATGTTAAACAAACAACTTTTTATAATAGTGTTTATCCAGCTGTTTTTTTGTTTTTTTTATGAATATTACAGTTTAAAGCCAGCATGCTTTCAACTTTCACTCTTTCATTAAAGACTGAAACAAATGGGATGTAATTAATGTAATGAATTATAGCAGTAGTGCTCACTTCCTGGTTCATCACAGCTGGATCAGGTGTGTTCAACTAATGAGTAAGATGATGCAAATCTTGTAAAATTTTAATTTTGCGACAAGAATTATAATATTAAAAACTAAAGCCACGAGAAAATCTTATATTCTTACAAGAAAAACTTCGTAATAGTACAAGAATGAAATGTTGTATGTAAGGATTAGATGGGTAGATTTGAATGTTACATGTGTTTGGTTTTGCATTTTATTTCAGGATTTTTTTTACAGTTTTTAATTTTTTAAAATCATGACTTTATTCTCAAAATGAATCATTTCTTTTTCTCACAGTTACTATTTCAATCTCAAACCGTACCCTTACAACGTTATTCTAACCATATAATGACTGCTTTTTTAAAATGCATGAACAGATACTGATGTTTCTGTGGTACTTTACCCACAAACAATCACTTCTAACAAAAGCTGGAAGTGACTGGTGTACAGTCTGTACTGTTTTCAATTACACTGATGTCTCACTTCTTAAAAAACAGAAATCACATTGCAGCACTGAACAAACTCTTAATGTGAGTGTCTTTGCACAAAAGCATCTGCAAATTGCTTGAGGTATAATGAAATATTCAGAGAACGCTAAAACTACAGATTCATCAAAGCAGAATTGATCAGCCTAGTTAAAGGCAAATGACACCGTGGATAGATATACGGCACAAATTCTGACCTTGCAGGAAACATTTTCACAACACGCCACTTCTCTAGTAAAAACTAACATCGTTCAGTTTGGTTCCAAACACAAGAGAGATTGATGTTTGAAATTAAAGCGGACTTACCATCAATTCCCAAAACTCCTTGCTTCTGGTTCTCAGAGCATGGCTCAAACTTGTTGATAATCTCCAGGCAATGGTCCTTGGTCACCTTGGTCATCTATAAATGATGGAAAAACATGTCAAACAACAATACTATGCAAACGCTACAAACAGAATACTAACGTGCATGTACGTGCAATAGATTTTTCTGTCCATCCTGGCTGCAGAATCCAACTGCTATCTGGTTAACTGCTCTCTAAAGCCCCCTCACTGGTCAATCATCATTTGAAGGGGGTGGGGCACTACCCTGTCATACTGTGAGAGAACAAGGCTTTAGCAAGGTAACCTGGTGGGCCATTATTTCCACAGGATTATTTCCATTTTCTGAAAATGTTTTGTACCAAGCAGCATGAGTGTCTAAAATTGTGTTAAATTGAGAGCACTTGCTACCCATCTCATCATAATCGTGATGAGTGAATGCTGTGTGGGGAGGAAATCGGGGCACACAGAGGTGAGCCCGGGCTCACTGTCACTGTGGACTGGCAGCACAGAGCTTCATGGGCAGCTCACAGGTTGCTGTCAGCTCTCCCAATACTGACACACTGAATTTGAACAAATATGAATAAATTACTATTTCTTTGCAGCATTTTGTGAACCCATATCCATGTTTCATTAAAAACATACAGCATGACCTTAATAATAATTGAACAATTTCACATTTTTCATATTTTTTGTGTATTCTTAGTCTCAGATAAGATCTTAATTTACTTAATTTACAATATTGCTGTAAAAATGTATTCAGTTATTCATATACATTGACTTTGATTGTCTTTATTTGAAACAGACCACCATTTGAGTCTGTATTTTTTATTTATTTTTTTACTAATGTCCCCTGTGTCTGCCTTACGTTTTTTTTTTGTTTGTTTGTTTGTTTTTCATAATTGGCACTGAACATACAGTACAGCCGAGGATGATGGGAATGTCCTTAGTTATGAAAGCATTTGGTTGTACACTAAAGTTGAGGATGATGGCGCTAGATGGAAGTCAGAGGGTCACCAAAGATATTAGAATTCATCCTGAGGGGACCATGAATATCTGTACCAAGTTCCATGGCAATCAGTCCCACAGCTGTTGAGATGTTTTAGTCATAATTATACATAAATTTTGGCAACACAGGAAAAGCCAGGGGATTATCAACGTCAGCAGGATTCATGTTCTGGAAACCATGACTGTCACTGTCTAAATGTCGTTGCAGTCCATCTAACAGTTCTGGTTCACAGATTAGATTTTCACTTCTATGCAAAGTTTTTGCTTTATAATGACTGTTAGTTCCAGGGTTGTCATAAGCTAACTTACAAATTTGGTACAATTATCTTTAATGTGTTCTCTTCATTTCTGAAAGCAAACGTTAACCCTTGGGAACATCAGTTATTTGGGACTGCAAGGTAACAGCGACAGCCTACTGTTTGCCATTAACACACTTCAGTGTGTCAGTTCCAGAGAAATACAGTAAGATACACAGTTACCAGCAACACTCACACACTTGAATACACACACTGAAGTGTTTCACAGCCTCTTATCTCTTATTTCAGGCACAAAAAAATATATCAACAACAGATATCAACAAAGTGCATTTAATGATCCCAGCAGAGACTCTGCTGCATCACTTCAAACAAACGCTTCACAAAACTGTTTCCAGAAGTCACCAATAACCGGAGAAGGAAGGCCATTTTATTCACAGCACCAGAACTAAACACTGAGTCTAATTGGAGAAAAACACAGCCTGTCTGAGCGGAGCTGATGTGAAGCTATCCAAACACCACCTTCTGCTTTTAAAAATGACTGTTTCCACACATTAAATGGCCAGCCAGCGATAAATGAACTGAAGGAGCACATACTGGGCGCTTAAAGAAAAGGAGCTGTTTCGCCCATTTGCTAATTTTTCTTTTTCAGGAGATGCTATCATTAGCAAGATGTACTTCATCCAAAAACCCTTTACAGCTATATCTCAAGTGCTGTGACGGTACTAATATCTAATATCCCTAATACTAATATCCCTGTAGGGCCCTCGCTTTTACATTTCCCTACATTAGGCACCACTTCAGGGGCCCACTGGCTGCTCAATTAAGCTTTTGACCTCAGTTAGGTTTTGGAACTGCCACCTCGCCGAAGCCAAAAACAAGGATTCTTATGGCTATTTGGTCAGCAACACTGTGAGACAGGGGAAGAGAAGAAAAAAACTTCAGCCTGAGTCTCTATGGCAGCCTATGAAGCGCTGCTAGAAGGGGGAGAAGTGAAAGAGCAAAGCTGTGGATCTACTGCTTGAACCGTACTGATCTGGAGTCAGTACAGTCTCTGCTAAACTGCTCAGCTCAGAGGGCCACTTGTCCCCGACTGCAGTGACCACTCAAAGCAGTCAGATCAGACTGTCTCCTTCCACCCTGAAGCTGTCTCTGGTGTTCACAGTCATCTCCAACACCTCACTGGAGACTTGCCAGATCCTGTCTGCCATAACCAACCTGCTCCTGCATCCACTGCAGTTCAGCTAGCCTCATCAACAACGCTTGGGACCCCCACTGACACTGACAACATATAGAGAACTACATCACCGTGTAGGCATAGAGCATTGTTTCTACAAACAGGGCCATACAGTATTTCAGTAGAAAACAGTCACTGCCACAGTGAGACGAGAATGGATGCAGACAGCTCTGATAGACAGGTAGACAGAATACAATGGGATATGTTGGGATAACAATGGCAAAACTGCACCATGTATCCCAAGTATTCCTTTCTTGTGTTGACTTCACAGTTCCTCCCAAAACAACAGAACAACAACAAAACAAAATATCCCCCCACCAACAGACCTGGTTATATCAAAGGAATAAGGGAGTTTCAGATCCAGTAAAACAGTGACAGAGGAAGGTCACAGCCCAGTCAATCAGGTATTTACAGAGATGTTACCACAGCTGTGGCTGTTAGCACCAGTTTGGCTATTAAGAGCTAAATGTATGTTGAGCTTGCGTTCACCATCCTGAGGTGGGTAATAATTTTCAGCAGATATGGCAGCTAACCAGCTGCTCACCATTCAGCTAACTGAGGCAGAGAAATATTCCATTGCTGACTGTGTTTTGGATCAGCTCCAGATCAGAGACTTGATTTTTAGTGGCCCATTAGGCAGGTGATCTAAAGCTACTCATTGGTTGTAAGATGATGATGATGTTGACAGAAATATTGTTATGGACCTGCTTCTGTCTTAACAATTGAGCATGCAGAATGCAGGTTCACAATCTGAATGAGAATCCGCTTTAGTGGGCAAGTATGTGTACACATACAAGAAATCTGACTCTGGATTTTCAACATTCTAATGTATTTACACAGAAATAGACACAAATAGAACAAGGACAATAAACTTGAACAAAGGGAACCTATAACACAGGCCTGAGGCAGGATACCGACCAAAATAAATGAGGAAAATTCATGCGGTCAAAAAAATGGCTTCCAGTGAGGGAAAATGATCCCTAAGAGAAAACTGTATATTTTCTTTAACACCATGACATATGCACTGCAGCCTTTGTTCATATGGAAGCAAATTCTGCCTCCCCTCACTTTCCCTGATAGCGACACTACGCTGTCCACTCGAGGGAGTCAGAAGCCCAGAGAGCAGACATTTGTTAGATATATTGACAGAAACATAGTTAAAATTTCCTGCTATCACAGTTTAACCACTGTTGTGGCATGTTTCCTTCACTGGTGTCTCCTGCAAATACCAATGAGAACTGTTGCTGCTCCAATTAAAAGCTCTGGAAAACTTTCCAGTTGTGTGAAGAGTGGTGAAAAGGTTTGAGAAGTGAATTGTCAATGTCTTTCCCTGGTGAATGTAATCAGTGAGGGAGAGCTCAAAACTGAACAAACAAACAAAACAGCACAACACAGAGGCTGCCAGCAGCAGCAGCAGCAGCAGCAGCAGCAGCAGCAGCAGCAGCAGCAGCAGCAGCAGCAGCAGCAGCAGCTTGTGTCTGTTTGCTACATGGTGGTGTTACAGTACATACTATACTGCCTCACTCTATGTAAACAGTACACACACTGAGGCAGTACATAATGTACAGTGAGGCAGTACATAATGTACTCAGTCCGCAGTCTGCTCTTCCTCTCTGCTGAATGCTAAAGAGCTACATTAGTTGCTACTAGCAAAATACACCCCATTCTATGACCAGACCGTCTGCCGTCCAGTTGCATTGTGTGTAATGTACACATCATTACACAAGGAAGAACTTGTGCTATAAGACCATATGAGAAATTATCTCTGGTTCTGCTGCATCAGTTTGGATGCTTTTATATTCAACTGTCCATTGTGACTCTGACAGTGTTGAAGGAGTGCAATGCTAAATCTGTGGACTAACTTTTTAATGTCAGTCTTTGTAGAAATTGAATAGCTAACTGTGTATACAGTGGGTACCTTTTGCTCAGTCTCCAGGAAGCGAGCCAGGTCGGCTGTGTCGAGGTGGTCTTTGAGGTTGCTGTAGGTGAGCATGAGGAGGTACAGATCCCTGCGGGTCGACATCATCTTGTAGAAGGAGCAGAACTCTTCAAAGCCCAACGTCCCCTGGTTGTCATCTGTATCTGCCTCCTACACAACAGGTACAAGGAACAGTTTTAATTGAGTTTGTTTCCCCATAAGCTTCATTTAAAATGCCAAGATTCTTTGACAGACTTTCAATGACTAGTCCCAAAATGTGCAACTTAGTCTTTCAACTTTGTCTTTGTGAGGAGTCTTGTTTAAGGGACAGACAGACAAAAACTGCGAGCCAATCAGGTTTTTGTCAAGTCCAAGTATTCAAAACTCAGCAAACAAGCTATGCTAAAATCCAGACAGACTTTATTCTAAACTAACTGCTGCAGAAAATTGACTGAAGGTCTCATGCCTGAATCACAATCATTCAAAAAGTGTAGGTGAATAAAACAAAACAAGGGCAACAAGAGCTAAACACATTAAAACCACACAGAAGGTCATTTTTTTAAAGACTAACAAACATACAAACCAGTTTCAGAGCTGAAGACTCATAAAATGTCATAATCCAAATTAACTCTTGTAAAATTATAAGTTCTAATATTTTTTTTTTTTTTTTGCCAAGTCCAAATGTAGTTACAGTATCCATTTGTTAAAATCATGCTTGCAAGCAAGATTCAGTCATGCATGACAAGCTACGCAAGGTCTGAAGACCATATGCTTGTCCAGTCAGCCACACCACTAGACCGCACTTTTCCTTGAAGGATAATCTGACCTGACCATTAATAAGCACACACAAAGCACACAATCCAAAACTGCCAATAAATAAATTCAGGAATCACAATTAATACAATTTCTGGAAATGGGCCGCTACACCAACTGCTGCTGTCATTTATTTTTATCTGACTCTTTCCCCTGGGCTAAGCTGCTGAAGCCGTAGGGTGCAGCTGGGCTGCAGTTAGGCTGCTTTTGTACTGTTGGTGCTGAAGGTGTGCTACAGGAAAGATGACAGAAAGACCAAGGGAAAAAGTCACCGATTAATGTGACTGAAGAAAAAAAAAAAAGCATTTTGTCTTTTCTTTATGTGTTGATGAAAATATAGCTTTTGTCTAATAACGTCTGTTTTTTCACATTAACATCTTGTACTTGATGTTGAACAAATGTAACACTAATTTGGAGATTAAGTTTTATGTCATTATCTTTTTGTATGCACTCACCTACATGTTTTCAGCTCATGTTACAACGGGTTGGTTTTCTAGTTGTAATGAGCTGGACAGATACCAAGTCAGGCTATAAAAGGCTGCGGCTGTGTTTGTGTACTAGAACGAGGTTAACGGGAGCACTGCAGCGGGTCACACCATGACCCATGTAATCCTTTCCTCATTTTACTGAGGCAGTCTGTGACCGGCTCCATATGCCAAGCAGCACTAGAGGCAGCCACTCACTGTAGTGTGATGACGTCTTTGCTAGTTGGAGCTTGGCTGAGCAGCTCACACTATCCACAGTGGGCTTAGGAAAATATTTTAAAGATACAGAGGAAGATATGAGTATTCAACATGTCAACATTGCTTTCATTAAACATACATCCACTGCAGCGACCCTCAAGAAACTGAGACAAGACAATGGCAATAACTCAATAAAACTACAAAAATAATCCACGAAAAAAAAAAGAAAGAAGTGGAAAGAGAAAAGAAAAAAAAGCATTGAACAAGCCAACTGATTTCAAGATGCTTCCTGCATAAAGAAACTAATCTCTCACAGTGTTCAGGTGGGATTTTGACCCATTCTTCCACTTGTGAATATTGATATGGCCATTCCATCACCATTATTTCTTCTTCTAGGACCTATTAAGAGTCTCCTTTGTAGAATCTTTTGAATAGTCGTCCACCCACGTCTTAGCCTCATTGTCCTGGTAGATGGCAACAGATTCTTCTCAAGATTTTCCTGGTATATGGCTCCATTAATCTTCCTTTCCATAACTTGGATTCTGCCCATACCATTACAACAAAAACAGCCTCATACCATGATGCACCCACCTCCCAACTTCACTTCCCGTAACCTATCTTCACTAGGTATGGTATTTTAAAGGTCACAGGCAAAGCCATTTCTCCTCCAAACATGTTGTGTAAAACTGTAGCCCAAAAGTTCGATTTTTGTCTCGTCTGACCACAGTACATCATGCTAATATTCTACAGGGGGTCTGAAACTTATTACTCAAAGGCTCACATCTAACTTGTATTCAAGGTCAGAGGTCAGTAATGATTGCCGATGACAAAGTAGTATTTAATTAATTGACATCACATCTCTTGTGATCGGGCCAGCATTAAACAAATGCAGAGGTTTGGGCAGTAGGGCCGCATTTATTTCTGACTCACGCATTTTCTCACAGCTACATTTACACTAGTTGTACAAATTGTGTACTGAGATAATGAGACACGTTCTGTTTATGTGGTTTTGGGGCTGATAGCAAATTCTTCGGTTAACATTAATGTGCAAACTTGACAGCAACAACACACAAAATAAGCTACATTAAAACCACATTCATCTGGGGGCAGGATCACTGTGGATGATCTCCAGCTTCATCATCACTTCATCATCACTGATACTTTATTGAATGATACAAAATCCATTTCAAAACAGAAACCGTTACACTTCACAACGTATTGTAGCCTATTCAGAACATGAGTGCTGGAAGGCCCCCTCAACTGCATTGGTCCAAGGGCAAACAAACATACACCCAGATGATACCTCTTGCATCCAATAGACAAGATCTGTGACTCTCCATGACTCCTCTATGCAGGTGAGCTATGAACTGCAGATTTTTTGTCTCTTTGCCAGGGGCTGGCAAGCTCATTGACCATCACTCCCAGGATGGACTGGACCTTTTCCACTGCTGAGTGACTAGATGGCTGATGCACAGATTTACTGAATTCATTAATATTCTGTAAACCGGATGGGAATGCGGTGGGCTGGATATGGCCAGGGGGCCACCAGTTAATGATATAGGCTGGGTCCGGATTGACTTGCCCTTTTGTCCTAATACGGACCGTATTGTGGACTTTGAGAAGGCCTGGTCTACAGGCTTCTACAAATGTGTAGCAAACATCAAACAAGCTTCAACATGTCATTTCTTCAGTCTTCCTACATGCATGGAAACCGTGGTGAAAAATTGTATTGTCTATGTTGTCTATGCACAATTTTCATGTGGTCCTTGGCTCTTGGGCTACTCCTCTGACTAACTTTCTGACTGCCCAGTTGGAAATCTTGTGAGGTGCTCCATTACATGGCCATATGATGGATTAATCTTCCTTCCTCCTATCCTGCAGATAATGGCACCAATGGTGCTTATAGGAACAATAAGAAATCCATAAGTAACCAGCTCCATTGTAATGCTGCTTAACAATCTTGTTGCAAAGGTCTTGGGAAAGCTCTTTGCCTCTACCCATCATGAGAGCTTTCTTGGTAAATAATGATTTGTTTATTTGCATTCAGAGGTGGGTAAGCCTTTTTCAAAGAGAGGAAAGACTAACCCACCAACATATGCTAACCCAGTTGATTCTAATGAGCACAGGTATGAGAACAACTTACTGGAATCTGTGCTTTTTCTTTTGTGTTCAATATTTTTTTTTCGTTACGCTATCTTGTATATGACTTGTTATGGATTGGAATGTCACAATTTCTTTATCTGTGCACTTTCATTGAGTTAATACCAATATCGGGTCTCAGTTTCATGGTGAATAGCTGTATTAGAAATGTTAAATGAAAAAAAAAAAAATGGTGTGTTGAATACTAATTTTCCCAACTGTATACAAACCTAAAACGAGTTTCTCCTTCCACAACAAGGAAATATGAAGAATAAATGTTCTATCTGCTTTTTACTTGACTGTATCACATGTTTAACTGCAAAAAAAATGCCTGTACGGTGTAGGAATACTTTAATAAAGAGTTTCATCTAAGAAATGTCTGGATTGCAATTAAATTTTGATCAATCATGGTTTTGGGAAGAGACATAGCCCAGAGTTCAGAGCCAAATGAAGTGTTGCACTGGATCCCCTGCTTGAAGAGCTGCCCACCATCCCACAGCTAAAGAATATTATTATTACAGAAGAGAATGAAAGTATGAAATGTAAGTATCAGGCATCTGCCATGACAGAATCAATGGAAGTGGAAATTCATAAAGACATGGATGAATAAACTACACTGAACGTGTCACATCAGTCACATCTGACTTGTACCTGCTACACTTAAGGTGAGTATCTGCGCTGCTACAAATCCATTTGGATCAGTACATGTCTAGAAGGGGATCCACAGCTTTACACAGTTTTAGATTGGCCTTTCAATGGGCTTTCTGCTCTGCTAGCTATTTTGTCCACAGTGCAAACTTCAGTATCAGAATACAACAGCAACTCCTGTACAGATGAGTTTGTAACAGAATGCACACATCAATAGTTGTGGCAGAACAGGGGGGGTGCAGTCAGGCGCACAGACCGTACTGAGGCCATTAGTCCCCTCCACTAATCAGACAAATGTACTGGTGTCAGTCTTCTGAACCCTAACTCCTTAAAACTTGCTACACTAACACATTTATCCTCCTACCCGTCACCACCATGTTCTCTGCACGGCACAGCTGATACACAGGAAGCCAAATGACACAGCCAAATACTTCATATCACCAGACTCGGCTGTTGGTTTTCCATACAGTACATCATGTGGCTGTCACTTAGTTGTGACTGAGCGACAAACAAGTGACAGGCACAGATGCATACAGACAGCATTAGTCATATAGTAAGAGTTATTAGAGACAGAGTTCTTCACTGAGCAGAAAGTACTGTGTTGTGGCAAGTTTGCAGTGATATAGATTCATTTTGATGTTATCCTTCATATCTACGAGAGCCGATGGTGACCAACAAAAGCACATAAAACCACTTTGAGGTGAAAGAATTCTTGTCAGAAGCAATCCTTTTATTCAGGACACATCTCAGGAGGATAGCAAAGTAGCGGAGGCACAGCTGGAGAACTAAGTCTTTTTATTGGACAGAAAACATCAATCTAGACTTATTCATTCCCATTCATTATGCATGAACCCATGCACTTAAGTTGTTAGCAGGCTTGTGCTCTGTGTTTTAGCTGGACAACTAATATAGATTAATTCATCAGTTAGAATTACAGCTTCCCCTTCCTACCAAGCTTTCCCTCCACATGCACATCTGCAAGTCTCTGCTGTAATAAATCATTGAGCAAAGCTTATGTTAGAGAAGTCTGCTTTGCTCTCATTTACAACTTCAAGTATCATATCCGACCAGCTTCCTGTGACTCATGCACAGAATGAGGAAAGGTCTTCAGGCCACATCACAGAGTTAATACACAACTCCAAGGCTGGTCGCTAAAAACTGGTGGAAACACATTTCCCTGATTTACTTTATGATTAGGGTGGAATATCAGGGTGATGTTCAGTGACCCTGATGGAGTATAAAACTCTTCTGATTGAATCTTGTAATTTGCAAGGGGTGTTTACAGCAATTCTTTGCAGAGATTTCACAATACAAGTCACAGTTGCTTTTTCAAAGGGTTGGCTCACCCAAATTACAATTCTCACATACCATTATTTAGCCATGATGATAGCTTTGGCTGCTTTTGCCTTTGAGATATCAGTGCCAAACATTTCAGACATTTCTGCCTCCACCACAATATAATGGAAAGTTCAATGGAAACCTTTAAATAAATAAATAAATAAATAAATAAATACTACTACTACTACTACTAATAATAATAATAATAATATAGTTTAAAGCAGTATAACTGGATTGCAATAACATTTTGTGTAGACTCTAAATCTTAATTTTGGAGATCCACTGATGCAGATCCATGACGAACATTATACCTGTTAAACATTAGCATGTTAGCATTGCCATTAAAAGCATGTCAGTATGCTGATGTTAGCATTTCGCTCAAAGCGCTGCTGTGCCTAAGCACAGCCTCAAAGAGCTGCCAGCATGGCTGTAAATGCTTTGTCTGGTTTAAATGTACTTGAGCATGTGTGACAAAATCTTAATTTAGGGTCCACTTGCTACCTTCCTGTAGCCCTTTCTAGTGCATCTCATGGTCTTTATGAGAAATGTCATTGACAAGTGCTGTAGGCACCATAAATGAAATTCCATTCCGCTGCACTGTATTTGGGTGGAGACAGAAATCTCAGTCAAATATTTTATATCTTGGACAAATTATATCGAATCTACCAGTATAGAGTGCTTCAATTAGAGTTAAGTTTTTTACTTTTTGAAAAAAAATGTCATAATAAAAAAATGCCATAATAAATCACAGAACATATGAGCTTGTGTGTCTACTTACACTTGGTTTTCCATCACACGGAAACGTCTGCAGGAGTTCGTCTCTAGCACTCAGTGAAAAATAGATTAAGATCTAAATGAGCTTGTTTCCACACAAAAATTTTGAAACGGTATAGAAAACTGATACTTTGGTTTTTGGTGGAAATAAGCTGATGACTGTTTGAGTTGACGTTACTTGAAACTATCACGTTCATTGTAGGATTACACATGTATTTTTATGTATGCATATTAGACATATTACAGTTAAAAGGTTGTGGTCATATTTGTATATATCTGTTATGTGAATCCCTGTTCTCAGCTTGGAGTTTGGGTTGATGTTAACCTGTATCATGTTATTCTTACAGGTGTTTCAAATATTTTGCCTACCCTGACATTTCTGAGTATGATAGAGCTCTGCATTTTATGGGATTAGGTAAGGGTGGTAACTTATCTTCGTTAATATGCAAATATATGCAGCAATGTGCTCTGAAATATGAGCAGACTATTTACAGTACTGTTACACTCATCACTTAACATCATCAAGCTCACAGTCCACAGGTATTCCCTCTCCACTGTAAGTAGGTTAAGCCAAGAAACTAGGCAAGAGATTGTCAACACACAAATCTTCATCAATGTACACACACACACACACACACACACACACACACACACACACACACACACACACACACACACACACACACACACACACACACACACACACACACACACACACACACACACACACACACACACTGGGGCCATCTGTGTCCCACCAGCACCATATGGGTGACCGCCAACAGGTCACTGGACATAGTGATAGCAAGCTGGCTAGCTGCTCAGTAGGAGGAAGGCTAAAACAACATGCTTAACATGGCAGCATGCTAATCCTCTAATGCGGAGGCTGAGCCATGTGTCAGCCAACATCTGTAGCAGTCAGTCAGAGTCTTAACTGCTCATTCACAATCTGCCAGGAAGTCCTGTAAGTGCATACTGCAGTCTCAAGTGACCTGCTGTTGTCTTAATGAGCTGGACAGCACTGTCCTGCTCATTAGCTGCACAGTTCTATGACAGTTTTACAGTGTCATTTCGTATTAGTGTTGAAGTGGTAAGTTTAAAACAGACTTCACACTAGTGAAGTAAAATACATGCTTACTGAGTTGAGTGGATTGTAATCAGCAGCTTTATATACAAAAATGAAATCTGCTTGGAGTTCAGTATGTTCAGAGAAAGCAATGACCACCTGCTCAGTGAGGGTCAAGGGCTGTTAAAAAGACAACTTTTAGTCATGTCAAACTTTCTCTGTGGTCATTCAGCTGTGGAGGAACAGGCAGACACCTGCCAGAGTTAAGACAGCTTTCTATTGTCTCCAACTTCCTCTGTGATCCCTGATCTATAAAACTGATAAAGCTGATCATACAGCACAGCAGTTGTCATTCATGCTGATGTCAGACATTGGCAGTCCATGGTTCACATTGGTTTTCATTAGTTTATACTCACTATACTGGTCTGTGTGTGCCATATATTTAATTTCATTTCATTTATTTATTTTATTAATGTATGCACTAACCGTCTGGCCTCTATGGGTCTAAAACTGAGACCCAAATCAGACCCACAGTGCAACCTGACTGAACCCAACACTGTATAATTGATAACTGAAAGAAGTCAAATGAGCCAAATGAGTCCAAAACTTTCACAATGTAAAATTTCTTGAACCCAGCAAAACATGGTGGTTGGTACGCCCTGGGTTTTGGGTGACAGAATTCACCACGGAGTGCTCACTGTTGTTTTTGTACCTTGAACATCTGTTTGACTTTCTGTCGGGGCAGGTTGACATTGAGTTTGTGCAGGAGCTGGAGGACCTCACTGATGCTTAAGCTGCCGTCGCCATTTTTATCAGCCTCAGTGAATGTCTGCTTCAGCCATGTGATGACACAGTGGGTTAAGGGAAGTCACCATGAAGAACTGGGGCATTACTGTCCAAGTTATTGTTATTACTGCTGCTTTTGGTTGAGAGTGAAGATTCAGGGCAAAAAAGTGTCAATGTAATAGACAAACACAGCTTGTCATGCTTTAAAAGGAAACTATTCATAGATTTTAGGACCACATATATGCTGATCATGATACTCTAGATTATATAATTGTAGTTGTTACTAGTCCTCAAACCACCAAACCAATCATCAAAGTCCCCCCTGCTATATAACTGAAGGATATTGGTCTCGGGTACGCTGCCTCTTGGCCAGGCTGTCCTCATCACTGATGCCAGCCATCAGATATTTGAGGCCTGTGATCCAGGTTCGCGCCTCCTCTCCAGTGCCGGACACCAGGTCCAGGGACTCCATGTGTTCTCCATAGTACAGACTGAAGCAGCAGTTGGGGTCGAAGCTGCCCTCTGCATAGCGCTGGAAGATCTCCGACTGCTTACCCTCACAAACCTCTCGGATGGAGTCGATGGAGACTGTTGGAGCAAACAGGAAGTCAGCGAGTAAGTGGTGGAACGTAACAAAGTACATTTATTTAAGTAAGGTACTTAAGTACAGTTTGCAGGTACTTTTACTGTTTGTGGATTTTCAATGTCAAGTTACTTTATACCTTTACTGTACTGTATTTCAGAGGGAAAATGTTTTTTTGTTTTTTTTTCGTATGTGACAGTTAAAGTTAGTTGTTACTTTGCAGTTTAAGATTTGATAGACAAAACATTTGATCAGATTATAAAATATAATGGACTGTTATTGACTAAATTACAGCTACAACAGCAAAATGCTGCTTACACAGTAATGCTTCATCACTGATTATATGATAAGACAACTCTCTATCCATTTATATTTTCTGAGTAAGATTCTGAATGCAGGACATTCAACTGTAATTGAGTACTTTTAAATGGTGTTACTGCTACTTGTAACTCAGTGAAATTTCTCAGTTCTTCTTCCACCAGTGGGGTCAGTAGACCTCTAGGTTTGAGCCTCAGGGAATGTCTAAAACTGAGAGAAAATGAAACACATATTTTTCAAAAAAGAGCACAAGTCTTAAGAATTCCACTGGTTTTGACAATTTCATTTGGGCAAAATAGTGAATTAACTGTTGTGGGCACAGGCAGTGCTAAATGGAGACATTTTTCAGCCTGATTTCATGCGTTATGATACAGAGGATTAAAATACTCAACTCAATGAGTAGTGCTCAGAGAGCGCTGTTTAGCAGATGCAACATTTATGAGATGGTAATGATATTTTACCGGAAGACACTGCCTCGAGCCATTCATTCGTTTTCCTCATGACAGAAAGCACATGATATGTAGTTCGGTTTCTTGTTCAGAACCAGGTTCATTCCACAAAAACTATCCATATCGAAAGGATATATAGTGCCAACACATATCTTTTTCTGTCTCCATATATCTCTATCTTTCTGTCATAGAATATACTGCATGGATGAAACATTTACATACACACTCATTCATAATGCAGTGATATAGCTGTACACTCATGACTACACAAACACACACACACACACTCACACACACTCACACCAGAGTATAGAACCTGTGGTTTAGTGACAGCTGTTTGCACTGGATGTCGAAGATGTCACTAACATGACACTCGACATGCTGCTGCTGCGTGTTCCCATGTGGCTGCCATTGTTCTTGACAAACCCTGCAGCTGGAGATGCTACATGGGTCCATGTGCTGTTATTGACTGCAGCACTTTTATAAATTATGCAGTAGTATACACCAGATATCTGCTAGATAATGGTAACCACTACTACTCTGTGGAGTATTTGATGAGTTGCTCCTGTTGGGCTTTTGTTGACCACCTTTACTGTCAACATTTCCACTTGTACACTTGAAATATCACAATCTAATAAGCAGACTGCCACAACATGGGCATCTTAACTTAAGTAACATTTTGAATTGAAGTATTTTTACGTTGTGGTATTCTAATTTTTTTCTTTAGGATCTGAATACTTTTTCCATCACTGTAAGCCTCCAAGGCACCATTAAAAACAGTAACTTCATTTATGTTGCACTGTTGATACAGTGATAGCAGTAGCAAATAACAACAGCAATTTGTATAGCACATGCTGTACACAGGAGAAAACTTTTGTGCTTTACATAAATAAAAACAAAAGACCATCCACATAAAGTATAAAACCTCATTACAAGATGTCAAAAGGACATAAAACATTACATAGAACATAATGAAAACAAAGTGGAAGTAGCCTTGACTGTGTGTTCATCTCTTTTGGAACACCAATAGAAAACTGTAGAGCAAAATATCAATACAGTAGGAACAGAGTGTAGTGTTTAGAGCTTCATTCAAAATTAAAATGTTTTAATTTTATTTTTAAATTCCTACAGTTAGGGCACATCTATCTTCTGGCAGTTTGTTCCAGTTGCATGCAGCATAACAGCAGATTGCTGGTTCACCATGCTCAGATTGTTGACTCTGGTTTGTAGCTGACCTGAGTTCATGGATCTAAGAGTCCTGGTATGTATTCTTTAAGCATATCAGACATGTATTCAGGGCCTAAACCACAAAGTGATTTATAGTATTTATAGTTATACTTTAAAATCTATTCTGTAACTAACTAGAAGCCAAAGTAAAGATTTAGAACTGGAGTAGTGTGCTCTGTCTTCTTGGTCCTGGATAAAACTCTGAATGTGTTTTATGGTTAGGATTTTATCATTGACTGTTAATCTTGATTAATAACGCTCTTGACAATTACGATCTTCAATTGTTTTAATAGAAATAGTTTGCTGAAGTTCGACTAAAAGCCTTAAAAAGAAAACATTTTAGTCAAAACAAAAATGTCCAGCTTTTGTTGACTAGATATGACCAAAAACTAACACTAAAACATGGCAGACTCAAAAAGGCAGAAAACCCTTCGTGTCTTTAGCGTAACACACATTCAACAGGCCTTGTGTGTGTCCAATTTAAGGTCAATCAGACTTATGGTGTGAGGGGCATGGCCTTTCCAAAATTGAATTTCTGGGCCTCAGTTACAGCGCCACCATCACATGCATACTATTTTACATTTATGGGGTGTAGTTTCATGGTTCTAGCTCAATCCAGCTCAGAGGAATTTGAGCCACTGAAGTAGAAAAATATTCAAAATAAAATAATAACAAGAATAATAATAATAAACTGGCAAAAGTACAGTGGGGTTCGGCCCCTTCAGGACTTGAGCTCAAACTTACACTGTTAGACTGTATTTTTATGTTTTGGTTGTTGGCTTGTTCTATTGGTCAAAATGTACATTTCTGGTAAGAAAAGGTAAATCTGCTGTCAGGAATACAGGTCAGTGTGTGGGCAGACCAGAAGCCTGCAGTGCTGCCTGTCAATCAGTCCGTCCCAGTGAGTGCGTAGCAATTGAACACCACAGAGAGTGCTGCCAGAAAAGGCTGCGGTAGCTACACATTTATACCCTTCTCCAGTGTCTGAGACATATCAAGGTATCAAATGAGGGATTCAGGGACGCATCCAAGATGAGGCTCAGACAGTTCAGGTGTGAGTAAAAGCTGGGAACGTGTATTCATAGGGAACAGAAGACATCACTCTGTCACTCCTGACCAACTACCTACAGGTGCAGAGGCAGCGTGTCATTTCTACTTGAATTTATGGGGAATGTAGTGTGTTAAAAGTTGGAGTCAGGAGTCAACATACATGGAGGCTCAAGTCATTCAAACTTATTTAACTACTATACAGTTTTCATGTTAACAAACTATAGTTTTAGCAAGTCAGTTAGAGAATCTACTTTGTGAATGACTACAGTATTTTAGAAAACTATTGTGGACAGATTACTTCATTTATATATACAATATATATCACAATTCCAGTGGGTCATATGTTTACATACACTAGGTAGACTGTCCCTTTAAACAGCTTGTAAAATTCCAGTTGCAGATGT
Source organism: Chaetodon trifascialis (assembly GCF_039877785.1). Lineage (NCBI taxonomy): Eukaryota > Metazoa > Chordata > Actinopteri > Chaetodontiformes > Chaetodontidae > Chaetodon > Chaetodon trifascialis. The sequence goes on from NC_092063.1 coordinate 26,740,334, forward strand.
ACATGTGAATGCATTTTACGGCCTCCCTTCAAACTCCAACTTGGCTCAAGAATCAGCCCAGACTTTTTGTGGACCTCCACAACTCTGGTTCATCCTTGGGAACAATTTCCAAATGCCTGAAGGTACCGGAACATCTGACCCAAGTTTAACAATTTAAAGGCAATTCTATAAAATACTATCCACGTGTACTCTGACCCAGTGGGAAAGTGATGAAAGAAATAAATTAATTCTCTCCATTATACTGACATTTTACATTGTTAAAACAGTGATCCTTAGATGAGGAATGTTTATGAGGATTAAATGTCAGGAATTGTGAAAACCGGAGCTTTAATGTTTCTGGCTAAGGTGTATGTAAACGTCTAACTTCAACTGTATGTTGAGTATAAGATGTGTGTGGAGGGTGGATTAACAGACGTGAAGCCATGTTCTATGTGCACTGCTGCCACCCTGATGTGTGAAAGTAGCTTATATCTGTTTTACTCATCCAACCGTAAATGGTTAAAGATTTTGGATAATTTCCATGATTTAGTTTTTCATCTGCCTACAAAGTGTGTGTGTGTGTGTGTGTGTGTGTGTGTGTGTGTGTGTGTGTGTGTGTGTGTGTGTGTGTCATTCTCATTTAGTGGCACGTGTGTGTAAGACACTGTTTGGGCAGATTAAAGCTGATGAATAATTAAGTTGACTTAAGAAGCTTATTAAATCCAGGGCTACAGAGGAGGGAGAGCAACGGGAAACTGAGCCCTAAGCCCCCATGAGACACCCAGCCATACTGGAAGCTGCTGCTCAGAAGTCTCTTTGCTGTCTTTTATTCAAAAACACTGCAGGAAATGCTTTGCTTTGCTTGTTGAAGATACTGTGCAGGGAAAATAAAGGTCCAGTTCAAAACAACGAAAGCACTTCCATCCCTGGGGGAATGTATAGGAACAAGAATTAAATCTAGCCGAACTAAAAGCCTGTCAAACATAAACAGATAAACAGGCCAATTGGGAGACCGGATCATTGTGGTGGCAAAAAAAAAAAACAAAAAAAAAAAAAACAGGAGCTTTGAAAGCTTAGACAAAACACAAGCAAATTAATCCATTTAATTTCACCAAATTTGACAACACATGAACAGAAAAACTGCTGTAGATTGAGAAAACACAATAAAATGCAGAAACACTGCCAGCGGCACAGACAACAATGGAAACTGTTTCCAGGGGACACTAACAAGTGATGAACACGGCTGGGACATGCTGTTGCTGTTGTTTGTGATCATATTGAAGTTGGCTCAATAAGTAAGTGTGTTGGAAAATGTGGGATGTGGAAAAGTGGAGCGGAATGCTGGAAGATTTATTTGGATTATTATCTATTTATTCCTTTATTGGCAGGACAAGCGTGTCCCAGCAGCGTCCAGCTGTGTTCATCACTTTTACTGTCCCCAGGAAAACTTTCTGTAGTTGTCTATGCTACTTGTGTTTCCTGTTTTTTGCAGTCTTTTTTCTAAATGCTGCTTTTTGCTTGTGTTTTGTCTGTTTGCATGTGTTTTCTTAAGCTGCAGTGCATTGAGCTCTCAGGGCCAAATACACACAAGACTTGCGCCCAACTAAAATAAATAAATAAATATTGACCTTTCGTAGTGTTAAAGAGTTGTTTTCTTTGAGTGGGTCCCTGTTTATCTCGTCCACAAGGATGCACACACATAAGTGACACAACACACATCCCTGTCAATGGTGTCACAGTACTCCTCTGGTGGCATAACATACAGAGATGTGCTGAAATGTGCCAACAAAGACAGGGAGCAAGAAGATTGCGAGCGCGTTAACATGGATGTAAACAATGCTGTATTTAAACACTTTTTCAAAATCATCCGTGGTTTGTTAGAGGTTAGGGACACACAAAATGCCAGTTAGTAACACTGAATGTAAACATAATTTTTGATTGTTTTCAAGAAAACTCCACTGGGTCCCTTTCAGCACTCCACTTCTGGTCCTCATGACATTGCTTACCTTTTTTGTTTGTTTGTTTTCCTCAATGTATTCAATTGTATTCACTTAATATACCTCAGACAGGCAGGAAATCTATCATTTAAAAAAGTTAGTTAAAGCTAGTTCTACCTTTAGCCCAAGCATTTTCACATTTTCTCAAACTACGAACACAACTAAAATACGCTGAGTGTTTGTCAGTGACTACCCTGTTGACCAGCGTTCTGGTCCAACTTAGTTGCTTCCCTTCATTATGTCACACCTTAACATCCCCTTGTAGCAGCAGTAGCTTTTGTTTGCATAATGTGGGTATTTTTAAGTTATGAGACTTATTCAATGAATAGTAGTTTGGCAGAGGTAATTAAAATGAAATGCAGTAGTCCTGACAGTAACTGCTGCAGTCACTCACTCTCTGTTCACTGAAAAGGCTGTGGCCACTGTCTTTTTGGCAAATTGATTTCTCAAATGTCCACAAGGTCGAGCCTCTGGGAGGGATGATAAATGGCAATTCAGAGTGAGACTATGCTGATGTGATGCCTGGTTACATTCAATGAGCCCTTGCCTGTCACAGTAAGTTTGAACCATGAACACACTGGAAGTGCAGGTGTATGACAGATTTGAAATGCTTTTTTCTTTGACTGTAAGAGGAAAGAAGACACTCACTCTTGGCCTTCTCATTCTTGCGTGAAGGCCTCCAGCGGATGCAGGACTTGTGTTCATCCAGATAGAAGAACCGCACCAGTCCCTTGGAGCCGCCGCGGAGCTTTACCATCTGGGTCCCCATCTGCATGGAGCTCATACATTTCTCCACTGCAGGCCAGAAAACAAGCCAGACAGAAGAAAAAAAAGTTGTCAGAAGGGAAACCGAGAGTGTGCTGCAACTGAAAAAGTGCGATAGACAAACGTGCATAGAAAACATGTTTTCATTCAAGAGATTGATGGATTGTGTGTGTGTGTGTGTGTGTGTGTGTGTGTGTGCGTGCGTGCGTGCATTTCCACAACATTCCATGCAAACTCCAATTATTTACTGACACACTCACATGAACACACACAATGCAAAGCGAATGCACTGGATATGCCTGTCTTTGCTGACAGGGTTCTGCTTGTCTCAGGGGAGGAAGAGAAAGGCAGAGAAGATATACAACAGCGAGAAGCAATTTCTCTACGAAAAGCCGTTTAACAAGACCTCTACTTCACACAGTAGGCTATGACAGAACAACAACCACGGGATAAATCAATAAAAGCAGGAGCTCTCTCTGGATGTGAGGATTCATATTGTAGCCTAAGTTTATCATAAATCATTCTGCATCTTCTAGGAATGAAATGACAGCAAGCGAATAAGACTGGCTTTAATAAGGCACTGCAAATCCTGAATGGTGGCATTGAAAAAAAAAAACGTCTGTCCTGTGTCTTTGCTATTATTTTGGGGGTGAATTTGACAGCTCCTCCACAGGAAGCTAACAGTGTGGTAATCAGGCCTGGCCTGGCCTGGCCTGGCCTGTGTGGACAGCCACTTGCCCCTGGGCTGCGGTTACACCCTATGTGGCCATAATATCAATTACCATGTGTCTGTCACATCCTATCAAACATTTCCCCTACAACACGCAGGAAATTAGGCCAACTCAGTACACACATGTATTTGAATAAGGTTAGCAGATTCCTACCACATGTTATTCAACATGTCTGCTGCTCAACACAAGTTTCTCACCAGGTAAATGACTCAGCCTTAAGATAGTTCTTAACATATACTTTCACATTTTAAGAAATGCAGCACAAACAAATAAAGGCTGGTGATAAATAAAGCTTGGGTTAAAAAACATAGAGGAAGGTATTTCTCCTGAAATGACTCTTTGTAGTTAATCCACCATCATTTTCAAAACCACAGACACTTCTGCAATATCTTCCTCAATGGCCTAATGCACCCGGACATGTTAAAAAGACAGCAAACATGGTATTAATGGCATTAGTGCAGCATCCCTTGGTATTAAACTAAAACGCAACATAAAGCAATGTTCTGTTGACAAACTTCTTTGCATACTGAACTCATTGGACAACAATTTTCAGGAGTAAATGACAAAAGAAACAGCATTAATGACCGAAATAGGGCTTATGAGGCAATTCCGAGTTCACGTGCACCATTGCTCAGATATATATCCAACTGAAAACCTGTGGGACAACCTGTATCGACGTTCGGCATTGTGTTTAACTGCAACAAGAACTGCTGAACTTCATACATTTCTATTGGAAGAGTGGGATGTGACTCCACTAATATTCACAAAAAAATATGAATATTAGTGAATGGCAGCATAATGGCAGCAGTATTTGTGCTAAAAAGAGAATGTGAAAGCAGCAGAGTGGTCAGTAAACAGATTTGAATTAATGTGAGAATTTACAGCACTGCTAGTATTTCCCAATTTCTTTGTGCTCCTGAATTAATTATTAATTAATCTAAATTCTGACATGACTCATATGAGGATCACGTTTCAACCTGAATGCAACATACATCCAAAATATCTGCTGTATAAGCAAGGAACGCAAACCAGCAGTGACGGATTGTTCTAATTGAGCATTGATTTGGCCTGACTGTGGTCTTACTGCTGAGCGCCCACCCTCCGGGGTATTGTCAATGTAGTTCAGTCCTGTTCTCCTAACCTTATGGTCCTGAGCAGGAATTCGATTGCAAAGTGCTCAGCTCCACAACAGCAGTGCCAGTGCAATGTTCGGCCACCAACACATGCCAGCACAAGGCTGGTTTACTCGGTGAGCTCTGTGTGCAGCTTTCTGTCGACCCAAGTGGCACATTAACAGAATGATCAGAACATCTCGGAATTCTTATTAAAAAAGCAAAAAAAAGCAGCACACACAGTGGACTGTGTAAAGGGACTCACTGCTAACTGACCACACACCCACTGGAAAAGCTTTAAATGGCCAGACCAGGCAGGTGTGTTTGTAAATTTCAAAGGCGATTCAAAGTGCTTTTCATTGTGTGTTGCAGCTTTTTACAATAAATTAAAAGACATAAACTAGGAGATAAATAATAAATTAGTCAAAATGAAACTACAGAATAGATAATGATGATAGTTTGAACTGGGAATGGTTAGCAGGCTGCTTCCTGATGACCTGAGAGTCCAGGAGGGTTCATAAGACAGTAGAAGATGCATGTTGGTCCTAAACAACAGAGAGATTTAGAGACCAGCAGTGGTGCTTTAATCTCTTTTTAATGACACACTAAAGCCACGCAAGTGTAAGGATTGGTGTGATGTGCTGTTTTTTGTCTTCATTAGAAAATGAGTCATTTCATTGTTGTTTTTAAAAGGTGGATTCTTCTAGTATTTCCACAAAGTGCAACATCTACAACGAGGGCCTGTTAACTGTTACATCATACATACATCACAAATCATATTACTGAAACCTTTAAATATGGTGTCTCGTTACCTTCACAGTAGTCTGTCATTCCACATGTAGTAATTACTTGAAAACTTTAGATCCAAATTCTTCACAAGGGTCAAAAATCATTTGAATTTAGGAAGACCACCAAAAACATGTGTGGATGTTGAAGTATTAAAACTCATGCTCAAAACTTAAATATGAAGTCAATTCTTCTTAGTCGCTACTAGTTTTTAGGTCCAGTTATCTCATTAGCATGTCTCAATTGTCCTGATAAATGACACCTCTGTGGTGCATGTTTTACTTTTAAGACGGTTATCCCACGATAAGTGTTTGATTGCCTCATTATCTCAAGATTCATATCAGCATGGATACACGTAAACTAATGTAGTGAATGAGCTGGTCATGCAAAGTGTCTGAACCAGTGAACAGCACTGTGTGGCAGAGCAGAACTGACGTGACCTTTGACTCTGCTGTTCCCCTGCCCAGCAGACACAGAAAGGACAGGAAGAATCAATACTGCAGCCACCACACTCCCCACAGACCAGCTCCCCATTGATCCCACAGTACGCACTGTGAACCAAATCATTTCTGTAAAATTAGCCTAATGCAGGGCAGTCCTGCCACTGTGGCATCCCAAAATCAAGACATATTTCCAATTTCAAACTCCTTTTATTCAGACATAATTCTTGTATAGCTGCTTGGCTCTAGACAATATTTCCCATTTAAGAATTTCATAAAAGAAAAACGGTTTGTAGAACATGTTCATATTCCACAAAGAAGGGGTACGGCACCAGCACAAGCACTGAAACATTTCAAATGACACTCAGCCTTACAGGAACCGACACTGACTAGATTCCACATCCTGCAATTGATGATATTGATGCACCAAAATGCACTGTAAAATCATTCAGTGAATTAGTACATGAGCCATTTCACAAAACACACCTGAACGAACCAATTATCAATACTGTTGGTGATTGGTTTTCAACGTACCGTGGAAGAACAAAGGAGCATGTTATCCATAACCAATTGACCTTGAATGATTTCACAGCTTGGACTTTTTCGTGCAACATAAATACAACATGGCTGTGGGGCAGCTTTTTATTGATTTCAAGGGAAAAGTTATTTCTGTAGCTGCTGGCTGACTGCAGCGCCTGATGGCCACTGGCTGTAACAGAGTTAAGGATCTGCACTCTTTCAGCTGGAGAGGGGGCAGTAATCCATGAAATGAGCTGCTGTCAAAGTTTGTTTGGAATAAGAGCATCATGACTCTGCAGGTCAGGATGGCACACTGCTGGAAACATTTCTCCTGACATCAATCCTCCTCCTGTCAAAGATGAGCTGCTTGCTCTCTAATAGCATCACAGTCTCTTACTAACATTTACCTCTGCTGATGTTGTCACCTGTGTCCAGAGCCCAACCGTCAGCCCACCATGTGTGCTCACTGTGCTGACTTGAGAAGGAAACTTGGGGTATCTGATTCTCTAGACTACATGGAGATAAGTTGAGAAGAAAGTAGCGCGGCTGTCACGAGTCTCTTTCTGCTCTGTTGTCACATCGCACGCACACATTTCATTTCACCAGTGCCGTGAGAGGCCAAATCTATTTAAACTGCCACCAAAGAGACTTGTTTCAACGTGGAGCACACTCCAGTTTGTGGTTGCCTTGAACACAATTTACTCACGGATGAGGAGGCAGGGAAGGAGGCCACGTTCTGCTCACGCTCCCCTGCCAGTCGGCTAAAAGGAGAATGTGTGTGCTCTTGTGATGTACAGTAGCTGGCTATGTGGGGGACTTCCCTTGAGAAGTCAACTAAATCTTTCAAACACCTTCCTTCTGTATTTTACTGTGGAGCACTCACATAAAAGCAGCATGGTTCGCGGGTTCAACCCTAGAGTGAAGTGAAACCTGTCAGCGGAGGCTACAGATGTCCAAATTTTACTTCATCAACCAAACATTTTAGCCCGCTGCTACATGGCAATCAACCAACAAATGAAATCAGAGTAAAGCAACTAAAAAATATTTCAGAGACAGATTTAATTAAATCACAGCTGCTACTCTAACTACACAGAGACAGTGTTCAAAATATCAAATGTCAATACAAGAAGCTCCACATACCGAACAAAAAGCACAGACCCATTTAGCAGTAAATGGTGGAAGAAACGCATTTGAGTGGAAAGGTTAGTCATAGCCTATGGAAGGCGGATTAGGCTTAGATAGTAAAGGCCGGTAATCAATTAAACAACAGTTGAGTGGTTTGGGACTTTGTATTCACAGTTGGTGCTGAGGCTCCAGGAGGTGATACACTCTTCCTGTATTATCTGCAGAGCAATTAAAAGGAGCATTAAACTCAATTTAGAACTGTGTCTTTCATATCTGTATGTGTAGATACACATTTGAAGTGCTGTGAAAACCAAATTACACAAAACAGAAATGATGAAAAATTCTAAGTCCAGACACCAGGACGGTGCGGGCATTTCAATTAGATGTAATTAAAATAGAGATGATTGCGGAAACAACAAAGCCACATGGCATGCAGCATGTTGTTAAACCTACAAAGATGGCACACAGTACAAGTCATGAACTGTATGCTTATGTCAGATGAGCACTGAATGACAAGAACTGAAAACACTACAGAGCAACTTTACCAAGTTCAACCAAGCACATAAAAGGTCTGTTTGTGCTGACGGTATCAGTAGGTTACGCCTGAGGACTGGCATCTGGGTCAAATGCAACTCCATGGATGACAAAGCCAGTTTTATATCGTAAACAAAGGCGAAAATCGCAGTGATATTTGAGGTGAAACTGACAATCATAGGCAACATTAACTTACAACTGACCAACCCACCATATACTCTGCTGCTCAACCAATAGTGGGCACAGCATGATGGGATGTAAAGAGGTGTCTAACCGATAACATAATTAGAAATTATGATAATAATATATTATGAGCTTTTTCAAATGAAGGTTTGAGGATAAAAAATATACATATATTTTGGACCAAACATTTTGAAATTGTCAATAGCCTTGTGTGTAACCTTTCTGATAATCAGAGAACAATACTGGTAAGTTTATTGTACTTATAGTTTATTGAATTGTACGTCGGGTGTAAGTCCAATATGGGTCATGTTGATGGCCTCTGTCTCCTGAATGTTTACAATGTCAAACAAACCAACAACAAACCTCATTCTAATACAGGTTAACATGCGGGAAAGAATGCACTCAAATGGAAAGGGGTGAGGTCGGAGAGCGACTGACCTCTGATGGACAGTTTTTGAGAGAACAAAGACACAACAGCAGCATATAAACGTACAACACCTTGGAGAGGTGGAGAGAGAAAACAGTGGAGCACGACACACACACGAAGACAGTACACTCTTTACGAGCAGGGGTCGAGGCTTGTTACCATGGTTACAACATCAGATTTAAAGTGTGTGTGTGCGGATGTGGAGAGGACGCCCATTGTGTAGGAACGCTGGTTGTTAACTGCATGAAAACAAGCTCAGATCTGCAAGCTTGATTAACGATAGCAGACAAGAAGCCTCAGCAAGACTGGCAATGACTAAAAAAAGTGCTGGTTTCTCTAAATACCTTTTCTCCACCACTAAATGCTCTACTGTGTAAATCAACAGTTTCACTGGCAAGTCACGTGTGCATGAGTGTAAATGTTTTACATTTAAAGGTGAAATAAAATTCAGCTGATCAGGAGTTATTATAACAAAAACAACCTGATCTCTAGATAAGAATGTTCATATTGGACCGGTCTGGAAAAAAAAACATTACATTCAACGACTGAACTTTTTCAACTGTGGCTGCCTACAGTATTCACACATGGCAACTGCAGTATGGTTAAGGTCGAGGAGGGAATACAGTTTTGGCAAATAAATGATTCTCCAGGCAGGTAACACTTGGATGAGAGATTTATTAAAATGAACTACTAACTAATGGAAGACCGCCCAGAAATTAGGTCCTTTCTGCACAAAGGGTAGATAACACTACTGTTCAAAGAACAAATGGAAGTGATTTAAAAAAGACTCTCAACACAAATATCATGCTCTATGGCCACATGACAGATTAACTTCATACTCACACTGATACTTGTAACTTGTAAACAAACATACACCAGAATAAGGTCTTTTATGTCATTTTAGAACTGCCTTCTCATCGCAGCATGATCTGTTCATCCACATTTTTACCTGTGGAGGTATGTGATTATCTGAATAATCCTGGTCCTCAGAGTCTGCCCTGAACTGCAGAACTGACCAGAACTCAGGGATTTCTGGCACACTTCACTGACTCGCTGCTTTTTTCATACCCGATACCCGATTTCATGTTTTTTTGAGTCCGAGTCATTTGATTTTGAGTATCTGCTGATACCGAGTCCCGATCCGATACTTCTATAAAACATTACGAAACGAACTAAGAGAAAAGAATAAGATCTCGGATTTTCCTTATTTATTTATTTATTTTTTTTTACCAATGGCTCTTATATTAACATGTAACACTTATGCACAATTGTGCATGCATGCAGTGCAGTGTATTGTAAACTTCTATGAGGTAGCTTGGATTACAGTCTCAAGTCAGAACTAGGGATGCACATTTTTAATTTTTTTTTATGACCGTTAACTGACGCCCTTTAACGATTAATAACCGTTAACTGATAAGATTTAAATGTCCTTACATGCTGCCATTCCGACATTCCGTCATTCCGACATACTGCCATTCCGACATACCACCATTTAGACATATCACCATCCCAAAATACCGCTATTCCGACACACAAACGTCCCACCATTCCGACAAGGCTTTCCATGTAAGGAAAGGTTGGAATCAGAGAGTCACTGACTCGGCGCTGTTCGGTCCGAACTGCAGATTTACAATGACGGCAAATAGTTAGATTACTCATCTAAAATGTAAAAAAAAGCTACAAGATTTAGATAATTAACAGTACTGTAGGCTTGAATCGTCTCCTATTGCTTTTTAAATTATGTCGAGAGCAAGCGCGCTGGTGATTTCTTTAAATGTGTGTTCTGATTCACACTTCTGAAATCAGATTTTTAAACAGTTCTGATGGAGCTCAATGTTTATCTGGATGATGCGGCTTCATTCTGAACCATTTTACTGTAAACCTGGACGACCCGCAGCGTGTCTGGAGATAAAAAAATAATATTCAATGTAACGTGTGTTTTGTGCGTAATTGCGCACAATAAGCTGGTGCTTCGGAAGTTGCATTTGGTCGTGTTTGGCCTCCAGTGCCTTGCATGCAGGTGTGCTGTGGTTGAAGTGCCTGACAAGCCGCCCCGCTGCAACAATAACACGATGCACAAACACATTAAATCCGTCATTTACCGCCAGCTGCAGTGTATGTGCAAAACAGGGGATTGAGTCCCAGCTGACCCGTCCGGGAGAGTTGGCTGTCACGATGTTGCGCGCGTTGTCGTGGACGCATGCGGACACTTTCCCACTAAGTCCCCAAGTCTCCACTGCATCAACCAGTTTAGCTGTGAGGTTATCAGCTGTGTGTCTACCTGGCATGCTCTGCGTTAACAGGACAGCAGAATTAACTTTCCAGTAATCATTGATATAGTGACATGTAATTGTCACGTAGCTCTCTGTTGTGAGCGCAGTCCAGCGGTCCGTTGTAATAGCCACGAACTTACGAACTCGACACGCCCCCATGAGTTGATTGACTTCTGTAGCTAAAAAACAAAATTGACCGTTAGTATTAATCGGTTAATGTTCCTGTTATCGGTTAACGGTTAAACAGTTAACCATGTGCATCCCTGGTCAGAACAGAACACAGAAATAAAATAAAATTTTCTTCACATTAGGAATAGTGCAGCATTAAAGACTCAATAGTCTAGTATTAAAACAAATAGCAGCTTAACTTAAAATAGGCATCAAAATATCAAATGCAAACAAGTGAGCAAATAAAAGTGACTGTTATCAAGTAGCCTAAGGCCATACTGTGCTTTTTGGAACTGCACTCCTAACTCGTATTCTCAGTGCAGTGTATTGTAAACTGCAGTGCAGTGTATTGAGGTGTCGTATCAAGTCTGTGGTGTTTACAGCAGCTTTGTCCTTCCCACCTCTCGAGATCCTGATTTTGCATATCTCACAGTTTGCAATTGCATTGTTCTCGTCGTTCACTTCCAAATATTTCCACACAGCCGACATAGTAGCAGCATATCACGCACCTCAGCTTCAAAACAAACTGCTGCATGCTGCCGTGCTCCGCGCATGCGCTGTTCAGTGGCGTCTGTCACAGACACAGACCCGGCCTGTAAACGTTGGTAGTTAATAAATACTATTTTATTCTCATTTCTTTTTGATCACTAATAGCCCATATATTGTGTGTATATATATATATATATATATATATATGTGTGTGTGTGTGTGTGATTAAAAATAACAATAAATATACATATGTATATATATTATTTATCCGATACCTGATCGGGACATAATGTCCGAGTTCCGATCGAGTCTGCAGTCACGTGATCGGCCCGATTTCCGATCACATGATCGGATCGGGACAACCCTTCTCTGCATGGGTTTGGAATCATTTAGAAGACAAATGTTTGTAAATATGTTTCATGAGGAATATAGCTGTTTTTAACCACATCAGTTATAGCCAACACTTGTAAATTTCAAGCCTCTCCATCTCCTGACCAACTTTCAGAGACGCGTAATAGGATGACCTACATCAACACTCCCTTAACAGGCACTAGCAGTCCTGCTGGAGGCCACAGCTGTGGTTAGTTAATGGGCTTAAAGCAGGCAACAGGTGACAGGCCAGGTAGCAGCTTCCCACAAAAACACATGAGGCTGAGGCCAAGTAGGATGAGAGAGTGCCACCTCAGTGACGTGGCAAGGCGACCTGCGTGGCTGTTGTCCTGCTGCCACAGTCACAATATGGACCAAGCAGGCGGAGTCACTTACTGTCAGCACACCAGGTTAAGCCCAAAGGGATTGCAAAGAGGCCATATGTTGCAGCCACACACACACGCACATGACTCCATGGTGCAGATGGTCATTTTGCTGAGGTGATCTGCAAACCTAATGAAGACTGACATGGTGGTAGTGTAAAGGTTAAACACACACAACAGGTACTCCTGAGAAGCCCTTAAGCAAGATGTTGAACCTCTGACTGCTCAAGTGGGCACAAATTGAGCGCATGAGGGGAATGCTGAAAAACACCATGGAGCTCATCCTCTGCACACTTTTTAAAAAGTGCTGAAGTTGTCAGCCAGCTTGTGACCTGCAATTCCCACCATGAACTACAGTCTTACTGAAAACACCCATCTGCCAAGGGTAACAGGTCTGCCAAGTATGCAACAAGTAGACATATTTCTGCGTATGAACAGTTCAGTGCTGGGTACTGGGTACCAGTTACAGTTTTCTGAGGATACATGTAAATTTCTTTGTTGGTATATACAAAGAGGGATATCACGAGTAACTGTAGGTTGCAGAAGAGCAAACCTAGACATCTAAATGTCACCAGTAGCCTACCATCTGTTCAGATCAAGACACCCATAGTGGAGGAACGCTGGATGTTAACACAATTAAGACAATCCACCTCTTAAGAAAAATACTTCTTACAAGGTTAATTTATTCAGGCAATACTTAAGATATGTTCAGAGTAGACACAAGCAAATTTTGGAGGTACATGCAGACGATGAGAGTTTGCTCTGGGCAGCAGGCACTGAGGTAAAGTAGTTGAAATTGTCTCAAAAATGTGCATATACAGTTTAAGACAAAAGGAAGCAGAGAGGGTGCTGGAGGGAAATAACAAGGAGAACCGGAGTGCCTGGTCAGTTCTGAGATCAGTCGGTGTGAACTGCCACACAAATGCATCACACAGAAACACCATCTTACTACAGCCCTAAGTCCCCGTCACACATCCACTGCAGCCCTGAACTTATCTAGACATTACCCGAAGGAGCTGTGTGTGAGACCGGACATTAACAGGACTTTACCCTGCCAGCTCTTTACCCGTCAGTGTGTTTCACAAAGCTTACCCATGTAGCCGAGCCTCCACTTGGAGAAGGCCACAATGCTGTTGCCTATCCAGAAGAACTCCTCCACCACACCAGGCATAGAGACCTGCTGCAGGCTCTTACACTGAGCCACCTCCCTCTGTTTCTCCTTGTCCCCCTCTGAGGAGAAAGCCCCTTTAGCTGGAGGTCCAGGCTTGTCTCCGGTGGCAGCCGTGGTAGTGGAACGCATCAGGGCTGAAGACATTGGGCCGATGGGGAAAAAGCTGTTCTTTTTGGATGTGTTCATTGGGAATAATTGAGATTACAAGTTGCTCCCTAAAAGTCAACAGGATGTGTCCATGGAAATGTCATTTGAGAATAAATGTAGCTTTGGGTAAAATAGAGACACAAAGTCTACAATTACCTCAAATAGTTTTGTCATCAATAGTATCACTTGCTGATACTACTGAGTTTCCTTCCAAGGTTCAAAGCAGAATCCAAAGAAAAAAGCCAAGAGAAAAAAAACAAAACATCCAGTCTCCGAATACTGTCAACAGTTGGTCAATAATCTTGTGATATTGTGTTATTGTCCCAACAAACCTGCTTATTGCACTGCCATCTCCTCAATATTCTTCAATCTCAAAGACCAAAAAGATGCAGCAGAATGTTTTCAAAGCTACAATTTGTCTTCATGCTGTGCCATCGTTTCTTTATCTCTTCCCTCAGCTACCTTTCATCAGTTGCTCTGAAGACGACTGGCTTCTTACGAAAGAGAGACTGTGGCTGCATCGACGGAAAGGAGAAAAGACATGGAAGCACAACACACAAACGGTAACTGTGCAACATGTGTTGGGCGGGCAGAAATCCTAAATCCCCAGGAAGCAGTAATCCTGGTCTAGGAGATTTGCTAAATGTGTGGAGTGAAACACAATGACCCACAAAAAAGACAGACAGGAAGTAGGGGAGGACATGGTAGACCCCTAATAAAGATGTAGCCACTTTTATGCTTCAGGACATTTTAAAGAGTCTATTTGATGTCAGGAGGGGTGTCCTCTGAGGGCTCCGGACAGACTGAGCTCTAATATTCCCACACCTGTCTGCAGGCGTTACCCAGCCCCAGCCAAGCTCCACATGAAACAATCCTTTTATCAATCACCCTGCACTCACTCCCTCTTTGTGGCTGTTTTACTGAGGCGCTCCATTATCATCAGCACAGACTACCAATTGATATTTCATTCTTTCAGTGTGCATGTAAACGCTGCAATCACAAACTGCATCTCAATGCCATCACACCCCCAAAAAATGTAGAACTGTGGCCTGAAATGGGTCAAGTTTCAGGCTGACTGCTGAAAGTGGGATGCAGCAGTCTGAGCTCGCTGAGCCGTGTCAAACAGTGTCAGACCTCTAGACCTGGATCTCAGACCAGCCAGACTGCTTGACAAGCAGATGCCAGGTACTGAATATGGAACAGTTTTATTTACAGAGCTGACAAAGTCTGACAATGAACCAACATTAGAAACCCTGCACGGTGGCAGCAAACACTGTCAGCAGCAGAGAGCCGAAGCGAAAGAACAAAGTTCCATGTTGTGTTTCAGAAATAACCTCATTCAAAATCACATTAACATTTGGCTATGATTAATGAATGGAAATAACCTGGCACTGTACTTCATTTTCATGGATAGACATGGATCATAAAGTGGTTTTAGATAGCAGAGGTTACGAAGTAACATTAAAATACAGCATCTTGCACAAAGTCTGGGTGCTGATATACACAAGAGCTGTAATTTCACTGTATGATAACAAATTCAATGTTATTTAACTATCAGATCATGACAATTTCAACTTCTAATAGCATGTAGTACATGCTCATACACACTGTTTCATGGTTCACCCTGTTTTGTCAATGTTTTTATTTTTTTACTTTTTTTATATCAAACTTTGTGTTTCAATTTGACCCAGAAAAGCCCAGTTCACTGATGAACTCAGATAAATAAAGCAGAAATGAAGGATGATGAAGAATCAAAATGTCTAAACAGCAAAGGAATGAAAAGACAATGTACGCTGGGTCCCATGTCTATGTCCACCTCCTCTGAATCACTTGGATCCTACGTCACACACACCAAATGGCAAAAGGCAGCAGCATTTCTCCACATATGGGGAATACTAGCTCAATAAATGAAAAGGTTGATTGCAGTAGGTCAGACTTAAGATAAGCTCACCGTGGGAACATAATTTAAAATTATTTCTAATGTTAGCATTCCACAAGTTTAACACAAAAATATTTCTAAGTCATAGCCCAAGTATGTCTCTAATTCTTCCACTATGACATGACAGCAAAATAATGTCTTTCCAAAATCCTGCAAACATTTCAAGTATGTAGAGTATTTCTCAGGGTTCAACCTTTCAAACTGAATACAAAGTAGCTGTAAGCAGATTTATGCTCTAAACAGAGGCGATCGCAACTTATCCTCAGCAGGACACCTTTCACACATGAGGAATTAACCCAGTTAATTCAAGTGATAGGCATGATATCACCAGATAAGGGCTGAAAAACCTTCCTCTGTGTGTGTGTGTGTGTGTGTGTGTGTGTGTGTGTGTGTGTGTGTGTGTGTGTGTGTGTGTGTGTGTGTGTGTGTGTGTAAGGAGTCAAAACCAGAGAGATAAGGTCACTGACAAACCCAAAGCTAAGAGCAAGGCAGCAGCTGAAGTCGTACTCGTGGACGAACACAATCAGCTGGATTTCTGCTCTGCTGAAACTGAATCATCTCTGTGAAATGAAAGTGCGTCTGAACAGGAAGTGAGCCAGCTTCACGCCAGGCGGAGTGAAATACTGAGTGTGCAGCCCTAACACTGGACTTTCATGAGTTTTTGAAGACTGGTAAAACACTGTTGGACAGAGATAGCTGAGGCCAACATGAACTATTTAAAAACTGTCTCTTTTTCATGTGATCAAACTGTATTCAGTCTCTCCCTAACTCACAGAGTAGGTCTGATGTTTACATTTACACCACATGAAGTCTGCTCACTGATAAATAGAAAATATTCATTCAACCAGTCAACAAGTCATGACAATCAATTGCGGTCAAGGGAATCCAGTCAACATGTATTCCATCAGGTGTACAACACTGACTAGAACAAGTCCCCTCTTCTTCAAACAACTAATACTCACCCTCATGAAAGCAATGGCTGCCAGCAACACGGAATCCTTTAATTAACTTGAATTTTCATTTTCCAGTCATGTGGGTGTGATCTCCAACAAAATTGGGGGGAAAAAATGTAATTTCCATCTTTATGGAGCCCTGGCAGGCCTAATAGATATGCTTGTTTCTCTTGTACGCACAAGATATTAACTTTTATGCAAAAATGTTAATCTTATGTGTAAAAGTTAATCTGAAAAATGTGGGCACAAGATAAGGTGGAACTTTTTGTTTTGTTTTGTTTTTAGGGATTTGGCATAACACTGCCATATCCCTATGATGGAGTGGAGCTTATATTTTAATTCTGGGAGCAAGTATTGTCAAATATTATATATATGTAATCTAAATTACCCACTGTTCAAACTGCTTCTGTCTGGCTGTAGATTTGTGTCCAAAAGATGTAAGACCAACAGATACAAGAACTCTTTCATACCCACTGTCACTAGTTTGTTTGTTTGTTTTTAACACTATCTCATGAGTGTTTTCAACTAGTTCTATTTATGTTTATGTCGTTTTTAATGTATCATTTTTTTATGTTGTATTATTATGTCCACTGTCTGGTGAGTTTTTATGTATATGTAAGTCTATGTATGTATGAATGTGTTCTCTCTGCTGGCTGCACAACAAATTGCCCCATTGGGGATAATAAAGAAACCTTGAAACTCCCGATTTAGAATGTTGTCACCAGCAATACCGTTAAATCTGGCTTCCCACTGAGTTTCCTGTAATTAAACAGAGTGGCTGACCTAAAATGATGTGGAGTGATCCACACCAGAGCCATGTGGGCCCTGTCTGTGTGCACAGCAGACCGCAGCTCAGCAGGGCTGAGCCTCTGCCCCATGCATTCATTATTCTCATTTCATTTGCCTGTCACCACTATGTACACATTAGCTGAAGACAGAGGTTGAATGGCTGGGATGTCTTCTTCAATTCGGAATGCATCTAAAACAATCATCAGACTGAACAGGTCGCCATGAAGGAAAACATCTTCTACAGCAAAACGTTGCAGGTGGAGCCTGGTGAGGAGGGTGAGCCGAACAAAGCTCTAACATTCACATGAAACGAAATGCTGCTTGATAGATCACTTTAGCGCCGGATTACTTGGATGAGCCATTCAACACCCAGACCGCTTGAATAACGTCGTGTTCTCTCAGAGGCATCTGCTGACAAGCAGGGAACCCCAAAGATGGCAGAATTCTTAAAGGAGTTTTGAACACCAGCGACTAGAGGACAGAACCTATCGGCCGTAAACGCGCTTGATCTCTTGCAGCAGCGTGTGTATCAGCAGGCTACCGCTCAGCCAGAGGAACAGTTTCATTAGCAGCACAGAGAAGGAGTAAAGGAACTGATGTTCACTCACCGTGGCCCCGAGGCCTGGCCGCTTTCCCGTGTTTGCCAAGCAGACACTTTGAAACGCTGTTTTCAAACTGTAAGTTGGGTTTACTGTGCTGTTTGCGCACCTTGGACCAAGTGGCATAAATATGAATTTTCGACGGCTTGTCATTGAGATACCAAAGATGAGCTGAGTCGTGGAAACTCGCAGTTTGTGGCATAACAGGCCAACTCTCAGGAGTCTCATTAAGAATACTGAGCAGGAGACAGTCCGCTTCAGAGGGTAAATCCTGATTTCCTGAAACTATTATGGAAGTATTTAAAGTAAAAATTACAGTGGAGGCACAGCTTCGTTCACAGATATCCTCACATGAGAATAGACGTCAAACCACAGGCGGAAATTTGCGGATCCCAGTGTTCAGGTGGCTCTCACGCGGGTGCGCACACCTGTGTCGCATTCGGGCACACATGTGAAAATGGGAAATACGCCCTCTGCGACACAAACAGCCGTTTTCAAATGTTGAACACTGCTGTGAGCACCGTAACAGTGAACTTGGGTTTGGATAAATAAACAAACAGATCTCTCTCTTCTGCTTTTATAATAAATAGAGAGTTGCGCCTCAGGTCCACAGTTTTATTGCTTATAGTAATTTTTCACAGAGACATTTTTACAGCATCCTGTGGGAAACACACAGCTGGATTATGTGCACACTCTAAGATAATTGGACAAGACATAGTAGCTAATAAAAAAAAAACAGCATCTTGTCATTTTACTTAAGAAAAAGAGCATGTTATTTTGCAGGCATTCATGAACTTTAACCTTGCAGCTAAGGCTCATGGGATATGTTGTCATGTTTGATATTTCAAAAATCTATGTATACTTTTTTTTTTTTTTACTTTTTTTTTCAAGCACAACATGTGGGAACTTTTAAAACCTGATATTTCCCTTTGACATTACAAGTACACTTACATCATTTTCAGGGTATATATTTGAATGATTTTAGATGTGGATTTTCCAACAAGTGGAAGTGACCTCAAGACAAAAATAAATTCATATCCCTGCACAATAAAATACATTGTATGCCCATTAGGTATAAGTAGGTCAGTGGGAAGTAGGCCAAAGCCCTGGTGCCTAATTTTACTGGGAGAAATATCTACTTGCACTGTGTTGTGTGTGTCTGTTTGTGATAGCAATAAGTGTCTCTGGACTCAGGAAACCAGTGAGAGGGCATAAGCACTTGACCATTAAAGTGGACACACAGGTGACCTTCAGCTCTGATTACAGTTGACAAGCAGTGGAAACGCGCCCTGAGGAATTCTGGGATCTCAGCATTTTGTCATTTAATTACTTTCCCCTCACAGAAAGAAACCTGTTAGCTGCTGCGCTTGAGTTTCTGCTTCAGGCATAGTTGAAGTGCACTGGCCATGGTGCTGAAACACTCCAGCAAGACCAAGCCTTCTTGTTGTGTATGTAAGATCCTGCCCTGAAAGGTGCCTTCAATTCTTTATAGTGCACCTGCTCAGCATCTGAAAGCCAGAAGGGCAGAGGGGGACCACAGATGGTGGTGCCCAGCTGCAAGTGTGTACGCAAAACAAGAGAAACTGGAAATGTGAAGGGGAAAAAAAGGCAATGTTAGGAAGTAGTCACTTGAACCTCATTAAAGGTCATGTACAGTTTGTGAGTTAGTTAGGAAATGATTGACATCTGATGATTTTCTAGGAGGGCCTGTTTGCCAATCAGTGACTAATATTTGGTATTTTTATGTGATCACAATAATACCAAAATTGACTTTGGACTTTGGACCTTTGAAACAGTGCTTAGAACGATAAAGGCACTCCAACAGACGGTATTAAAACCTTGTATAGGTTGCAGCTCTGTAACCCTTTAATGGTCCTCTCAAATGGTTGGTAGAGCACATTTTAACTGACATCCTGTTTAAAAAACTGTTGTATTTATCATGTATTTATCATGTGTATTTATCATGTGTTTGCTGTTACTGCTTAAAAGAACTAAATGCAAAGGTGAATAAAAAGCATTGCTTTTTAAGGATGAGACCA